>NW_011494606.1:703609-732727 GCF_000754665.1 Bison bison bison
CCCACTCCAGTACTCTTGCCTAGAAAATTCCATGGATGGAGGAGCCTGGTGGGCTACAGTCTATGGGGTCACAAAGAGTCGGACACAACTGAGCTGACTTCACGATTGGATATATGAGGTCTTTAGACTGGTCTTTTAGAAACTGATTTGAAACCCAAAGAATACAAAGATCTTTCACTCAGGAAAAGCTCATCATAGCTTTCATAAGGGAAATAAGCACACTTTAAGGTTTTGTCAAGTACAGTTTTGAGAAAACAAGGCTGGTATCTGGAAACCAAAAACTGAAACCAGCTCTTTTAATTCACATGATTATATTCAGTTCCTTGACAATCATGGGCCACTACTAATCTCCCCTCCTTAGTTCATTTGCATGAGTTTGGAGATTGGACAAAAAAGATCTTTTCTCCCGGCACTCTCTCAAGGTTTCACTAGGACATCAGGTATTGCTATGCTGCTACTGCTGCTAAGTTGCTTCAGTCGTGTCCGACTCTGTGCAACCCCAGAGACGGCAGCCCACCAGGCTCCCCCGTCCCTGGGATTCTCCAGGCAAGAACACTGGAGTGGGTTGCCATTTCCTTCTCCAAAGCATGAAAGTGAAAAGTGAAAGTGAAGTCGCTCAGTCGTGTCCGATAACTACTAGCATTATGCTAAAAATAAAACACAGGAAAACATAATAAAAATAAGTAGGAAAATAGTAAATTTCTAACCATCAGGAGATATTGATAAGCTTTAAAGAAATCAATAGGATCCATATACATACTATATAAAATTTCTAGAAGATATTTCTGTTTATTGAATGACAGAAGATGGGACCCCAAGAACCGATTTGCTCTTATGAACCACATTTTTCCCCCTATCAAATCTGGTTTATTCTAAAAGCAAAGAGCTGCTGGAACTTTTATTCTGTGCTTTTCAATAAACCTTAAGAAATCTTATAATTCCTTTTTTTTTTTTTTTTGCCATGGTTTTGCCATCTGGAGTACCTTTCATGATTGTAACTTCTGTTATTCTAGTCCTAAAAGTCACAAAGCATACATTTTCCAATGAAATGAAAATGTATTGTAAATATGAAGTCTTGCTAAAGCCCCTAAACGTAGATGGCTTTTCCAAGTGATAAACAACGAAGGCCAGGAGTACAATGGCTCCAAGCAAACTTACCTTTCGTAAGTTTAAATGCCATTCATTGTATTTCTCTTTCAAAATGTATGTTCTGGTATTCATTTATGAATAGACATACAGACTAATGGAATATACTAGAAAGCCCAAAATACATAGCTACATATACACACGCATGCATTCATACATATGGTAATAAAGAGGGAACCCCAAAATAGTGGGGGAAAGATTTATTCAATTATAGTAAAGGCATAACTGGGTAGCCATCTGAAACAAAGTAAAATTGAATCCATACCTCAGATGATGCTGCTACTGCTAAGTCGCTTTAGTCGTGTCCGACTCTGTGCGACCCCATAGACGGCAGCCCACTAGGCTCCTCTGTCCCTGGGATTCTCCAGGCAAGAACACTGGAGTGGGTTGCCATTGCCTTCTCCATGATACACAGGAATAAATTCCAAATGGATTAATATGAAATGTAAAAATGTAAAAGCATAGTTATAAATTACTGAAAGACACAGAAGAAAAATTTTAACTTCAAAGTGTAGTCTTTCCATGACACAAAATCTAGAATCAGATAAGAGGAAATTACTAAATTCACCATTTAAAAAATGTAAAACTTCTGCTTAGCAAATAAATAAAACTACATGAACAAAGATATAGGTCAAAAGGCTACTTGAAGAAAAAAGCCTTGAAATTTATATATTAAAAAATTCTTTCCTGTATGAAAAGCTTCTACAAATTAAGAGAATGATCAACAACCCAACAGAGAGACAGATCACAGGGGAGAAATATAAATGGTTCCCCAGGGCAGGAGATCAAGGTGCATAAATGCAGGGCCGGGGCTGGAATGAGGCAGGTGAGGTACTTAAGGTACAACATTTAAGGAGACCCTGAGAATTTCATTTTATTTAGTGCCGCCTTAAATTCTGCATCCAGGGCACCTCACTCACCCTACTCCAAGCTGAATGGATCATCTTACTGAAAGGATCTTAAACGCAGGAAAAGAATCACAACCTCACTCAAAATAAACACAAATGAAAACTACCCAAGATACCATTTTTCACTTATCAGATTGGCAAAAATCCAAATGCTGGACAACACACCACTCTCAGACGTGGCTGGTCTAAGGGTTAGTTGCTTCAACCCCTCTGGAGAGCAATTTGCCACCCACTGGGCATTAAAATCACAAATCCATGTGTACTCTTGACTCACTTCTAAGACTTCATCCTACAGATACAGACAAACATAAAATCGACTTACACACAGGAGTATTTATGGTAGAATTCACTGCTGGTGACGGTAAAAGATTGGCTATGACCTAAATATGCATCACGGTTAAATACATTATGGTTAGTTTATATAGTGCAGTGCCATGCCGCTGTCAAATGAAGGGGCACGTGCTTTAGATATTGAAATGGAAAGTTCCCCAAGATATATTAAGTAAGAAAAGCAAGGTCCATGTGGTAGCCAAGGGGGAGGGGGAGGGGGAGGGATGGACTGGGAGTTTGGGGTTGGTGGGTGCAAACTATTACATATAGAATGGATAAACACCAAAATCCTACTGTATAGCCCCAGGAACTATTAATACAGCAATATCCTGTGATGAACCATAAAGGAAAAGAATATAACAATAGAATGTACGTATGTGTAACTGAATCACTTTGCTGTACAGCAGAGATTGGCACAACATTGTGAATCAACTGTACTTCAATTAAAAAAAAAAAGCATCTGCCTTAAAAAAGGGAACTATCAGAGAGGGGTTATTTCCTGTTGGGGAATGGGAAGCGGGTGGATGGAGACAGAGGATCACTTTTTTTACACTGGAGTCAAGTAAATGTATTATTATCTATTAAAAATATGAAATAAAAATGTGTTTTCCTCTGGCACTGCTGTCCTCTTATATCTATTTCTACCGAGATGCATGACACCTCAGGATATTTTTCTGAAGCTTGTCTCTCACCCTAGCAGAGCTGCTCACTACTTGGAGTGACCTGACTTTTGGCAGAGATGTAAACAAGATGCCCAAACTCGGAGTCAGGCTAATAGGCTTTCAGGCTCTACTGAATCACTATCAGGCTAAGCAGCCTACTTTTTAAGTCTGATCCTGTGTCAATATTATGGATTAAGAACATAAGCTGACTCGGCAAGAAAGTGCACAGGAGCCAAGGGGAAAGAGGGGACCTTGGCTTGTTAGTCCGAATAGACACTGCCTCGTGGCTTCCATATGCAATAGATTTCTGCATCCCTAAATATCTTAAAGATATTTATTTATTCGGCTGCATTGCATCATAGTTGTGGCAGGTGAGATCGCTAATCTTTATTGTGGCTGCAAACTCTGTGGGATCTAGTTCCCTTAAAGAGGAAAAGTTAAAATTTTACATAACCTCCTGCTCCTTCTGCCTCTGTAACTCAGCTTGCTCCTTGCAAAGTCTGGATCACATAGGTCTCAGAAAGTGGGGACTCACAATACTAGGAACTGGAGCTTATCTCATTTACCCTTGTCCTGCTCTTTGCAATCGCCCAGCCCCTGCAAACCCGAAAACTTGCTTAATCATGCCTGGCCGTGTATAAAAACTCTGTAACCCCTTTGTTCAGGGCTGAGAGCTTGGAGTGTTAACTCCTCTGGGCCCGCCAGTGTAATAAACCTGAGTTCTCCAGCTCTCCGAGTGTGGTGCTTGGTTTCTCGATTTCTACAACACCCTGACCAGGGATCTATCTCAGGCCCTCTGCATTGGGAACTTGAGACTTTGCTATTGGACCACAGGGACATCCCCCTGACATTGTTCTATACAGTGAGTGTTGCGTAACTCTGCAGCCTCTGTCTCCTACTCAGCAGTGCTTCTGGCCTGTATTTGGTTCAGGGCAGGAATAGGGATGGATTGGGTCAAAGGTGGACTGTCTGGCTCAGGGGACTTTGCTGACGTTTCATTTTCTCAGTTACACATGCCATTCAGCACCCTGGCCAATTTGGTTAAGAATATTTCTCAAGTTCCCTTTGGGGGAAAGCGGTCCCTTCCTTCAGAAGAACAGGGGAAAGGGACTCGAAAATCCTGTCTCTTCTGACACTCTGGTATAGGACGGACCATCGGGAAGGGCAGGTTGGAGGCTTTGTACACCCTACCCCAATTTCACCTGAGCAAACCTTCTCTCATCTGTTTTAATATTAGAGATCCTGGCTGACCCCCAAACCTGTTTTCGACCCATAATACCACCTATTTTCCAAGGCAATCTTTTTTGGCCTAGACAATGACTCAGTGGAGGACTTACTCTTGCTAAAGCCAGCATTCACCCAGGAAAATGTGAATACTTTGGAGGAAAGAAGGATAGCACCATCCGCAGGGGACCAGATTCACCCAAGGGCAGGGAGCAGAAGAAAATACAAAATAATCATCTTGGTATCTATGAGTTCCTGAGCACCGTGAGTGTCCTGGGTCCTGGCTGGAGGCCTGACACACATTTCCGCCAATCCCTGGACATGTATGGCTGGTAGTACTGCCTGCATTTGTAATACAGAACCCTGCTTGCCTTGGAGACCTTCCCCTGACACCCATCTAATGTATGCCTCTCACCACTGTTCACTATTTCAGTTTCCCTATCAGCTTCAAAGTGCTCATCAAAATTTGTCATCAAAATTTGTTTGTTAGTGAAAGTCACTTAGTCGTGTCCAACTCTTTGCGACCCCATGGACTGTAGCCTGTCAGGCTCCTCTGTCCATGGAATTCTCCAGGCCAGAATGCTGGAGTGGGTAACCATTCCTTTCTCCAGAGGATCTTCCTGACCCAAGGATCAAACCCAGGTCTCCTGCATTGCAGGCCGATTTTTAACAGTCTGAGCCACCAGGGAAGCTTTTTGTTTGTTAACTGACTTTTTATCACTTTCTCCATTAAATTTTAAGCTCAGGGTAGGGAGGAACTATTTTCATCTTTCCCATTTTTTTTCTTATCTCCAGTGCCTAGCCCAGTGTTTGGCTGGGAGCAGGCTATACAAAAAATATAAAATTATTTGTTGAAGGTTCAGAGAGGAGGGGATATATGTATACATACAGCTGCTTCACTTTGTTACACAGCAGATCTAACACAACATTGTAAAACAATTATACTCCAATTAAAAAAAGATGAATTAATTATGTGTATTGCTTGGGTTGTTGATTAATGCTTCGTTAATCCTATGCTTGATCATTTTTAGGAAAAGAGGTTTGGAAAGTCATTTTCTAACTTGCTCTTTGGTTCATTCATTGACATACTTTTTTTTTTTTTCCAACTACAATTTTATTTTATTTTTAAACTTTACAAAATTGTATTAGTTTTGCCAAATATCAAAATGAATCCGCCACAGGTATACATGTGTTCCCCATCCTGAACCCTTCTCCCTCCTCCCTCCCCATACCATCCCTCTGGGTCGTCCCAGTGCACTAGCCCCAAGCATCCAGTATTGTGCATTGAACCTGGACTGGCAACTTATTCAATTTATTAAAAAATCTTAATACCTTAAGTGTCAGGGGAAATACTGACTAAAACCGCCTGCCCTGGCCAGGGCAGATAGTAGCTACTTGTATGAGTTAACTTAGAATAGGAAGTCCTGGTAAGGAACTCAGAACAAGCCACCACCAACCGGAAAAATTTGGGAAAGGTCAGAATAAGACAGGAGATGCCAGTCCATATGTCCTACCAACTTTCCAGAATCTTTCTTGCTGGAATCCATCCCGCTGAGGGATGCAAGCGTCACTGGGAAGGGCCCCAAGTCAGAATGACTGGCCAGAGGCAACCCAGAAACTAATCTCATCACCATAAAACCCGAAACTGCAAGCCACAGAGCAGAGCAGTTCTCCTGGGTTCCTTCACCCCACCGCTCTCTGCCTGGGCGCCCCTTCCCAAAAAAGTCTCTTGCTTTGTCAGCACGTGTGTCTCCTCGGACAATTCATTTCTGCGTGTTAGATAAGAGCCCACTCTTGGCCTTGGAAGGGATCCCCCCTCCTGCAACAAAAGCACTGAGGATGCAAATATGTATAATACTCCCTCAGCTTTCGGAGTTCAGACACATGTCAAAATAACTGTAACATAATATGATAAGCATTTGAATACTCACAAGCAGAAAGTACTCTTAGAACACGGTTTGCTTGGGGTGGAAATACAACAGGGAATCCACCAAGTCACATAAGCTCAGAACTAGAGCAAAGTAAAAGCCCTCCGCCCTCTTTCAAGGCTCGATTCATGCACATGTCTGGCACAGGCCACAACACTTTACTCAACGCAACTGACTCTCTAGGTTTCATTCAAGAAACAAAAGAACTCTGAGCAAAGCCCACAAAATACAGCCACTGACCAAAAGGGAAAAAAAAGAAGCAACTTGGGGCAAATAGGCAGAGAAAGGAGCAGGGCTGTGTGGTTCAGGAGAGTGCCACGGCAGTCCATAGCAGAGGGCGGAAGACAATTGGCGCCTGAATACAGGGGTGCACACAGATGCCCACGCCCATTGTGTCATCCTTTTCGGTCACGGTGACACTCTGGTCCAGAGCTTATCTCTGAAAGAGGTACCTTGCCGTAATTTATTGAATAAATATGAAACTGTCCACTGATGCGTCCTCCTGGAGCCATTGGAAGCTGAGCAGTGCCCCAGCTGGGAGAGGAGGTGTGAAGGCTCCCCCGCCCTCGCCCCTGAGGACGGGTGGATGGTGCAGGCAAAGGCTGACCAGGCTATGGGGAGGGGCAGTGTGTGGCAGAAAGGGGTCTTCCCACCACAGCAGAAAGCACCGTGGGAGACTGCACTCTCACACTTGCTTAGCTTCTTCCTGTCATTAGCTCTGTCTGGACTCAAGAAATTCAGTGTGAGCAAAATTAAAAACAAGACGAGGGAGACAGGAGCCTGGGGAGGTGCCAAGAATTCTGCCTGACATTCAAAGCCTTGGGTTCTGGGGATTTGGCCAAGGGGGCTCCGCGTCCTTGTGCGAGCAGCCTTCCACTGCCCATCAAGCCAAAAGGAAAAGCTCTGTGCTGGATTAAAGATGAATTTCACTTGCTAAAACCCAACAGACTGAGTCACCAAGTACCTCAATTCATTTACACATTTATTTTAAGCACCTATTGAAAAGCAAAGTGCCTGGAAGTGCTCCCGGGCCTGGATGGGGGGTAGGCTGGGGAAATGGGAACAAATAAGTACAAGAAGTGGGAACAGAAGAACAGAAACAGTGTTCAAGGGGGTCAGCCAGTGGCTTTTGAGCAGAGTCCACTGGGTGGTCCAAGAGTAGACAAGGAATGGCTCTCCAGGCTGGCAGTGCGTCCATGCTTGTGAAGGCACAACCTGAACGCCGGCCGGGTCAGGGAGCAGCCAGTCGCAGCTCGGCCAGCATCTAGGCCCTGGACTTTATTCCGCAGGAAATGGGGACTCACAGATGGAATTTAAGCGAGACGCACACCCTAATGTGTATTTTAGAAAGACAGTTTGCTTTGGAAAGAGGTGGTGAGGAAAAAAAACTCTGAAGAGGGGAGACACTTGAAGCACATGAGTTTCACCCTATCACATTTAAATTACTTTCTGTTCTGATTAACAATTCACTGAAAAAGCTAATAGCCAGCTCTCCATGTAGCACTGACGGTGTCCAACTCATTTTATCTTCATAACAGTCCTCTGTAAAATGGGGACTAATAATTCCTATTGACTGAGTTATTGTGAAGACGCATGGCTTAAGGAAATCCTTCTGTATGAACAGCACACAGCACAGTGTCTGGCACAAGGCAAGCTCTCAGAGGGTCTCCTTGCTGTCTGCATCAGCTCCAACACATTCCTGCATGAAGGTTTTGCATCAGCCTATTATTTCAAGGCACCTACTCAAGGACTGTTTCTTTAGCACCAGGGATTTTTTTTCTGGGGGGAAGGAGGATAGGTCTTGGGGGTGATTCTGATTCTTTCAGGATCATTTAAATGTGAAAGCCTGAGGTTTCTGAAAGGCTGGTCTCCAGGGAGCTAAGGTGGTTTTTTTTGTGTGGGGTTTTTTTTTCTTTTTAGTTTTTATCCAAGGGACCCTGTTCTTTCAAATGCCTGCCATACTTTTGTAAGCAAAGTTTCATCTATTTTTATTAAGTTGTCAGCAAAAATAGCATGCACATGATCAAACCATGAAAATGTAGAATTTTTTAGTCAGAGTTTGAAACTGAGATCAAGTAAAAAAAAAAATTCATAGCAAGTTAACGTGATGCTTAACAATAGAAACAATTACTGCACTGTTCTCTATTAATTAGACATATATGCTGTCCCATTCCCATCAATGCCAATCATGAGTGGGTGGAGCAGATACTTCTCTGAAGACTGGCCAGAGGTTCCTATTCGAGGTCTAGAAGGATGAGGTTAAGATGAAGAAGAAATCTCTGTGGGTTTCAGATACACTTTCTTGCTTTAGGAAGTCACGGCTAGAACTCTCCCTTCAAAGCCTAGCTATCAAAGTGCAGTCTTTAGCCTGAAACTAACATTTGGGATCCTTCACTCCCTGTCAAGAAAGGAAGTGACACACTTTTGAGGGACTGGAGAAGAATCCCCATGTTCTCCAACCCTGAGCCCAAGGACTTCTGCATTCTTACAAGCCTGGCTTCTCTTGCAACTCTTGGATCAGAAACATCAGTGGAGCTCCAGCAACAGGGTAAACACAGGCTGGCCAGGGAGTGCTCCATGGGCACTGGAAGAGCATTCCAGCTTGCTCTGGGTGGGCCTGGGGCCTTTCTGTGGCTTGGTGTTGGGAGCACGCCCTTCTCCCCCAGCTACTCTTGTGTGGGTTTAGCTCACATTCTCATTTAGTGCTTGTCACTTCTCATTAACTTTCGTTGCAGGCCGGGGGTTTGCCTTCACCTCTCTGTGGCTGGCAGAGGCTCTGTGGAGCTATTTCAGATGCAGAGACTCCTGCTGGAGAGTGATATCAGAGAGGCAGAGATAGCAATTTAAATTCTGGGCTTCCAATCAAATATTCAAAAAGGGCACTCTACCCTTTGAAAGTTACAGAGTAAACAGAACTTAGCTTGGGAAGCAAATGTACTTCTGATTATTTAAACTGAAGTTCTAGTGAGGACACGACGGTCAGTTGTTTCAACAACGTCTATGAGCAAATTTTGGGTAAATACACAGAGAACAAATACGAAGTAATATCAAAGTTGTCCTTATAACATCAAATTCCTATTCATCTACTCACATCCTGGGGAATATCTGTCTCAGTCTTCTTGCAATTATCAACTTCAAACTGTGTTGTCCGACACCATTAGTTTTCATCAATTTGTAAGAATTCATACCCATATGTCCTTATTAGTATTTGTTTTTCCTTCGTATCATCAGCTTAGAGGTACTTAAGCCAATACTAAGAAAACAAGCTTCCCCAGTGGAAACAGACCACATTTCCTCTTCCTTCCAACTCATCTCACCACTCTATATTTACATTTCTGGCTCTTTGTGAACTGTGCTTTAATCAAAGGGTCCTTTAAAACTTTGCTACTCAAAATATGACCCATGGACCAGCAGCATCAGCGCCACATGGGAACGTGTTATAAAAATAGACTATTCAGGACTTTCCCCAGACCTACCAACATAGGATCTAACATCTCCTGGAGAGTCACAGTGCAGCTCAGGGACACCGCCTCCAAGGGTAATGTGAGCACATGCACCCCAGTGTTCACTGCAGCACCACATTCAATAGCCAGAACATGAAAGCAACCTAGACGTCTATCAACAGGTGAATAGATAAGCTGGGGTACATGTATACAATGGAATATTACTCAGCCATAAAAAGGAACAAATGTGAATCAGTTGACCTGGAGTGGCTGAACCTAGAGCCTGTTATGCAGAGTGAAATAGAAAGAGAAAAACAAATATATATTAATGCATATATATACACGGAATCTAGAAAAATGGTACCGATTAACCTATTTGCAGGGCAGGAATAGAGCCACAGACATAGAGAATGGACTTGTGCACACAACTGGAGGGGAGGGTGGAACGAACTGGGAAAGCAGCCCTGACACATACGCTGCCATGCGTAAAACAGATAGCTAGTGGGATACTGCTCTATAATACAGGGCATCCAGCCTGGTGCTATGTGATGACCTAGAGGAGTGGGACGGGAGGTGGGGTGGGAGAGGCTCAACAGGGGGGATGTATGTATACATATGGCTGAGTCACGCTGTTGTACTAACACAACACTTTAAAGCAGTCATCCTCCAATTTAAAACAATAAATTTAAAAATGGAAAAAAAAATTTAAATTGCAGCCAAAATATATAAGGAAAAATTATTATAAAGATGTATCTGTCAATTAAAGTATTTTAATTTTTCTGCAAAACAGCATAATGTGAATCTCACAAATCTATAATCTGCTAAAAAATTCAAATACTTCTGCATAAAAAGTTCAAATACGACAGGTCATATGTGGGCATAAGTGAACATAATATTAGGAAAAGCCAGCCTGCTTTATTAAGTGCCAGACCTCATATGAGGACCATATGTGTATTAGCTCATGACTCTTCACTACAACGCAGGAGGTAGGCACCGTCCTCCTCGTGTTGTAGGTGATGTAGGGGCACAGAGAGCTCATGGAACTTGTGCAAGGTTACACAGTCAATGATAAAAGAAGTAGGATTTGAATCCAAGCAGTCTGACTTCAGAGGGCATGTTTTTAACCACTGTACTATAACACCTCCCAGCAGTGTGCACTTGTATTCAGGAAATTAAACAGTTGATTCGGGATCCGAAAGAAAAGCTAGGTTGCTATAAAGTGCATCATTTCAGGCTCAGTTAACATTTAGAAGCAGGGATTAGTTGAGTCGGAAATCATAAACTCTAATGGGGCTTGCTTCAGCATTATCTGAAGACAGTAAGGATAGAGGGGATGCATGAAACCCAGTGGTTTTTCCCAAAGGAGTCGAAATTGGGGCCAGATGGGTCTCAGCCTCCAGTGTGCTCCCCACCATATTCCTTGCCTCTTTTGAACCCCATCTCAAAGCTTTGTGGGTTTCTTGTCTGTCCAAAGGCAACTTCACGCATTGAATATCAAACGACAGCTTTTTCCTTTCTTTATTCACAGTCTCAGACTATCCATGTTGTTGCTGTTTAGTTGCTGAGTCCTTTCTGACTCTCTGTGACCCCATGGACCATAGCCCACCAGGCTCCTCTGTGCATGGGATTTCCCAGGCAAGAATACTGGAGTAGGTTGCCATTTCCTTCTCTCAGGGATTTTCCCAACCTAAGTATCGAACCTGCGTCTCCTGCATTGCAGGCAAATTCTTTACCACTGAGCCACCTGAGAAGCCCCAGAATATTCATATTGCTTTGATAAATTATTTTGTATTCTATTTAAAACCTCATTAAGAAAAAGGCTGGAGGGGGAAGGAGGTGCTTATAAATCATACTTGAGTAGCTCTAATACTAAACAGTGCAGCAATTTACATGGAAAGTACAACAGGAACTTTTAGATGTGATAGCCAAAGAGCTCTTCCTTTGATGAAACTCAGTCCTGCCTGCAATTGAGTGTTAAGACAGAATCTTAGCCTGGGCTCCAAAAAGTCATTTACTTGCTAGAGTCAGACCACCACTCTTACATTTATAGATGAAAGGAGAGTGGACATCCAGGCCCCAATGAATATACTGTGGAACTGGTACCATCTCTCTGGGGCACCTGTTTTTAAGCAAATGGTGCTTTCTGTCAAAGGGTAGCATCCCACAAGGATTCTCTCCAGCCCAGAATGTTTTCAGAATGCAGGGCGGGGAGTTCTTGGAACAGACTTCAGAAGTCCAAGGAGGCTGAAAACTTCCTGTTGAAAGTACAACTTCGGCTATAAAGGCACTAGACTGCTTTCATTTGGAAGCCTGCCCCAGTTGGTGGGAGGCAAGATAAAATATGCCATGCCCTTCAAATGCCACCCTGATGACGCCAACCGCCTCTTGACTGATCCAGCAGTGCCCTTTTCATAACCTCGTCTTCAGAGGTAAGGAAGAAGCTCCAGATCCAACAAGGAAAGATCACTGAGATTCTTACAACGCACATGATGTAAATGTAAATTACTTAATAACTGAAATGCCAGAGTGAGACTTGGCAACTCCCAAAGATCGAAAACTCAGAGCAGAACAAACCGCCCCATTTAATCCACTTCTCCCAGAGCTCACGGTTCAGAGTTGCGGGGTGGGTTGGACCACAGTTGATGGGGAGGAAGCATGTCACAGCTTGGCAAACAGTGCAGTTGGCAGGCACAGATCAAATACCCCGAGACCCACTCCAGACACCCCAGTCCGGGGCACTTACCTTGCACTGCCCGGACACGCAGATGGCCGTACCATTCTGGTCACAGGGGGTACCATCAATGACCTTCTCAGCTTGCCGAACATAGAAGCGGTAGCCCATTGCCTGGCAGTTCAGCTCACACTTCCGATTGCCCTTGACTACCAAAAACAGCAACAAAAACCAATCGGCATCTTTTATCTTTCTGTATTTTTTTTATTAAGATAAAATTCACATAACATAAAATTAACCATTTTAACCAAAGCATGTATCTCAATGGCTTTTAGTATACTCACAATGTTTACAACCATTTCCACAAACTAACCTCAGAACATTTCTATCACCCCAGAAAGGAAACGCTGGACCTATCAGCTGTCACCCCGACCTCTCTCCTCCTCCCAAGACCTTGGCAGCCACCAAATCAATGTTCTTTCTCTGTGGATGTACCTATTCTTGGTATCTCACAGTCACACACATTTAAGATGCATTAAAGCTATTAGATCTCTCCGTATTTGATGGGAGAGAGAAGAGGTTGCACCTTGATCTGCACACATGGTAGAGATTCGATGCTGAGTGAATACCATAAAGGGATTCTTAAAGAATCTCACAATACAAATAGGACTTCCCTTTTAGGCATCCTCCCATCTTTAACAGTCTCAATTATATCGTATAAATCAGTAATCACGGTGAGCACACAATGTTTGCGTTCTGCTTTTTATTACTTAAAATCTATGCAGTTATACCATTTTATGTTCTTTTAAATGGCCCAAGTTTCCTGTAATAATTCCTCCATTATGAGACATTTAAGTGGTTTGCCTGTCACCTTAGATTGAAGTCTAAAGTCCTCTCAAGAGCTGAACCTCACCTACCTTTATAGTCTCATTTCCTACTGTTCTATTTCCAACGAAGCATTTCCTCTGGGCAGCCGTTGATCACTGCTCTTCTGGCTTTGCCTATTTGACTAGCACCTGCTTCTACTTTGCTTTAGATCCCAGGTCACCCTCTCCGGGAAGCCCTCCATGGATCCTGATCTGCCCTCAAAGTCCATCTAGCACAGGCTGATCTGGTCTCCTCTACTATACGGTTCAACAAACATCATTTAAGGCATGGCTTTGAGGGACCGCAGAGATGTGTCTGTCTTTTTTAGTTGATTTACTGTTGGCTGCACAGTGTCTCTGTTGCTGTGTGAGGGCTTTCTCTAGCTGCAGTAAGCAGGGGTTACTCTTCCTTACGGTGCCTGGGCTTCTCATTGCGGTGGCTTCTCTTGTTGCAAAGCATGGGATGTAGGGTGTGCGAGCTTCAGTAGTTATAGCACATGGGCTCAGTAGTTGTGGCTCTTAGGCTCTAGAGGGCAGGCCCAGTACTTGTGGTGCATGGGCTTAGCTGCTGCATCTGGGATCTTCCCAGAGCAGGGATCGAACCCATGTCCTCTGTATTGGCAGGTGAATTCTTAACCATTGGGCCACCAGGGAAGTCTGAGATGTGTCTGTCTTACTCACTTTTGTATCTCCAGCACTCAGAAGAGAGCTCGGGCATAGGACAAATGCTCAACAAATAACTGAAGAATAAAGGGAAGGGTGTGTCCTCAGTTGTTCAGTCGTGTCCAACTCTTTCGACCCCATGGACTGCAGCTCGCCAGACTCCTCTGTACATAGGATTTTCCAGGAAAGAATACTGGAGCGGGTTGCCATTGCCTTCTCCAGGGGATCTTCCCAGCCGAGGGTTCGAACCTGGGTCTCCTGAATTGCAGGCAGTCTCCTGCATTGTAGGTGCATTTCTTACTGACTGAGCCACCAAGGAAGCCCCAAAGAGAGGGACAGAGAAAATAAATATTGGCCTTTGGAGGTGTTTTAATTTTCGTTTTTCTCTCCTCTCTCCCTACCAGATAGACCCCCCTACCTCAGAGTCTTTCTTTATATTTCTGTTACCTCACACAGAGCCTGCTGCTCAATAAATACTAAATCAATTACTGCTATGACTAATATTTTCAGAGCAATCTAGTTGCCTCCAAAATAAGAATGAGAAAAATGTTCAGGCGAGATATATTTCCATATCCAAGGGAGAAAGACATGCCAAGTACACACTGATTTTGCTTCACTGTTTTTGGAGACGAGACTAATGCTATGCTCAGCCATAGACAGCATGTTCCAGGGTCATGTCTTTGTCTGAAAATCTGATTACTGCACTGGATAATACTGACTTTTTCCTACACAACACAATACATCATATTTTCCCCACTGTGGCTGCCTGACTGTCATAGCAATGAACTTCCTTCTACTCCAAAGCCATTGAAAACCGCTAACAGGAAATCGCAGGCAACCTGTGGGACCACATGGATTAGGGAAGATTGAATCTTCTGTGTGCTCTGAGCTCTATCGGAGAAGTCAAGAGACTTGATTTCCTACCCTAGCTGCCCAAAAGCTATGAAGTGATATTGGCAAAGTCAAAGATTACCAAAGACGGAAGCACTATGGGGATTATCTGAAACCAAACTGTCATTTTGTAGATGAAACACACACACACACACCAGGTCCAGGAAAGGAAGTGACAAGCTGGAGGGAAAACCATTCTCCTACAACCTGCATTCTTGTGTCATCTATCTATCCAGACCCCATTTCCTCTCTCCCAGCTCCTTACGTACTGAAGCTATAGCAGGAACTATCCAACTGCATTGCATTTTGATGTAATAAAAGTGTTTATAAAGCAGCCTCACAGAGGGCAAGGGTTTTGAGTTCTGATTTCTCTGGGCTTCCTCCCAGTTACTTCTATCCTTAGGAATAGTATCAGCAGCAGCCACAAGTTTATTCCTCAATATTGCAGCCATACTACAGAAGAACTTTCTGAGAACAACAGCAACAAAATGATGATTAATCAGGAGACAACGACAGCAAGTGGGCTACATGGAAATAACCCAGAGGAATGACTGGGTTTCTTCTACCTGTGGCCCAAACCAGCTGGGTCTACCCCTCTGCTTATGTGGCTTAGGCAATGTCCCTGCCTCTCAGACTTGCAACAAGGAAAAAGGAGATCCTAGGAGACAATTGAAACCTGGAGACAAGTGACTACTTAAAAACTGCCCAGAATCCTGCTGCCTTAGCAATATTCCATGCAGAGCTTCTCATAAAATTACATAAGCCCTGGACTTCCCTGGTCCAGTGGTTAAAAATCCACCTGTCAATGCAGGGAACATGGGTTCAGTCCCTGGTCCAGAAAGATCTCACATGTCACGAGGCAACTAAGCCCTTGCACCACAACTACGGAGCCCGCACTCTGGGGCCCACAGGCCACAGCTACTGGAGCCCACGTGTCCTAGAGCCTGTGTTCCAAACTGGAAAGTAGCCCCCACGCACTGAAACTAAAGAAAGCCCATGCACAGCAAGGAAGACCCTGCACAGCCAAAAGTCAACAAATATGTTTTTTAATTACATAACCACTGACTTCTCCAGACCCTGCCCATACTCCCCAACCACTTTAAAATGCCACATAAAAATACATTTGCAGGACTTCAGTTTGCATATCTATGTGCAAAAAAATGAAGCTGGATCCCTATCATACATCATGTATAAAAATTAACTCAAAATGGACCATCAACCTTAATGTAGAAGCTAAAACTATAAAAAAAATCTTAGAAGGAAACATAGGCATAAATCTTCATGATCTTGGATTATGAAGATCTTCCACTTATTAAAAATCTAAGCACACGGAACGATGTTCAATATCATTAGCCATTAGGGAAATACAAAGTGAAACCACAATGAGATACCACTTCACACATAGGAGGATGGTTGAAAAAAGAAGATGATAAGAAACACTGGCAAGGATGTAGAGAAATCAGGACCCTCTTACAATGCTGACAGGACTATAAAATGGAACAGTTTTCTTGGAATACCTTTGGCAGTTCATCAGAATGTTGATTTACCATATGACCCAGCAATTTCACTTCTAAGTGTCTAACAATGAGAAATGAAATCACACATCTTCACGAAAACTTGTACATGAAAATTCACAGAAGTATTCTTCATAATAGCTAAAAGGTGGAAACAGTCCAAATGTCCTTCCAGTGGTAAATGGATAAAGAAAATGTGGTGTATCCGTACAGAAAATATTTGACAACAGATGGGAATGAAGTAGCACACATGGACATGCTACAACATGTAAACAATGAAAACATTACGCTCAGTGGAAACAATCACAAAAAGCATATACTGCACAATTCCATTTATATCTAATATTCAGAATAGGCAAAGGTACAGAGGTAGGAAGTAGATTAGTGGGTTCCAGGGACTGGAGGGAGGACAGAATGTGGAGCAACTATTAATGGATATGGACTTTCTTCTTGGGCAATGAAAATGTCCTGAAATTATATTGAGGTGATGATAGCATGACTCCAAACATACTAAACACCAGTAACTTGTACTATTTAAATTGGTGACTTTTAAGGTATGTGAGTTTTATCTCAATAGAGCTGTTATTTTTTTTTTTTTTTTAAGAGAAGTGGCAGCAGTTAGCTTCCTAGATCCCCAAGTGAAAGTCACTCAGTCGTGTCCAACTCTTTGTGACCTCATGGTCTATACAGTCCATGGAATTCTCCGGGCCAGAATATTGGAGTGGGTAGCCTTTCCCTTCTCCAGGAGCTCTTCCCAACCCAGGGATTGAACCCAGGTCTCCCATATTGCAGACGGATTCTTTACCAACTCCCCAAGAAATCATCACATAAATATCCGGAAAATTTCTTGATTGAAGGAGTCCACCAAGTACCTGGACAAGGGTGCAAGGGGTGCCCAGATTATCTACTGCTACCATCCCAATCCAAGTGAGGGTTCCCCCAGCAGATGGGAGTGCTGCCAGCTGGTAGCTCACAGCTGTGTTTTTCTGGAACTCACCCCTAGCCTAAGGAAGCCGCCTCACCAACCTTCTTCCCCGGGATAGCCCCTGTCCAGTGATCCATCTGTGTGGTTGGACAATGGCCCATTCCGTCTCAATGTGGGGTAACTCTATAGGGCTAACCCAGCTCAGAGTTGTTCAACCTGCATCCTGTACCCCTCACAAGAGTTGTTCCTGAATCACTCCCTAAAAACCACTGGGCACAAATCTCTACCTGGAGATCGACAGTCAGGAGCGCTGACCTATTACACTATGTGGCTCAGCTGTGAAGAGCATGCACACAGTTATACTGGAAGCACTGGTTATTAGCCTAACAGAATTACCACCTAATTCCACCAAGAGTATGTGGGATGGGAAGTGTGTATACGTGGTGAGGTGGAGGGTGAGGACAATGAAAGAGGGCTACAATCCTCACCTTCAACAGAAAATCCTGAAACTGAAAAATCCAGAAGTAACAATGTAAACATTATTCAGAGATAAGAAAGTAAATATCAAAAGAACAATTAAAATTGTTGAGGAGGAAAGAATAGTAGGGGATGGGCCAAGTGTGTAGAATTATTTGACTCTCTAAGATACATGCATGCAGATTAACTCAGATTAAACAATAAAATTAATTTTATAAAGAATGTGAAAATGAATTCCAACAATTTGGGTTGTGAGAAGTGGAACTCTGTGCAGTTTTATCAGTGGTAAGTCTCTTTCATCTCTATTCAAAATTAGCACAAAACTGTAAAACTCCTTGCTGTCTTTTCAGGAACTCAGCATAAGTGGGAGAGCAAAATGTTGCTTTCTAAGAAAGCAACATGCTGTGGAAGGTTCTAGATTTCATCCAGCTTTGCTACTACCAAGGTTAGCCTTAGCTTGGAGGGAGTAAGTAAGAGGGAGACTCCTCAAAGTGGCAGGAAATGAGGTTCAAACTTTGCAGACAAATGCACATTCCCCGGCCATCCCTTAAAGTAGAGAGAAAATTTCAGGTAAAAAGAGGAGAGATATTCTGTGAATAAACACATGAGGCTATTCCTGGAGAATGGATAACATCTGTGCTTAGTTTTGGATCCATTCAAACTTTACCAGTTCACTCCAAGTTTAACACCGAAGCCCTCATTTCCCAGGCTCAAGTTCCCTTTTTCTGGGTAGAATATACGATATCCCTGTTCAAGAAAAGCAGCCTCGTAAACGCAGCTCGTAAAACTCAGACGTGGCAGGGTGCTTACCCAACACATGCTGATGAGTGAAGTGTAAACGAATTAGAAACATGTGGATGCAATGTCTTAACTGTATATGCGAGGTTTAAATAAAATAAAAAGGGGTTTGCCCAAAGCCCTAGCAGTGGGCACGGAGTTTGTAGCATTTGGTTGGGGTGGAATAATCCAGGGACAGACAGAGCCAGAGTCAAAGCCACACAGCCACGCCAGGTTTGACCTCTGTCAACTACATTATCTATGTGCTATTCCCCCTGTTTATGACACTGGATCTTCTAATTCTGCACTAGACACAGATGATTACTATTTAAACTGCTTTCCCCCAGACTATATTTTCCAGGACAAAGTTATGGAAAATAAGATGAGGAGAATGCTTCTAAGAGCCCAGACTCTTCTCTGGAATTAGAAAACTGTTCTGAAAAAGAAGAGAAGAGGGGCGAGACTGTCGAATTCTTAGCTTTTTCCTCTTCTGAAAAGGAAATTGTTTGGGGTGCATTCCAGTATAAAAACTTAAATGCGAAAGCATATGGCTCATCAATTATGTAATATCCCTAACCTTCTATCCCACACTGTGACTATGTAACTAAAACTTAGAAATTCACAAGCGGTACCCTGGTAAATCTTATTCAATTGTTAGTCTCTATAGGCTTGGAGATCCGGATTAGAAACAGTACACAAAATGTGTTTCTTAAGTCCTGAAAATTCATTGGCTTGATGTTCCAGAGATGTTAAATTCCTCTTTAGCACTGCTCAGACTTACATGTATTTCTAGTAGGTAACACTTTAATGAGGTGGTTCTCAAACTTAACTATATTCAGAATCACCTTGAAGTCATGTTAAACACAAATTGGTGGATGCCACCCCTAGAGTTTCTGATTCATTAGGTCTAAAGTGGAGCCCCAGAATCTGTCTTTCTTTCTTTTTTAAAAATTAATTAATTTATTTTTGGCTCTGCTGGGTTTATGTTGCTCATGTAGGCTTTCTCTCGTTGTAGTGATGGGGGGCTACTCTGTAGTTGTGATGTGTGGGTTTCTTATTGTCGTGGCTTCTCTCATCGCAGAGCGTGGGCTCTAGAGCTCCCAGGCTTTAATAGTTGCATCAAGTGGCTTCAGTAGTTGAGGCTCGCACGCTCCAGACCACAGGCTCAGTAGTTGTGGTACACCAGCTTAGTCGCCCCATGGCATGTGGAATTTGCCCTAGGAATCGAACTAGGAATCAAACCTGTGTCCCCTACATTGGTAGGTGTATTCTTAACCACTGGACCACTGGGGAAGTCTGAGAGTCTGCCTTTCTAAGAGGCTCCCAGGTGATGCCAATGCTGCTAGTCCAGGAACCACACTTTGAGAACCATGGCATCCCGCTCCAGCACTCTTGCCTGGAAAATCCCATGGGTGGAGGAGCCTGGTGGGCTACAGTCCATGGGGTCTCGAAGAGTCGGACACGACTGAGCGACTTCACTTTCACTTTTCACTTTCATGCATTGGAGAAGGAAATGGCAACCCACTCCAGTGTTCTTGCCTGGAGAATCCCAGGGACAGGGGAGCCTGGTGGGCTGCCGTCTATGGGGTAGCACAGAGTTGGACACGACTGAAGCGACTTACCAGTTCTAACTGGTGCTACTGAACCCAGAGAGGGAAAGGAGAGCTACTCAGAAACCAGACCACTAGTTATCACCCTGGGAATGCATTGCCAAAGTGGACACACAAAATGATGCTCAAAATCAAAGGTTTTATACATGCGAGCCAGCCAGTTGAGACTGCAATTAAGAGGTCATGCAAGGATGACATTCCCTTCTGAGCTGGCAGGTACAGTCCACACTGTGCAGGAAACAAAGAGGGAAAAGGAAGTTCTCTTTTTTAGCACCTGCATTGCCATCTGGCTGCCTAACCTCTTCCTGCCTTCCACAATTTTTACTCGACATTTTTTGTTGTTTTTAAGTCACTAAGTGGTGTCTGTGTCTTTGCGACCCATGGACGGCAGCACGCCAGGCTTTCCTGTCCTTCACTACCTCCCTGAGTTTGCTCAAAACCATGTCCACTAAGTCAGTGATGCATCCAACCATTGCATCCTCTGTCTCCCCTTTCTCCTCCCGCCCTCAGTCTTTCCCAGCATCAGGGTCTTTTCCAATGAGTTGGCTCTTCTTATCAGGGGGCGAAAGTATTGGAGCTTCAGCTTCAGTCTCAGTTCTTCCAATGGATATTCAGGGTTGATTTCCTCTAGGATTGACTGGTTTGATCTCCTTGCTGTCCAAGGGACTCTCTAGAGTCTTCTCCAGCTCCACAGTATCTATTGTTTACTGAGTACCTACTATGTGCCAGACCCTTCATATACATCAACTCGGCTAATCCTCACCTCTGGAGGATGAGGACACTGAGGCTCAGGCAAGCGGAGTGACTTGCATATCACTCACTTGAACCACACAGGGCCCATTCAAAGGGTGAAGAGACATCCTCCATGGTGGAGGTAGAGAACGAAGGGGGATGAGCTGAGAGGAGGCTGCAGAAGACGGCTGGCAGCCCACGGTGTACAAGATCATCATTGCTGTAGAAACAATGAACACACTTGTCTCGAGTTCCACGAAGCAGCAGGGCTAGCACTTCTTGTACTTTACTGGATAGCAGAACACGGCACAGCAGAAGCTTCCCATTTGGAGAAAGTTCCCAGACACATCATTTCACGGGAATTGGTTAAGCCAGCTTTGTCCAAGTTACCCAACCTTTTTCTGAAATGTGTTCTCTTTTAGTCTCATGTAGATCCAAAGCCAGAAAAAGTGACTGAAAACAAATACTGTGACAGAAAAAACACCATGCTGCTCAAAACTCTTCAAGCAGTGTGACATGTAGTGTTACATCTTAGAATGTTACATTTAATAATAAAAAAAAAGTGTGAAAGGGGTTCTGTCCATAGAAAGCCAGTTTGGCCAACTGTCAGGAAAGCAGCTTGACAGCATCAATAGAAGTGGGAGGTCATAACCAGTTTCTTAGGGGAAAATATAGATCTAATTTGATGGATGTGGGTATTATTAATAAGATATAGTATATATTCATGTCCTCCAGAAAAACGATGTGGCTGGAGTTCTTCTTGTTAAGGACTGAGGCTGTCAAGAGTTCTGAAAAAGAAGCTGGAGAAGGGAACTTTGGTACAAACTGTCATGCATGTAAAAGCCTCAGAGGCTCAAGAAACTCAGAGAGAGAGGAAATGGTACCACCTGTGCAGGCCTCACCCAGAGGAGGGCAGCTTGACCTCCTACCACCTGCCATTATCATAGTAAAAATTAGATATATGTATATATGTGTGTGTGTATATGTGTGTGTTTGCATGTGTGTAGTATGTATATATGTTGTATGTGTCTGGGTGTATGAATGCATGTATGCATATATTCAGGCTCCCTGGGTGGCTCTGTGGTAAAGAATTCGCCTGCCAATGCAGGAGATGCGGGTTCAATCCCTGGGTCAGGAAGATCCCCTAGAGGAGGAAATGGCTACCCAATCAGGACACTTGCCTGGGAAATCCCCACAGAGAAATCTGGCTGCTACAGTCCATGGACTCGCAAAGAGTCAGAGAAGACTGAGCAATTGAGCACACAAACACACACACATATATTCATGTGTATATGTGTATTCATCACACATATATAGCTGACCATTGGAGAATACCCTGATGCTGGGAAAGACTGAGGGCAGGCGGAGAAGAGGGCAGCAGAGGATGGGATGTTTGGATAGCACCACCAACTCAATGGACACGAGTTTGAGCAAACTCCAGGAGATAGTGCAGGAGAGGGAAGCTTGGCATGCTGTAATATATGGAGTCACAAAGAGTCAGACATGACTTAGTCATGTTGTTGTGACTTAGTCATGTTGTTGTTTAATAACAATAATTTGTGTACTTATTTACGCGTGTGTATTTTGTGCCACTGCAGGAGACATAAGAGACAGAGGTTCAATCCCTGGGTTGGGAAGAGCCCCTGGAGGAGGCCGTGGCCACCCATTGTAAAATTCTTGCCTAGAGAATCCCATGGACAGAGGAGCATGGTAGGCAACAGTTCATAGGGACTTAAAGAGTTGGACACTATTGAAGCAACTTAGCATGCAGACATTACATAGTATGTGTGTAAGTGTGTAGATGAGTATATGTAAATAGGTATCTGTTCATGTATATATGTGCATAGTAAGCATGCAAGTACTGGGTTGGCCAAAAAGTTCTTTTGGGTTTTCCACATTATAGAAAAAGCTGAAAAAAACTTTTGGCCAACCCTGTATCTTTTAGAGTCTGTTCCACAATGATAAGAACACAATATGAGCTGGTCTATAAGGTGGTAAAACTTATGGCATGAATGTGTGGGCAGATACAGCAAATCCACATTCCTGAAAACCAAGCAGTGGTTCTAATGATGGCTCTCTCTTTTAAACATTTAATAGCAGACATGGTAAGACACTAGAAAAAAAGATTTCAGGAGAAAGAAAGTTTTCATGGCTTCAGGGGAAGGATTTTTTAATATGACAAATTCTCAGAATTCAGGGGAAAACTTCAAGGAGCCCCAGCTAAGCTCAGACTCAGCTCTCCCTTCTGGGTCTTAATAAAACCCACTGAAGAATGACTGTCATCCTGTTAGTTACCACTGTTCTTGTAGCCACCCCCTCAGAATATCTACATCCAGCCCCAAAGATGGGGTTCAAGGACATGTTTTTCTACAAGTGGATCTTTCACTAACCATAGCCACTCAATTGCTCTCTTCACTGTTCTGGAAATACACCATGGGCATTCACACCTCTGTACCTCAATTTTTTGTTCATCTAACCAGAATACTCTGGACATTCCAATCTACATACACAAACCCTACCTCCAGCATATGACTATAAAATACACAAACATAATAGTTGTGAAAGCAGTCTCCAGGGAACATGGAACAGGATGGACTCTGTCTAGGGAATCAGGAAAGGCTTTACCGAGGAAGTTACTTTTGAACTGAAATCTGAAGAATGAATTAGTTTTATGAGAGAGGGGATGGAGAGGAAGCCGTCTCAAGCAGTGGGTATCAGCCTGTGCAAAGGCCCTGTGGCATGAGGAGTGGAAAGAAGACCAGTGTGGCTGGAGACATAGTCTGGAGAGGAGAGAGGCTGGAGAGGTGACCCTTCTTTAAGCCCACAGTTCTCATGATCTCTCTGGATCAGGGTTGCCAGATAAAGTGCAGAATGCCCAGTTGAAACTTTCAGATGCACAGTACATACTGTATAGGACATACTCATGCTAATACTTACATTAAAAAGTTATTTGTTTCTTTGAAACTCTTATTTAACTGACAATCCTTATTTTTATTTGCTAGCAATCCTACTCTGAATGGGGCTTTCCTGGTGACTTAGTGGTAAAGAATCCGCCTGCAGTGCAGGAGACCTGGGTTTGATCCCTGGGTCAGGAAGATCCCCTGGATGAGGGCACGGCAACCCACTCCAGTGTTCTTGCCTGAAGAACCCCATGGACAGAGGAGCCTGGTGGGCTGCAGTCCATGGGGTTGGAAAGAGTTGACACAACTGAAGCAACTGAGAACGCATGCTACTCTGAATTGTACAACCAAAGGACTAAGTTTTCTACATAACTCATTTGTATTCTTTACCACAACAGGTCTTTTTTTTTTTTAAGCTGGCTTCATGTCTTTCCAGCTCTCATGACCCCAGTCAGAGAACCTCAGAGCAAGAAGAGTCCTAGAAATCAGCTGGTCTGACCTTCTAGCTCCACAGACAAGAACAGGAGGCTTAGAAAGGCTCCAGGGCTGCTCAAGGTCGCAGGTAAAGACCCCACTGAGGCTTCTTTCATGCCCTCCTGCTGTGCCTAGGACAGTGCTGAGCACATTAAAAAAGAGCCTAATCAATTGCTCCAATGAATTAACAAGCTCATTTACATGCCTCTGGACAGAGGGGGATGAATAGATATAATCCCAGACAGTCAGGAGCTTTCCAAACAAAATAGACAGCCAGCCAGACAGAGCAGAGGCCACTCGCACATGCACAAACACAGGCAGGAACACAAAGGACCCCAGCCAGTGGCTGCTTTGAACAGCTAGACTCCTGCCTTTTCTCGGAGACTCTACAAGAGCCAGGGACCCAGACGGCTCTCCTCCTTGCTGGCTTGGTAAATTTACTCTATGGTAGCCCATGGAACTGACATGACAAGTGTAGAAAAGGATCCTTTTCTCCCTAAGACAGGAACTGTGACACTTAAGGGACACATCAGCCAGCGACGTTTGTCCCTTTCGGGTCCGGTTATTTGCTAAGAGACTTTTTTCAGGCCCTCTCTGTACGCAGAACACGTTGCATCCAAATACGCACAACCACCCGGAGAAAAAGGCAGGGGTGGGACCTCCGCCACTATTTACCAAACGAATGCAGCCCTCCACATTCAAGCGGACTGAATGCAGGGGGATTATCCCTCTGAGTAAGCTTGGCTTTCATTCCTCCATGGGACTTGAAAAGACGTCAATCCATTCCCATCACAATCAAATGCAAGCATTTCACTTGCCCGAAGACAAACAAGGATTTGGACAAATGAGAAATGGAGGCTCCCTTGTGGAGGCATGAAAAGGGAATTCAGCAGCCCCGACTCCCTCTCAAAGAAAGCACCGGGAAGGATGTTCTGGCTGTGGCCACACAAAGCGTGGCATGAGCTCATCACGCCAGAACCTAATTGAAACTTCAGGCTGAAACAGTGTTTTGTGATATTTGGGGAAAGGATGGGCAAAGACAAAAAAGAAAAACAAAGGATGTGTACAGAAGAGGCATGAAAAGCAGCCCACTTCTTGACTGTTGGGACGATTTGGACGGTGGCCATTGAGTTAAATGAGGTGCAGCCTTCCTTTCAATCTCAGACCTAAAGCCCTTTTGCAGAACTAGCTGCTGCCAGCATTATGGCTCCCTAGCCAAGGCCTTCAGGGCCCATTAGGACCTTCAAAATGCAATTGCATTTAAAGAAACACCGTAGAAAAGTTCTGGTTAGACCTTTAGACAAACCACCTAGCGCTCGAGAATCCACTGAAAGGCACAAAGGGAAACGGGAAGGGGCGTGGTTTCTGTACGTCCTTCTCTCGGTTTGCATGGGAGTTCTGCCACTTACCAAGCTTGTGTCATGAACCTAATTATGTCTATGAACCTTGTTTTCCTCATTTGTTAAAATGGGTATGCTAATGCTTATCTCACAGTCTTGTCTGAGAATTAAGTAGGAGAATGCTCGTAAAAGCACAGGTGCAAATATATGATCACTTCCTTTCTTCTCCCCTGAAACTAGATGCCCAAGGAAGTGATGAAGTCTGCTTCTGGAAGCTTTATTAAGAACTGCAGACATGGAAATATTTGACTTGATAGAAATGTGGCAACCCTTGGCAGTAAAAAGATGGGCTAGGAGGTAGTCCCTGCTAGTTTCAAGGCTTTATTAAAAGTATTTCCTTGCCGGTAGGTAGGTAATTGATGTTAGTCTGTCCCCAAAGCTCGGCAGAGCTGTCTGTTCTTTTAATTTTCTTTGATAATTGCCGAAGCAGTGAGGTCAAGTTAAAATATGTCCTGGAAGAGGAGTAGGGAGAATGGTTCCATGGTGTTTTGGCTGCACTTCAGGACTCCAGCTGCTCAGTAGCCAAACCTTGGGAACACTGTTTAAGATCTCATTATTCTATTTTCTTTCTCCTTTATGGTTCTTGCAAATAGCCACCTGCAAGTTTCATTTTGTTATTAGGTCTGTATAGAAAGATCGTTTTCATCCTCCTTTTTCTGGGAGTCTCCTGTGTTCTGAAAGTCCATCAGTTGCAGTTCAACCCCCAGCTACTGACAAACACAGGTCTTAGTGAGGAACTTGCTATTATCTTCCTTCAGTAGAAGTTTCCATTGACAAGCATTCTCTGTGTGTGTGTTAGTTGCTCAGTCGTGTCCAACTCTTTGTGATCCCATGGACTGTAGCCCACCAGGCTCCTCTGTCCATGGAATTCTCCAGGCAAGAATACTGGAGTGGGTTGTCATGCCCTTCTCCAGGGGATCTTCCCAACCCAGGGATCGAACCCAGGTCTCCCTCATTGCGGGCAGATTCTTTACTGTCTGAGCCACCAGGGAAGCCCAAGCATACTTTCTCTACCTCAGTGGAAAATGGGTGACAGATAGGGATGCCTGGAAAGAAGGTACCTCTCCCCAGACTCCCAACAGTACATAGTCACAATCAGTCTACCTTTGTGAGGATATTGGCTCTTCCTAGATTCAGTCCCCTACTTTACTTCGACAATGTAGCTGTAGCCTGATGCTCTGAATTTCTCTGAATAGATTTATTTCTATTTTATTTTTAAGTCTTTATTTAATTTTTCACAATATTGCTTCTGTTTTATGCTTTGGATTTTTGCCTGCAAGGCATGTGTGATCTTTGTTCCTTGACCATGGACTGAACATACACCCTGGCACTGGAAAACAAAGTCTTAGGCACTGGACTGCCAAGGTAGTCCCCCTTTGGATAGATTTAGCCAGCCATAATTACCTTAAAAATTGGGCAAGGTGAGGTTGGGGGGGAGCCAGGAAAAAAGAGAATTCTCTTTAAATGCCCAATAGGTTTGAGACAAAAGGATGTAACCTTTTTGACTGAGTAATACAGACTATGGGACTTCTCTAGTGGCTCAGTGGTAAAAAAGCCACCTGCAGTGAAGGAGCTGCAGGAGACTAGGGGTCAATCCTTGGGTCAGGAAGATTCCTGGAGGAGGAGATGGCAGCCCACTCCAGTATTCTTGCCTGGAAAATCCCGTGGTCAGAGCAGCCTGGTGGGCTACAGTCCATGGGGTTGCAAGGAGTTGCACATGACTGAGTGACTAAGCACAGCACACACAGCAATCCAGTTTATTACCTACACTCCTTCTGAGTGTACTATGCAGATCAGGCTCCAAGAAAAGTTCCTGGATCATCCAATATAGTAAACTGCTCCTCAGGGCACTGTGACAAATGGGCGAGCACGCGTTTAGACCAAGGACATTCAAGGTCTTTCTCTTGGTTCAGAGTGCTGGAGGTCAGGGGAAGGTTATATGACAGAGCAAACATAGGGAGCAAAGTTGGATTCGATCCTGTAGACCTAAGAAAGTCAAATTTTCCATAGATATCTAGGCAATCCAGACATCTTCCAATAGTTGTAACCATATTTCCAAGTCCTCTCTAATCTTTCCCTCTACTTTCCTTGCCTAGCTAAAGCCATACAGAGATTTCATGAAAATCGAATTAGATTACATACAGAAAGAAGAAATGCAATATAAGCTCTTATAAACCTTTGGTTTAGGTTCCACTGGGCCCATCCTGCTTGGTTTTTGATACTAGGTATATTGTGCTCATGCTTAGTTGCTTCTGTCTCTCTCTTTGTGACCCTGTGGACTGTAGCCCGCCAGGCTCCTCTGTCCATGGGATCTCCAGACAAGAATACTGGAGTGGGTGGCCATTTTCTCCTCCAGGGATCTTCCTGACCCAGGGATCAACCCTGCATCTCCTGCATTGCAGGTGGATTCTTTACTGCTGAGCCACTGGGGAAGCCCAAAAGGTATATTAAGAGCCACCAAAAATAAACCAAGAAGAGCTGAACAATATAGTGACAAATGTTATTAGCACGTTTTGGTTTGTATCCTTCCATCTGAAAATGCAGGGGTTGTTCTGATACGTTGTTGATTCTGCTTATTATTTCACCCTTAGAACCAACATCTCACACCCACTAGAATGGCTATTATCAAAAAAAAAGAAAAGAAGTGTTAAGATCGAAGAAACTGGAAAGGTTTCTTTCCAGTTTGTGCCCTGCTGCTGGGAATGTAAAACAGCACAGTTAAAGTGGAAAACTGTACGGATGTTCCTCCAAAAAGCACGCGTAGAATCGCCATGCGATGTGATAATTCTGCTCTGAGTGTATACAGCTGACCCCTGAGCAATGTGTCAGTGAGGGTGCTGACACCGCTGCCCCCACCCCCACAGTCAAAAATCTGCACCTCAAAAACGAAAACACTGGTAACTGACACCCAAGGACAGGAAGCTGAAACAGTTTGGATAGAATCAGTACTCAAACCTCAGTTCTTTTGATTGCACACATTCTGATCTCTAATCAAACACGAACTTTTCCCCACACTTAATTAATGTAAAATGAAAATTCAGGGACTATATTCAAAAAAATCTAAATCTGTGGACCTCCATGGTTCAAACTCCTGTTGTTCAAGGGTCAACTGTACATCCAAAAGAAGTAAAAGCAAAGGTCTTTAAAAGTATTACAAGCCCATGTTCACAGTGAGACAGGAAGGAGGGAGGCAGGGTCAGTTCAGTTCAGTTCAGTTGCTCAGTTGTGTCTGACTCTTTGCGACCCAGTGAATTGCAGCACGCCAGGCCTCCCTGTCCATCACCAACTCCCGGAGTTCACTCAGACTCACGTCCATCAAGTCAGTGATGCCATCCAGCCATCTCATCCTCTGTCGTCCCCTTCTCCTCCTGCCCCCAATCCCTCCCAGCATCAGAGTCTTTTCCAATGAGTCAACTCTTCTCATGAGGTGGCCAAAGTACTGGAGTTTCAGCTTTAGCATCAGTCCTTCCAAAGAAATCCCAGGGCTGATCTCCTTCAGAATGGACTGGTTGGATCTCCTTGCAGTCCAAGGGACTCTCAAGAGTCTTCTCCAACACCACAGTTCAAACGCATCAAT
>NW_011494606.1:733022-742928 GCF_000754665.1 Bison bison bison
CATCTCCTCTTCACTTTCTGCCATAAGGGTGGTGTCATCTGCATATTTGAGGTTATTGATTATTTCTCCCAGCAATCTTGATTCCAGCTTGTGTTTCTTCCAGTCCAGCGTTTCTCATGATGTACTCTGCATATAAGTTAAATAAGCAGGGTAACAATATACAGCCTTGACATACTCCTTTTCCTATTTGGAACCAGTCTGTTGTTCAATCGTTAAAAGAATGACACAACAATTAGGAACAACAGGAGGCCACGAAACTGCGTAGACCCCACTAGGCCCAAGAAGGGGGAAGACTAGACTTCCAGTAGCTCTTGAGCCTCATTACACACCCATTGTAATACATTAGCATATGCTAATCGACACACCCACAGGCACCATGACAGTTCCAGGTTTGATTGTAAAAGGCCAAAAAGTGGGAGGTGCCCCAACTCCTGGAAATCCCCCTCTTCTCCAAGATAGAATATTCCTTCCACTCATCAGCCTATGACTACCCAGTCCACAGAAACGAACCACCCCCTCACCAGCATCTCACCTTTGGGATCTGACTGCATTGCCTATGGAATGTGTATCCCTCACAGCGCCACCCTCACTTTGTGAACAGAGGACCCCAGCCCCAGGTTCTTGCCTTCAGAGATGGCCCACACTCTGCCTGTGGAGTGTGTCCCTCTCTAAATAAACCTGCTTCACTTTACTATGGCTTGCTCTTGAATTCTTTCCTGCGTGAAGTCAAGGATCGTCACTTGGTGGCCCGTCCCAGAGACTCACCAGAGACCTGGGACATGACCATCCTCTTACAGCCCATTTTTCCTACAACAATGGCAGCAGCACTATTCACAGGAGCCAAAAAGGTGGAAGCAACCCAAGTATCCATCGACAGACAAATGAACAAACAAAACATGGCCTACACTTCTAATATGGTATTTATTCAGCATGAAAAAGCAAGAAAATGCTGACACATGCTTCAACACAAATGAACCTTCAGGCATTATGCTGCATAAAAAAAGCCAGTTATAAGAAGACTTTGTATGATTCTGCGTATATGAGGCATCTAGAATAATTACATTTTTAGAGACAGAAAGTACAACGGTGCTTGCAAGGGTTGGGGGAGGGGAAATGAGGAGCTATTATTTAATGGGAACAGGGTTTTAGACTTGCGAGAACAAAAGAGTTCTGGAGACTGGTTACACAGCAGTGTGAATGTACTTAATGCTACTTCATCAAATACTTAAAAGCAGTTTAGATGGCAAATTTTATGTTATGTGTCTATTTGTGCTCATGCTCAGTCATGTGTGACTCATTACGACCCTTTGGACTGTAGCCTGCCAGGCTCCTCTGTCCATGGCATTTTCCAGGCAAGAATACTGGAGTGGGTTGCCATTTCCTCCTCCAGGGGGATCCTCCTGACCCAGGGATCAATCCTGTTTCTCCTGCACTGCAGGCGGATTCTTTACCCTCTGAGCCATAGGGGGAGTCCTATTATGTGTATTTTGCTACAAATTTGAAAAAATGGAACTAGAGTCTTTACATTCAGAAGCCTGTCCCTCCCCTTACTATATTCCAAAGATCAAATCAACACTCTGATATGAAACTATATAAAATTGGTGGTCAACTTCCAATAGCTGGGATGATCCACCAGACTACTCTGCCCCACAGAGTTTTGCCTTCTAGTCTCTGTCTTCCCCTTGTAAAGTGAAGTGGGCATAAGAGAAGAGTTCAACACAGACAACCTCTTGGAAGAGAATATATTCTGGGAGATGGAAAAATCAGCCATCCTTTGCAAGCAATGATGACATTACTGACCCCAGACCAACAAAGCATGCAAGAATGCTGTGCTCACCATTACTAGAGATACATTTCCATCACTTCACCTGCATTTGCCTACTCTTAAAAGCCTGGCACAGAGTGGGCACTCCATAGGTGTTTGGTGAGCAAATGAATGAACCACTCAAAGGCTAAGAGGGAATGAACCAAGTACTATTTGATAAAAATATAAGAACCCCTCAAGAGCGCTAAAAACACAAACTGATTGCCTCTTTCTGGACATATCCGAGGGATGATTTATGAGAAACAAGGTAAAGGAGGTTCTTGTTAAAGTCTCACGTTTTACTGAGAATATGTGATATCCTGAATGCAGTTTTGATTTGCCTTCTGTGTATGTGTGTAAGCCACAGAAGCAGTTAACTGTTGATGGCCAAATAACAAATGTCTCTGCCTCTCCCTGGAGAGATTAAATAGTTCTGGGTCGAGAAAAAAAAAAAGAGATCAAAAGAAGATCCAGACATCCCCGGCTGGCAGGCAGCAAGAGGTCCCCTGGCCAAGGAAGGGTAACCTTTGCTTGAACTTAGAGGGAATGTGGAAAAGGGGTTCTGGGCTGAGAAGAAGATCGGTATGATGCTTCTTCTAAGCTGTGCAGAGCAGGATTCTGAGCTGCATACCACAAATTCCCTGACATGACCGTAAAATTTACTTCTAAGCCTTTGCTGTGTATACCTATAATTAACAAAAAAGAGGTCTTATTTTCGTTTGAAAAAAATGATGGCACGTAAAATAAGTTTGGGGTGAAAGTGATATCTTTGTGTAATTGGTCTAATACTTTGGGGACAATAAGGAAGATATCCAGTGACATATTATTCATATGGACAGACCTATTCATCCCCCTCCTAGAATTTATTCTAAGACTAAAATCTAAAAGAAGAGAACATATTACAATTTTCCTGAAAATGTATTTGAATGAATTTTGAGTTCTTAAAAAAAAAAAAAAAACTCATTAGGAAAAATACTGGAGGAGATAAAACATTATCCCACTACACCTAAGGCCATACTAACCCCCCATTTAATTCTTGATTCATGGGTACCACTTCCTTGGTTTGGAGACAGTCACCAACCACAGCATCCTAAGCAGATCTGAAAATGCTTCCTTAATACCTGAGATCACCCAGACAACACAGTCCATCAAAAAGATCCCATTCTATAGGCACCCAGACAGGTTGTTTTTCTTTTTTAAAATGTTAATGAGTTATGCCTAGCAGCTAGCTTGCAGGGCACAGCTATTCAACTCTTCAAAAGGGTGATAAAAGCAAGTCCTCAGAAGCCGAAACAAAATGCAAGGAAGCTGTGAAAACAACTTGACCCCCCAGGCCCAGGGCTGCAAGGCAATTTCTAGGGCCCAGGAAAAAAAATCAAACACACGACAACAGCAAACCCTGAACCCTCGACTCCTTAAGTAGCAAGTACTATAATGCAAATGCGTTATGTTGATTAGAAGGCAAAGAGAACCCTTTTCTGCCTCTGGTTTCCAAACACAAACAAAGCTTGGAAAACAAAGGATTTTTGCCAAGTTCTCCCAAATTGAGAAGGAAATAACTGAGAAAGGCTTTCGTCGTTTTAAAAGCTTACCCTCTGAATTTGGAACCTAGGTAATGCCCATATTTTCTCTTAAGATGTGTTATTTACTTAGAGATGGGGGTCAACATATCTCAGGGATCCTTTCTGCGTCTCACTCCTAAGAAAAAAGCCCTCCCATTTTGGAAAGAGGAAGTCTGGGACAGGGCCCACCTGTCGAACTTTTCTTTCACGTGGTAACATCTCCATCTGCTGGAAATTTAGATGTCTGCATTAAAGGCAGATAATGTTAGTTTTATTTTCCTATAACTCTAGGTCAAACTTATATTCACACTTTCCCGTTCAGAAGCACTGCCATTTTATTTAAAACATCTGGCTTCTTTCCTTATTTCTGAAGTCCCCAGTGGCCTTCATCCCTCTGGCATTTGCAGGACCTCTCCTAACCCTGGCTCACCCTCCTCCCCACAGTTTGTGCAAGTCTCCATCAGTCTCCCTTTAGAACTGTACATCCTTAAGTTAATCCAGAAACCCTGCTCTAAAGCTGGATATTGTTTACCTGGAGGTCAAGGGGTTCCCGTCCACCCCCTCCCCCCAGGCTGGCATTGCTTTGAACTATGGTCTTAGCTGTTCACAGCACAAGCTCCTTTATCTGGCTGGGTAAACTGTTCAATAACCACCTGTGTTGTCTCTTATTTTAAAAATAAATAAACCCACAAACACTGGGGCAGTGAGGGCAAGGCTGTGGTTGCCATTCTCTTGTTTCTGGTGTCTCTAAGGCTCTTGCTTTTCTGTCTGTTCATGTTGATTCGTCTTGGCCAGGTACCCACCCAGTGGCTAGCCCCAGGAAATACAAGTGCATTTGCTTGTGTACATGACTACTTTTCTGCCCTTTCTGTTTCTTCATCAGCACCACTTTTCCCTTCAGAATCAATTTCCTCCTCTCCCTTTAGTTTAGTCTCCATTCTGCCATTCCTTTCTTTAAAGTAAACCAACGTGCAATTCTATTTATAAACTATTGCTTCCTGGTATTAAACTTCTAGCCTGAACCCGAGCAGCTTTCTGGGCTTCCATCTCTTTGTTTGTACAGTAAGGAAATGGGACTGATCCCTTAAGTCTATGCTATTTATGATGGTCAGAGGAAAAAGAGACCCGGACAAGGAATGAAGCCTCTACTTCAATAGCCTCACAAAGACGACAATCCTGAGAATCAGAATTTGGCAAGCAAAGGAAAGCTAGGTTAACCTTGTCCTCCACTTAGGAACGAGAGCTGGTGAAGGACAAGTTAGCTATGAGAACACCTGACTACAAGAAAACAGGATACGCCCAAGAGGACTCAACATTCCTGCCTCTTCCTAAGAGAACTTAGAGCTGTTGAGCTGAACTGAAATGCAAACTTTTCCCTGTCTTTCAAAACCATCCACTTCCAGAGAAGGAGAAAAGGAGACAAGCTAAAGAAAAACACCGTCTCTCTCTCTCTCTCTCTCTCTCTCTCGCTCCACAGCTGCACAGTGGGTAGACGCCCTAAAAACTTTTGATCTCAGCAGCTGGTTTAAAACACGTTATCTTCTTTTGCCTGGAAGAAAGAATTAGGTTTATTAAGCAGTGACTCACAACAATAAAAGATCCATTAAAAATGATGCTTTAATTATAGCCAATATGTAAGCTTATTCCATTAAAAGCAAGAGCATAATGGAGTGGAACAGTGGATGTGTCAGGACTGAATTTGGGTGCTCAGCACTTTAGACATAAGGTTACTGTGTGATGTCATTTTCCTACTCATGCCTTTACTTAGATTCAGTGTCCCTTGACAATGATGTCTTCTCATCCTAGTAGCTGATATAGAGGTCCTCAGCAGGTGTTCAATAAACGCTTGTCAAATTGAAATGGACTCATTTCAGAGCCCATTCTAATGGTCCATCCACATATGGAGAACAGATGGCTGATGAACCATCTGTAAAGTGCCGGTCCCTCATTCATCTGAGGGGAGCTGTCCAGGTCTCCTCTGTGAAGACTTCACAATAATTAGAATAGGTGTCCCTTCCTCAACACACCTTATTTCCTCCTGATAGAAAATTATCACGATGTGTTAATACTGATAGAAACAGCCACTTTTGTCATCTGCTGGAAAGTCGTCATAGTAAATATCCAAGTCACTCAACTTTTGAGTCAACAAGATCATAATAAAAATATGGAGAAAATCAGGGACTTCTCTGGTGGAGTGGTGATTAAAAACCTGCTCTGCAATGCAGAAAACTTTGGTTCAATCTCTGGTCCATCATGAACTCAGGTCCCACATGCTGTGGAACAACTAAGCCCACGCCCCATAACTACTACCCAGCTCACCACAATTGGAGAGCCCGCGCGCCACGATGAAAGACGCCACACGATAGAACAAAGACCCTGCGTGCCGCAACTAAGACCCATCACAGCCGAATAAATACATATTTTTAAAAAACATGAAGAAAATCAAACCAATAAAGATAAATACTGCCTCTGGAGATGCAGTAACCCATGCAGCAAACCAGCTGATCAACTGTGCAATCCAGCTGATTTCTTTCAGACATTATGTGACTAATCTTGAAAAACTGAATCTATGAGTTGGTGGTAAATGGTAGAACCATTTATGTTCTGTTACTTTCATGTTGGCTTCAGAAGATTCACTGACAGAAAGAGGCTGGGAATGTGCATGCTTGTGTGTGCGTTAGGGACTTCCCTGGTGGCTCAGGTGGTAAAGAATCTGCCTGCAATGCAAGAGACCCAACTTTGATCCCTGCGTCAGGAAGATCCCCTGGAGAAGGGAATGGCTACCCACTCTAGTATTCTTGCCTGGAGAATTCCATGGACAGAGGAGTCTAACGGGCTACAGTCCGTTAGACTGTAGCATGTAACATGGTTCCAAACCATGGGGTTTGGAAGAGCCAGACACAACTGAGTGACTATCACTTAGGGAGTTGGGAAGGGGGCAAGCAGTGATCACAAGTTAGATCACAAGGATTCTAATGAATGACTTCTCTCCATCATAAGTTCTCAGGCCCAGCAAGTTTTACCTGTTAAGTTGTCTGCAAAAGGATTTCCCTGTCGATACACTGTGAGCTCAGGTACCAAACAGCTGTCCTGACACAGAATGGCCCACAGCACGCTGGGTGTTGTCCACAGACCCACAGGCATACGCATCAAGTCTGTTCCTTTTCCTTGTCCTCACACAGATTTATACTGTAGACCACCACCCCTTTGGAGAAGGCAATGGCACCCCACTCCAGTACTCTTGACTGGAGAATCCCATGGATGGAGGAGCCTGGTAGGCTACAGTCCATGGGGTCGCTAAGAGTCGGACACGACTGAGTGACTTCACTTTCACTTTTCTCTTTCATGCATTGGAGAAGGAAATGGCAACCCACTCCAGTGTTCTTGCCTGGACAATCCCAGGGACAGGGGAGCCTGGTGGCCTGCCATCTATGGGGTCACACAGAGTCAGACAGGACTGAAGTGACTTAGCAGCAGCAGCAGCAGCCACCCCCGCTTCCTGGTACCCTCCTGTTCCTTGGGCATCTCCAGGTTGCCCTCCTCCTGGGCTATTTCTCCCCACATTCTTCTTCCTCCACCCTGAGGTAGGCATTCTCTGAAGGTCATGTCTCAGATCTGAAGCTTGTCCTCCCCTTTCCAGCTGTCTCCCAGGATGGGGAACCCCTAGCATACCTGTTCATCTCAGTCTGCACACAACCTGCTGTCCTGGCTCTCCATGTCCCTGCTTATCATTCCTGTGGGGACATTTTGACTTCAAACTCACTTTGCTGCTAAATTCAAGCCCTCAACTTCCTCCTACTTCTGCTCTTCCTCACTGGACTTCCTGTTTCATGTCATTATTCTAGTCACAGAGCTTAAAATAATGTCATCTTTGATTTTTCTCTGGCCCTTAGCTCCTGCCTGAATTCAGCCATCTAGTCCAATTGATTCCCCCTGGAGAATGTTTCCAGTGTTTCCTTCATAGGTCAGTTTCTTTCTAGCTCTGTACCTAGTGCTACATCCATCCTGGATAACTGTGGCAGACTCCTCTTGGTCGCACCTCTGCTGATCACCCTGCTCATACTTGCTAGGTCACAACCCCTACAGAACCTCTTTCAAGTGTCACCATCTTTCCCAGCTCAGAGCTCTGGCAGCTCCCTCCTATAGCACAAAACCCAAACTCTAGAGCTGGGGGATTAAAACCTTCCATAATTTTTACCAATTGTTTGTCAATGTTTCAATACAATGTGCCTTGACATGGTTTCTTTAAAAAAAAAAATATATATATATATATATATTATATATTGGACTGTAGTTGGTTTACAGTGTTGTGTTAGTTTCAGGTGTATACATACATATATATTTATTCTTTTTCAAATTATTTTCCTTGGTGGTCCAGTAGCTAAGACTCTGCACTCCCAATGGAGGGGACCCAGGTTCAATCCCTAGTCAAGGAACTAGATCCTAGATGCCACAACTAAACATCCCACACGCTGCAACAAAGACTGGAGATCCCAAGCGCCACAACTAAGACCTGGAGCAGCCAAATATATATATATAAATATTTAAAAAAGAAAGACCCAAGGGGTGGTGATCACTATGGGGAAGAGGTCCAGCGGCCTGTACTAAATGCCCAGTTACATCAAGACTGATGTAAAAGGGCAGGCCACCCAAACTGGGCCACAAGAAAGAAGGGTGGGCTCTAGAAAGCTATAGCATGAAGCTCAGAACAGAACCCATAGCCAGACTGTCAGCCCTAAGCATGGCCTTCATCTTGTCCTGCATAAATTCAGGACTGTCTCCAGATGAACCATTGCAGACATAAAGGAGGTGAGTATTCCTTACTCCTGAACACATGGCAGACACCAATAATCAACTGTGGCACTTTTTCACTCTGGGCCCAGGAAATAACGTCAAAATCCTTCATATAAGATCTCCAAACAGCCACTGTCAATTAATTGAAAGCACATGAGATAAAGTCTATTTGTCATGTAGATGGAGCTGTGAAAGTTGCTCAGCCATGTCCGACTCTTTGAGATCCCATGGACTATAGTCCATGGAATTCTCCAGGTCAGAATACTGGAGTGGGTAGCCTTTCCCTTCTCCAGGGGATCTTCCCAACTCAGGAATCGAAACCAGGTCTCCTGCATTGCAGGTGAATTCTTTACCAGCTGAGCCACAAGGGAAGCCCAAGAATACTGCAGCTGGTAGCCAATCCCTTCTCGAGTGGATCTTCCCGACCCAGGAATCAAACCAGGGTCTCCTGCATTGCAGGCAGATTCTTTACCAACTGAGCTATCAGGGAAGCCCTCTATTTGTCATGCCTGGTCCCAAAGTCATAGGTAGGGACAAGTCTGAATGTGAGAGATCACTGGCTCAGTTGTGAATAGCATGGAGACAGAGCTGCAGGGCTCTAGGTCAGCGGATCTCTTACTTTGATGTGGAGGGTTTGTTAAGATCCAGATTGCCAGTTCCCCCTTCAGGGTCTCTAATTTTGTAGGTGTGGGGTGACGTCAGAAATCTGCAATTCTAACAAATTCCTGGATGATGCCGATGCTACTGATCCAGGGACCACAGTTTGAGAACCAGCAAACAAGGTAAAACCACATCCCTTTCTCTCATTTCGTTCATATCTCTTGGGCCAGATAGAGTCCTCTCTCCTAGACTTCAAATTACCTCGTTTATCTCCACTTTTAGAGAAGATTATTGACACTGTTAATATGATTTATCAACAAACAGGAATTATGTTGGGAATGACAGAGAGACGCAAAGTCCCTGTTCCCACAAGTAACAATTTAATAGTCAGTTACAATTCAGTGTGAGAAGCCCTGTGATGGGGGAAGTACAGGCAATGGTGGAAATTGAAAGCACACGAGATAAAGTCTATTTCTCATGCAGATGTAGCTGTGAAAGTTGCTCAGTCATGTCCGACTCTTTGAGATCCCATGGACTATACAGTCCATGGAATTTTCCAGGTCAGAATACTGGAGTGGGTAGCCTTTCCCTTCTCCAGGGGATCTTCCCAACCCAGGAATCGAAACCAGGTCTCCTGCAGACCTGGTTTCAATTTTATGTAGAGCAGCTCACCCAGTCTTAAGGTCGGAGAAGGCTGCTCAGGAGATGGGGGAGCTGAGCTGGGACTTAAAGGATGAGGAGAAGGGAGCCTGGAAGTGGAGGAAGAAACTTACATGTTGCCTAGGGTTGCTTACCTTTTGGACACATACCCATGTACATGCGTGTGCACACACACACACATACACACACTCTCTGCCTTATCTCCACATCTAGACAGTAACCAACCTGGATGAAGTGGTAGTCTTTAATCTACTGAGGCATTCCTTAGGGTGCTGGACTCTGGCAGAGGTAGATGTTTCTATTCATTTGCAACATTTGCAACACCTGACCTGCCTCTTGAGAAACCTATACGCAGGTCAGGAAGCAACAGTTAGAACTGGACATGGAACAACAGACTGGTTCCAAATAGGAAAAGGAGTACGTCAAGGCTGTATATTGTCACCCTGCTTATTCAACTTATATGCAGAGTACATCATGAGAAACGCT
>NW_011494606.1:743930-754246 GCF_000754665.1 Bison bison bison
GGGAGGCCTGGCGTGCTGCAATTCATGGGGTCGCAAAGAGTCGGACACGACTGAGTGACTGATCTGATCTGATCTGATCTGATGGTTTTTCCAGTGGCCATGTATGGATGTGAGAGTTGGACTGTGAAGAAGGCTGAGCGCCAAAGAATTGATGCTTTTGAATTGTGGTGTTGGAGAAGACTCTTGAGAGTCCCTTGGACTGCAAGGAGATCCAACCAGTCCATTCTGAAGGAGATCAGCCCTGGGATTTGTTTGGAAGGAATGATGCTAAAGCTGAAACTCCAGTACTTTGGCCACCTCATGCGGAGAGTTGACTCATTGGAAAAGACTCTGATGCTGGGAGGGATTGGGGGCAGGAGGAGAAGGGGACGACAGAGGACGAGATGGCTGGATGGCATCACCGACTCAATAGACATGAGTCTGAGTGAACTCTGGGAGTTGGTGATGGACAGGGAGGCCTGGCGTGCTGCGATTCATGAGGTCGCAAAGAGTCAGACACAACTGAGCTACTGAACTGAACTAAACTGAAGTTGTTCTGTATTTAGGAAAGCATAGGCGAAGAGCAGCAGGTGAAATAAGGGCACGCAGGTTTGGCTGAAACCCCTCTCCCCACTGTGATTTGGTGCTTTCTGTGGCTGTGAGGATTTCTCTAATTACCTGTTGCTGCTAAGTCACTTCAGTCATGTCTGACTCTGTGCGACCCCATAGACGGCAGCCCACCAGGCTCCCCCATACCTGGGATTCTCCAGGCAAGAACACTGGAGTGGGTTGCCATTTCCTTCTCCAATGCATGAAAGTCAAAAGTGAAAGTGAAGTCGCTCAGTCATATCCGACTCTCAGTGACCCCATGGACTGCAGCCTTCCAGACTCCTCCATCCATGGGATTTTCCAGGCAAGAGTACTGGAGTGGGGTGCCATTGATCGACAGACACCAAGCCCTACTAAGCCCTGTCTCAGCCCAGTATGCCGCTTACACCCAGCAGCTTATCTGCAGACGGTGATTAATGGCCCAACGTCCTAGCCTTTGCATCCACTCCCAGCCCAAGCCACCATCTGTGAACAGTCTCTTGCTTGAGTAATAGCTGTGTCTCGCAAATTGTTTTGCACATTTATAAACAGAGATGGGGCGTTTTCCTCTGCTGCCTTAATTTCAAGTGGTTAGGCTGAGCTCATTCCTGCAAACAACTTCATGCCTAGAATTCAAAATTGAAGGGTCAGTGCCATTGCTCATCCTCAAGCTTCATTCCCCAAAGCAGCCTTCGAGGGAGCTGGAGGGAAGCCCCAGCACTTTGGTGAGGTCAAGACAGCCTTTTCTGACCACCGAATGGGTAGACGCCACAACCTTCCCCCCCAAACTGCCCCTTTCTGATTTGGAAACTTAGACGGATATTTTCGTCTTACATCCCCTATCTGACCACACGCATTAATTCGTATTTAGAGTGTGGTTAGCTCATGCCTCTCTTTAGGTGGAATAAGTGACAGACATCTACTAAGCTCTTCTGGCTTCTTCTCCATCTTTGTCTCTGCAGAAGACAGCACAACATGACACATGCTAAATGCTCAACAGATGGAAAATGAAGGAAATAATTAAGATACATGTTCAAGGGGACTTTTGAAATGAAGAAAATGACCCAAGTGTTTTGCATAGACAGTTACACACCCTCCACATCCCCATCAGACAGCTTCAGCTACCCCACAGCCAAGGGCATCTGGGGAGGGACAGTACAGCAGTGAGCACTGGAAACGTGTGCTCACATCCCCTTCAGGGAGTCCACACAGCACCCAGCCCATGTGCAGCTGTTCTAGACAGAGAGAACACAAGCCAGCATTGTGCATATCGTCGCAGGTCTGCCCTCTGACCTAGTTTGTCATTGAACTTGGTCCAGAGCTCATATAACAAACTGAGGAAAGGGTTACCCCAGTGATTTTAAAACTGACTACAGACCAGCAGTTCCAGCACTTTAAAAATAATGATTCTGTAATTCCCAGGGACCAGCATGTAGCACTTCCCTGAGCAAAATGCTTTCTCCAAGAAACACTCGTTTGCAGTGGGAACACCCTGCTTCGTGAACTGACTGTGACCTTCAGAATGGAAAGCCCGAGGCTCACTGTGCAGTCTTAGACTTTGAGAAGCAGAATTGACCATGAGAACATCTGACCCAACCCCCATATTTCATGGGGAGGTGACTCGCCTAGGGGCAAGTCAGTGGCAGAGTTGGGTCAAGAACTCACAGGTCCTGCCTCACCATCCAAAGTTGATTTAGGAGTAGAGGAACACTCCCCTACCAGAGCGTATGGATGTAGAAGAGACTTCCTGATTGCTTGGGAATGAAATAATAAAAATGTAGTTGGGTCTCCTGTATGCTAACGTTCTTAAAATTTGCTATGTGGTCACGTTGCTGTTGTTCAGTCACTAGGTCGCATTTGACTCTTGTGGGAGGCTCCACTGTCCATGGGATTTCCCAGGCAAGAATACTAGAGTGGGTTGCCATTTCCTTCTCCAGGGGATCTTCCCGATGCAGGGATTGAACCCAGGTCTCCTGCATTTCAGGCACATTCTTTACCACAGAGCCACCAGGGAAGCCCATTTTGGTCACAAGCCATTCCAAAATGCTTTTGTTTTAATCTCTGGCATCTCCTGTGTGTAAGACCTTGAACTAGGAACAATGAAAGTCTGAGTTACGAGAAGCCCACAGAACTCTCTACCCAACAAGTGAATGTGAAAGTGAAAGTCACTCAGTCGTGTCCGACTCTTTGTGACCCCATGGACTACACAGTCCATGGAATTCTCCAGGCCAGAATACTGGAGTGAGTAGTCTTTCCCTTCTCCAGGGGATCTTCCCAACCCAGGGATCAAACCCAGGTCTACCCAACAACCAAAAAGCAAATATCCATGGAACAGTCTTCAAATATCCATGAAAATAGCTACTAAAACTGTCCATATATTAGTCCACCATATCAACCTCACTACAATCTAAAAGTTAGAACTCATATAGGGCTATATTTCTGTTCCCAAAAGAAACAAGCTAGAAATGATTCTAGAAGAATAATGTTTAATCTATCCATGTGCAAGTTACAGACATTCTTTGAAATAACTGATTAAAGAGGCGATCAAAACTGAAATTATAAACTATTTAGAAGAATTGTTTCCAACCCTAGCCCTAACACTATCTGAACACTCTTGGACAAATCCTATAATCACTTAATTTCAGTCTCTCAAGAAGGAGGCTGTTATGAGGATTAAAAGAGATAACGTGAAAAGGGGTCTAGCATAGGCAATAAATGTGATGCCAGTTCTAAGGCCAAGCTTGTGTAACGGATTTTAAAACGGGGCTGTTCAGTCTCCTGTTCAGCTAAAATAGGAAGATAGGGGATGCTACGTTTTGAAGGGAACATAACACAAAATTTCAAAGTTGGAGAGCAAATACGCATTACATAACTCTTGAATCCCTTACTCACGGTGAAGATAGAATAATTTTGAGAAAATGTTTTTGGAGAGAGTCTGGCTGGTATTTCCCCCTCCCCAGGGGAAAGAGTAGGGCTTATCTTTAAAGAGAAAGAAGCTTCAGTGAGATCACTGGAGGGCTTGATTTGGTCTCCTTATAATTATTGAGACACAGAGTGGTGGGTCTAATTCCTGCCTGTGTGCTGTGTGCTGTGATCAGTGGTGTTCAACTGTTTGTGAACCCACTGACTATAGCCCACCAGGCTCCTTTGTCCATGGGGTTTTTCAGGCAAGAATACTGATGTGGGTTGCCATTCTTTCTCCAGGGGATCTTTCTGACCCAGGGATCAAGCCGTCGTCTATTGTGTCTCCTGCATTGGCCGGCAGATTCTTTACCACTGTGCCATGGAAAATTTAAAAGATTAGATGCCCTATCAATACTAGCAAAGGAGAGGTATCTACTGGGCACTGCTCCCCTAGAGACTGTCAGGACAGTACTCTGTAACACATCCGTAACATACCTGTTGGACCAGAAGGTGTGTTGGGGAGAAAGTGAACCTTGATCTATTTCAATCCCACCAAGAGGATTCCTTGATAAGGTGACAGGAGCCTGATCAAAATGGGCCTGTGTGGAGAGCTGAGGAAAGAGTGGCCAGCTGGAGGAAAATGCAACATATGTGTCAGGAAAGATACAGGTCAGTGTTCCTGTAAGCATCTCAGAAGAGCCCACAGAAAAACCCAAGGGAAGGAGTCAGCTGTCTGACGCTCCCAAGCCCACGAAGTGAGGACACCTTACAACAGGACTCGTCCAGTAAGAGCTTTCCTGCCCTTTCCTCGCCCCATCCATGTACCCAGCAGAGTCAGCAGTCCTGGTCACGGATATGGGTGAAGATGTGTGAAAGCAGGGTGAAAAGGAAACTCACCCTCTTCTCATCTGCATCAGACTCTAATAAAGAGAGGGGAGCAGATCTCACTTTTTATTTTTTTTTTTATTTTTGGCTGTGCTGGGTCATCGTTGCTGTGCACGGGTTTTCTCTAGTTGCAGTGAGCAGGGGCTACTCTCTAGTCACGGGGCATGGGCTTCTCACTGTGCTGGCTTCTCTTGTTGCAGAGCATGGGGCTCTAGAGCACGGGCTCAGTAGTTATGGCACAAGGGCTTAGTTGCTCCTCAGCATGTGGGATCTTCCTGGACCAGGGATCGAACCCATGCCCCCTGCATTAGCAGGCAGATTCTTAACCACTGAACCACCAGGGAAGTCTCAGTTCTAACTTTCAAACAAGTTGGAATTTATTACATAGACCAAACACTTAACAACTAAACTGAGACTGTGTTGTCAACTTCCAGTGGTTCAAGGAATCTATATTAATATTACTTGAAAGTGATCAGAAAAATATGGAACTGGTTACCTGAGCTTTCACCAATGGCAGTGGAAGAACTTTTACTGAAATACCTTTAAAAGGACAGTGGCTGGGGGTGGGGGGGGGACCAAAATGGTTGCTTGCAATTACATCCCATGAGTTTCTTGTTCACTTCACTTACAAGTTATAGCTCCATTCCAACCAGAAGCCACTTCAGGATGCTGGCATACCATGGACTCCAAAGGCAGCCCCAAACCTTCTTTCAGCTTATAGAATCTCTTCTTTATCCCCCTCCCCACTTCTCCTTATTTCTATAAAGTATTAGCAGATTCTGCTGTTGATGCCTATGAAATATGTGGTAGAGGGATTCTGGAGGACAGGGAAAAGATGGAAAGAGGCTTTTTACTAGAAATGAGGAGTCGGACATGACTGAGCGACTTCATTTTCACTTTCCACTTTCATGCATTGGAGAAGGAAATGGCAACCCACTCCAGTGTTCTTGCCTGGAGAATTCCAGGGACAGAGGAGCCTGGTGGGCTTCCGTCTATGGGGTCACACAGCGTCAGACATGACTTATGCGACTTAGCAGCAGCAGCAGCAGGGCAACCACAGCTAAAGGAAGATCAGGTAGGAATCCTGCTAGGCAGAAAGAGGGCTTGATGGAGTGGAGACCATGCTCTTGGGGTTAAGGCTCCTCCTTTGGAGTCCTGCCTGAACCACCGCTTTGGCGGCCTTATTACTCTTACACCAGCAACAGAGACATGAGGTACAGAAGACTGACAATCAGAAGGCAAGCTGGGAAAGACAGAGCTAGTGTGTTCTCTGCTTTCCCTGAAAATCCTCATGTACATTTCTCAAGCAGCACACACCCAGTCAAGTGGGCCGTGGATGGTGGGCTTACTTTCTCTCTCTACACACACACACACACACACACACTCACAGGGGTAGGGAGAGAAACAAATACAATTTTATAAACTATAAAGTTAAAATGAGCATCATTTCCAAGGATTTCTCTTTTTTTTTTTTTGTATTCTAGGAAATGTGGTTTAGGTGCCAAAATAATAGAATTCCTAAGATATTTTATTGTTTAGGTGGAAGCCATGGGTGAAAATATTTGTGATTAGTGCTCTTTTCCCCAAATGCAATTTAACAGGGCTTTAAATAACCATTAATTCACACGCACAATATATGTTCCATTTACAATCCATTCCCAGATAAACTTCAAGCAATTTCATACTCTTGTGTGCTTGCTACAACCACAACACATGTGCCTTACCATGACATGCTTTAAAATGCAGTGCCATGCGGTGGCCAAAAAGAGAACACAAATGGTCTGAAATGATGTGACGAAAATAAATAAAACTGAATTACATAAATGCTAATTATCGTACTGGGAAATCTTATGAAATCCGGAAATGCTGATATACAAAACATTTACTCACGCATCAAGACTTGACTGAGTGGTCCTCTCTTCTGTGAGGCCTTCCCAAACCCCTAAAGGGAAAGTATTATTTTCTGGAATTGCTTCTTGCCAGTTCTTTTAGCAAATCTACAAGGTGGGTATCATTTTCCGCATTTGAACAAGTAAAGAAATCAAAGTTCAGGTTGCTCAAGTTACTTGCCCATGGGCAAAGAGATCGTCTCTAGCGAGCACCCCAGATGGAAGTTGGGAACCTGACATTGTTACAAACTGCTTGGGCCAGGCAAAGTGGTAAGTATTAAAGCACATGCTTTCTCATTTAATACAATGGTTTGTGAGGGTTATCATTACTCCTCAACTGGCTATAAGCAAACTGGTCTTGCCTGATGTCGCAGGAGTGCTCAGTAGCAGTGCTCAGACTCAAATGTGGCTTTTTACTCCAGAACTGTGTATTCCAAGTCACCATGCTGCTGCTCCTGAAATGGAAGCAGTCCATTCAGTCCCTGGAACTGTCCCCTTCATCCACTTTCACTGGTAAGCCTTCACGTAGAGGACTGCTGGTAAATCTATCTCCTCCTATATCTGAGGCTCAAGCATTGGCTACAGCTGCCAATCACTGAGTTTGAGAAACGCCTGCCAAGATTTCAAAGTTTTCTATATCAGGAGTCCCCAACCTCTGGGTCACAGACTAGTACTAGCCCATTAGGAACCAGGCTGCACAGCAGGAGGTGAGGGACAAGTGAGCAAGCAAAGCTTCATCTGTATTCACAACCACTCCCCATCACTCATATTATGGCCTAAGCTCCACCTCCTGTCAGATCAGCAGCAGCATTAGATTCTCCCAGGAGTGCAAACCCTCCTTGTGAACTGCTCACACGAGGGATCTAGGTTGCATGCTCCTTGTGTGCGTGTGTACTAAGTCGCTTCGGTCATGTCTGACTCTTTGTGACCCCATGGACTGTAGCCCATCAGGCTCCTCTGGAATTCTCCAGTCAAGAATGGAATCCATGGAATTCTCCAGTCAAGAATACTGGAGTGGGTTGCCATACCCCCCTCCAGGGGGGATCTTCTTGACCCAGGCATTGAACCCATGTCTCATTATGTCTCCTGCATTGGCAGGTGGGTTCTTTACCACTAGAGCCACCTGGGAAGCCCTGCATGCTCTTTATGAGAATCTAATGCCTGATTATCTGATTCTGCATTATGCTGAGTTGTATAATTATTTCATTATATATCAAAATGGGCTTCCCTCATAGCTCAGTCGGTAAAGAATCTCCTGCATTGCAGGAGACCCAGGTTCAATTCCTGGGTCGGGAAGATCCCCTGGAGGAGGAAATGGCAACCCACTCCAGTACTCTTGCTCCAGTATCCACGGACAGAGGAGCCTGGCAGACTATAGACCCTGGAGTCACAAGAGTCGGACACGACTTAATAACTAAACCACCACCATATCAAACTGTAATAATAATAGCAATAAAGTGCACAATAAATGCAATGCACTTAATCATCCCCAAACCATCCCCCTGACCCAGCCCGGCTCATGGAAAAATTGTCTTTTGTGAAACCAGTTTCTGGTGCCAAAAAGGTTGGGGACTGCTATTCTATAATCTAGAGTACATTGACCTTACTAAATGTTATTTCTACCACACAAAATTGGGGAAAATTCTGAAAGAACAAAAAAAGATTCCTGAGTATGTTTTCCAGGGTATAATTAGGTATTAGTTGCTTAGTAATGTCTGACACTTTACTACCCCATGGACTATAGCCCTCCAAGCTCCTCTGTCCATGGGATTCTCCAGGCAAGAATACTGGAGTGGGTTGCCAACCTCTTCTCTAGGGGATTCTTCCCAACCCAGGGATTGAACCTGGGTCTCCTGCATTGCAGGCAGATTCCTTACCGTCTAAGCCATGAGGAAAGGGTAAAATTAAGCACTGTTAAATAGCCTTTTTTAGATGGCCTAATTTTATAGGCCTATGTCTTTCACAGTCTTTAGCTGAGCTCTTTTACAACCCTATAAACTATAGAAAACGGATAATAATGCAAATGAATTTTGCCATTTGTGGAGATGCAAATTATAAGCCCCCTTGGTTCCCAGAGGCTAGTTTTTCATCTACAGTCAATTCCTTTCAGCACGTCCGATGATCTTTATGTGCGCTTACTGTCTCCTGAGAACTAGTTGTAACATCTTACTGCTTCCCTCATTATTTCATGAGTTAAATAAAATCTTCAACATGTTCATTTTCTATCTGAAAGAGCATCATGATTGTACCTTTTCCTAAAAATTGCTCTTTAACATTTTCCACTGCTCCCTGAGATACTCAGCCTGAATTCCTCACTAATCTAGAACTACGGTCTGTTTCCTTTCTTTTTCAGTCCATCCCTTTCCAGGAACCACAAGCACACACATAATCCACAAACACACACATGCACATGGATCAGGAACTTCAGCCCTTGCCCAGGAAGACACAGGGAAAGGGAGAGAGTGAAATCTGATTACAGTAAACTAGGAATTAGGTGATAGCAAACTATGGCCCTCGGGCCAAATACGATTTACCATCTGCTTTTGTAAATAAAGTTTTATTGGAACACAGTCACGTGCATTCATTTGTGTGTTAACTATGGCTGCTTTTGTGATACAACTATCAGCAGTGTTGAGTAGTTAGAACAGAGACTACCTGCCCTGCAAAGCCTGAAATGTTTATGTGTGACCTTTTACAGAAAACGTTTGCCAGCTTCTCAATTAGACACAATCTTTACTCTCTACAGCGTCCATAATCTCATGAAGGGAAGTAACGAGTATACCTAGGTGAAAATACAAAAAATGACAATAAAAATAAAGTGAGTCTCCATGGATAGGAGTGGTTAGGAGAAAAATGAAACTTAGATGGGAACTGAGTATGGTTGAAAATGGAAATAACCAGCTTCAATAATCCCAAAGCCATGCCATGCAAATTATTAATCTGTTTGCTTATTTACTTGCCACAATTTATCTTTGTTATTGCAAAATAGTTCCAAGTATACAGAAAGGCAGTATGAAATACTTACGTGCTCAACTCAACTCACTTTACTATTTTGTCACATTTGCTTTGCTTTAAGTTTTATTTTCATAGTCTTTGATTTGAGAAGATTAGGCCAAGTTTCCTCTCTCATTAACTGACTGCACAGTGAAGGAAATTCATGGAGTATTATTCTACTCCAGGTCTGATGAAGGCCCCAGTATTAATGGTTTACTTGTTTGAATTTTTGCTTTTGTTTTGTCTCCCTTCCATTTTTAAAAAATAAGATTCATATGGTTCAAAATTCAGAAGGCACAACAAAATAAACAAATGAAATATTTTCCTCCTCCTTCTATACCCCAGCTACTCATTATTATAAACAATACTGTAAGTTTCTTATATTTCCTTCCAGAGATATTTTATGTATACTTGACCAAATATGTATGTATATTTACTTTCCACTCTCTTTTTACAATTTTTTTCTCTTTACCCAATACTTTGTTTTGGCAAGCCATCCAGATCAGCACACACAGAAAATCTCATTCTCTTTTTTCAAGGTTTGATAGCATTCCTTCATATGGATGAATTATAATTTGACTAGTTTTCTTTCCATGACATTTAGGTTGTTTTGAATCCTTGGCAATTACAAACAATGCTACAATAAATAATCATGTGCTTCCTCTAAATATATGAATAGCTGTACACTGAGAAGCAGAATTGCTAGGGCAAATAATACATGCATTTATAATTTTGATAGATATCACCAAGTTGTTTTCCACGGAGAAGGCACCAAAATTACACTTCTACCAGCAAAGTATGATGAATCCCATACCCTCACCAAGTCAGGGGCTATTAGACTCTTTGATCTTTGCTGCTCTAACAAGTGACAAATGGTATCTGTGTAGCTTAAAATTTCACTTCCTTTATTATGCATGATGTTGAGCATTTTTTTTCACATTGTCGTCATCGTCATCCAGTGCTAAGTTGTGTGCGACTCTTTGTGACCCCATAGACTGCAACACGCCAGGCTCACCTGTCCTTCACTATCTCCCAGAGTTTGCTCAGACTCATGTCTGTTGAGTCAGTGATGCTATT
>NW_011494606.1:754346-773086 GCF_000754665.1 Bison bison bison
CTAACCATCTTGTCCTCTGTTGTCTCCTTCTCCTCCTGCCTTCAATCTTTCCTAGCATCAGGGTCTTTTCCAATAAGTCTGCTCTTTGCATCTTTGGCAGGATAGCCAAAGTATTGGAGCTGCAGCTTCAGTCTCAGTCTTTCGAATGAATATTCAGTGTTGATTTCCTTTAGGATTAACTGATTTGATCTCTTCACAGTCCAAGGGACTCTCAAGAGTTTTCTCCAGCAACACACTTTGAAAGCATCAATTCTTCTGTGCTCAGACTTCTTTATGGTCCAATTCTCACTTCCCTACATGACTACTAGAAAAACCATAGCTTTGACTATACGGACTTTTGTTGGCAATAAAGGTCCTTACTAGATTAATAAAGGGGGCTTCCCTTGAGGTTCAGTCGGTAAAGAGTCTGCCTGCAATGCAGGAGACTGGGTTCAATCCCTGGGTCAGGAAGATCCCCTGGAGAAGGAAATGGCAACCCACTCCAGTATTCTTGCCTGGAGAAGCCCATGGACAGAGGAGCCTGGTAGGCTACAGTCCATGGGGTCGTAAGAGTCAGACCCAGCTTAGTGACTAAACCACCACCACCACTAGATTAATTAAAAAACTTTATTAGATCCATGAATATATGAACTGATGGTTGAAAGAGGCATCTGATGGGGATTTGTATGCTAGCAAAGTACATAATGGATTAGGAACTGGGGAGTGTCAGGACCGAACTAGGAGATGGTTGTAGTGAACCAAAAACAAAGCACAATGGAACAGAACCCTACAAAGAGTAGAAGTAGAGTAGAATAGATAAGAGGGACTTTTTAAATGCAAAACACTGGGTCTTGGTGGCTGGTCAAATAAAGATGGCAACTATCAATTTCTTCCTTCACTATACACACGTTGTTTTTGTTCATCCACTGTTATATCCAATTCCTTGAGACCCCATGAACTGTAGCATGCCAGGCTTCCCTGTCCTTCACTATCTCCTGGCATTTGCTCAAATTCATGTCCATTGAGTCAGTGATGCCATCCAACCATCTCATCCTCTGTTGTCCCCTTCTCCTTCCACCTTCAATCTTTCTCAGCATCAGGGTCTTTTCCAATGAGTCGGTTCTTCGCATCAGGTAGCCAAAGTACTGGAACTTCTGCTTTAGCATCAGTCCTTCCAATAAATATTCAAGATTGATTTCCTTTAGGACTGATTAGCTTGATCTCCTTCCTGTTAAAGGGATTCTCAAAAGTCTTCTCCAGCACTGTTCAAAAGCATCATTTCTTAGGCGCTCAGCCTTCTTTAGGGTCCAACTCTCACATCTGTACATGACTACTGGAAAAAACAGCTTTGACTATACGGGCCTTTGTCAACAAAGTGATATCTCTGCTTTTTAATACATTGCCTAGGTTTGTCATAGCTTTTCTTCCAAGGAGCAAGCATCTTTTAATTTCATCTGCAGTGATTTTGGAGCCCAAGAAAATTAAAGCTGCCATTGTTTCCACTTTTCCCCAATCTATTTGCCGTGAAGTGATAGGACTGGATGCCATGATCTCAGTTTTTTGAACGTTGAGTTTTAAGCCAGCTTTTTCACTCTCCTCTTTCCCCTTCATCAAGAGGCTCTTGAGTTCCTCTTCACTTTCTGCCATTAAAGTGGTATCATCTGCATATCTGAGGTTATTGATATTTCTCCCGGCAATCTTGATTCTACCTTGTGGTTCATCCAGCCCAGCATTTCTCATGATGTACTCTGCACACACACATGTCTCTTCTCATGTCAAAAGATCAAGCCTAATAATTCATTCCATTAAATCTGGACTGGCCTTAGAACTTGCTTGACCAGTAAAATGTGGTGGCAGCGAAGGTCTGGGACTTCTAAAGCTAAGTTATAAGAAGCCTTGCAGCTTCCAGTCAATGTTTTAGAATGCTTGTTCTGGGGAAAGACAGCTGCCATGTAGGAAATTTGACTACTCTGAGACCACTATGCTGTGAGAAAGCACAAGCTAGCCATAAGGAGGGGTCACGCAGGGAGAGAGAGAGATGCCTAATCAGCCCCTGGATCTTCTCAGCCCAAGAGTCAAATACATGAGTGAAGGAGAGATATCTCCAGTCTTGGTCACCATCTGAGTGCAAGTTCAGGAGAGAAGAAGTAAGAATCACCCACCTGAGCACAGTCAGAATAATAATGAAAGATAATAATGAGAAACAATAAGCTGTTGCTTTAAACTACTCAGTTTTGGGTGGTTTGTTACATAGACATAGATAGCCAAAACATAAAGGAAGCAGCAGACACAAAATCACAGAGTGGCAAGTGCAGAAGATGAATTCTCACGTACCTGGGTTCCAATCCCAGTTTAATTTACTACTGAGTAGCCTTTAGTATGGAGAAGGCAATGGCAACCCACTCCAGTACTCTTGCCTGGAAAATCCCAGGGATGGCGGGGCCTGGTGGGTTGCCATCTATGGGGTCGCACAGAGTCGGACACGACTGACATGACTTAGCAGCAGCAGCAGCAGCAGCAGCAGCAGATTCTTAAGCTCCCTAAACATCAGTTGGTTCATCTATAAAACGGGATGATTATATTCTTTCCTCCCAAGGTTAATGTGAAAATCAATGAGATAACAAAATAAAGGCACCTACTATGGTGATTATAAGATAGGCCTTTACTGAATGGAAGGTACTGTAACAATAGAGGAAGAATCAAAGGTAACTCAAGATGAATGGGAGAATTGCGATATGAATGATACAATGGGGTCAGGAAAGAGTATTAGGCATGTTGAGTCCAATATTCAAGGAGAAGGTTCTTCCACGTCTTCACTGAGCTTTGGGTCTCTGTCCACTGTCCTGGACATGGAAAGGCCCTCAAGACTCATTGCCTGATTGATACACAGCAGAAGAGAAGAGGCAAAGGAGAGAATTGGAGGATGAGAAAAGGAGCTTTTTGAAGATTATGTTAATTTGCACCATAATAAAACAACTGACAAGGACTACACTTGCCATACAGCCAACCACGCTATAATAAAATGGATCCTTCCGTCCAAGTAGCTGACAGGCTATGCAGAGGCAGACTGCATAGGAGAGGGACAAGGAAACTCATTTTTGCCAAGCTTCCAGTAGATGTCAAGCCCCAGGCTAATGTCTTCACATACATTCTCTCTTCTTCTTGACAGTCCTATTAGTATGATAGCCATCTTACATATAAGGAAGCCAAGGTTCAGAGAATCAGGCCACTAGATAGTATGTAAAGACGATGAAGACCATGGCATTGATGCTAAGTAATATTACTTGAGCAGTAGCAGGCACTGTTCTCAGTACTTTATGCTCATTACTTCATTGAATCCTCACAGAGACCAGAAGTAAATACTATTTTTGCATCCATTTCATAGCTGGAGAGCTGGGGCAGTGGTAAAGAATCCAACTGTAAGGCAGGAGACACAGGAGACGTGGGTTCGATCCTTGAGTTGGGAAGATCCCCTGGCATAGGAAACGGCAACCCATTCCAGTATTCTTGCCTGGAAAATCCCAGCCTAGAGGGCCACAGTCCATGGGGTCACAAAGAGTCAGATGCAACTGAGCACGCAACACTACACAGCTAAGAAACTGAGGCACAGTGAAGTTATGTCTTTGCCCAAAACCATCTCACTGATTAGTGGCTAAGGCAGGATATGAATTTATGAAGTCTGGCTCCAGAGTTGAAGCTCTTTAAAGCCCTGCCTATTCCTGTCTGTTACCCGGTCAGGCTGCTTCTATTAATAGATGGATACCTATCCAACCGGGTTTTGGCTGGACATATGCCTGAAGTCCCACCTGATCACCCTCCATGATGAAAGTACAGTAACTAACAGTCACTAAATATTCCCTGGACTGATAATAAAGCACTTTTACTGTTAGGGGAACCCTGATGTGAGAACTCACCATTAAGCCACCACCAAGAGACACAGGGAGCAGAATTCCAGGAACAACTGGGAAGGAAGGGAGGGATCCTCCACCAGGACATCCCGAGGTGAGGATCTCCAGCCACCTGTGACTAAGCCCTCCAAAGCCCACAGAAGGGAAAGGCCAGGGAGAAGGCCATGCTGTGGGCACTTGTCTGGATGAGTGGGAGGAGCCAGCTGGGACCTGACAACGGGGATTCAGCCACCTCTCCCCTAAAAGTCCAGGTTCTCATTTTCACGGTGTTAACAGACAATGAAACCCCCTCTTAGAATATAGCCCAAGTTTGAGGTATTTGGTAGGAATCGCAGCACAGGGCCAAAGTGAATGCTTTTTTCCCTCCCTCTTCAAATCAGTACAGCAACTGGTAGTATGATGGGGACCAGGAAAAACCTCAAAACAGATTATTTTACAAACTAACATAACTCAATTATTTTCAGACGGCAGAAAGGGAAAATCCATTTCTCGCCACATTTAATTTTCTCACTCTCTTTCCTTTATCCTTCCCAAATCTCCGTCCTTGCATCTGGAATGTGAGCCCAAGGCGCACTCCCCATCCTCCGCCAGAAAGGACTCGGGTTGCTGGGTTCTGCCAAGACACTTAATCCAGCCCCCGCCCATATTAAAACTGCAGGTCGGAGAGCCAGGAGGGGAGAGGGAGCAAGGGCGTGGGGCCCTGCGTGGCCTCCATGCCTCAAATACTTTCTCAAAGCCTGGCAGCGGCCCTTGCCGATCCTGGCAGTACAGCCCACGCCCTCTGGGAGAAGCCAGCCCACACGGAGTCCCACCAAGTGGACCTGCTGAAATTCACATGGGATAGGGTGTCAGCTCCCACTGGGGCCAAAAGCAGTAGCCAAAGCAACGTACGCCTCCTAGCCGAGCCATTTCAGGGACGGCAATAGGGTCCCTGTGCCAGCATAGATGTGCCACTGCACACCGTCTGTCCCCGTGAGCAGCTCAGGTGGGAGGTGAGAAGGCAAGAGGAGGGGACATGCTCCTCAGTAATGCACAGGAGACTTTGGGAAGGAGTGGTCCTTGGCCCAGATGCTGCAGAACACAGATGGGGCAGTTCTGGTCTTGGGGACCTGGGAGCTGGGAGCACAGACATGGATGTTCCCCCCTTATCCCAACTGTACAAGGAAAATCTCTTTCTATACATGCGAGACGGGGAGAAGCAGAGGCTGAGGTGGGCAGCCCCTGTCTCCTTCTACTCTTCCCCAGGCTAGACCTGACTGCCTCCCTAGGCCCTGTCACGTGGTATCTTTGGGTGCATGGAGCTGCTAATGTCCTAGGAACAAAACTCCCCATAACGCAGGACCTGTGAGAGCTTTCCAGGCCCCCTCAGTGCTGAAGTAGCCATGGCAGACTCCTATCTGACTTAAGACAGTTCTGTGAGCTCCAAGAGGGGAGGGGAGCTGCACTCAGGGAGCAAGGGACCCTTCTTGAGGCCCCTCCACCAGAGCTTGCTTGAGACAAGAAGAGTTATCTATGGCGGCCTCAACGGGAAAGAAATCCAAAACAGAGGGGATATAGGTACATGTACATTCACCTTGCTAACAGTAGAAACCAACACAACACTGTACAGCAACAATACTCCAATAAAAATTAATAAAAGTATACAAGAAGAGTCCATATCCTTGCTGACGTTTCCTCCCTTTATACCTCTCCATCCTTTATCCCCTTCCATTCCTCTCTCACTTTCCTCCCTTCCTTTTTTTTCCTTTCCCCTGCTTTCTGTTCATTTATTCATCATATTTTCATTAAACACCTACTATGCACCAAGTCCTTTTTCTAGGCTCTGGAGACATGGCAGGAATTAAGACTGCTAGGTCTCCACTCTCACCAACTTACATTCTATTGTTGGGGGCTGGGGTGACAGACACTAAATAAATAAGCAAACAGTTTCCCCAACTCCTTTTTGGATTGTTGAGTGTGATGGAGAGAGGCAGTACCAGGACCAGGCAGAGAGTGACTGCAGGGTCACTTTGGTCTGGGTGCTTGTGGAAGGTCTTTGGGCCCCAGAAGAACCTATCTTCAGAGACTAGTCATCAATCTCATTGGAAGAATCTAAATAGAATACTCTAGAGAAGGAACTGGGGGAAGGCAATGGCACCCCATTCCAGTACTCTTGCCTGGAAAATCCCATGGACAGAGGAGCCTGGTAGCCTGCAGTCCATGGGGTTGCTAGGAGTCGGACACGACTGAGCGACTTCACTTTCACTTTTCCCTTTCATGCGTTGGAGAAGGAAATGGCAACCCACTCCAGTGTTCTTGCCTGGAGAATCCCAGGGACGGTGGAGCCTGGTGGGCTGCCGTTTCTGGCGTCACACAGAGTCAGACACGACTGAAGCGACTTTGCAGCAGCAGCAGCAAGCTGAGTCCCAGGTGGCACTAGTGGTAAAGAACCCGCCTGCCAATGCAGGAGACGTAAGAGACGTGGGTTCAATCCCTGGGTCAGAAAAATCCCCTAGAGGAGGAAATGGCAACCCACTCCAGGATTCTTGCCTGGAGAATCCCATGGACAGAGGCGCCTAGCAGGCAACAGTCCATGGGGTCGAAAAGAATCGGACACGACTGAAATGGCTTAGCGGGCACCACACATAACTGATTTACGATGTTGTACAGCGGAAACTGACACAATATTGTAAAGCAATTATATTTAAATTAAAAAATTTTTTAAAAGAAATGAATTGTAACTAAGGGGAAGAATCTAACTTAGACAACTTGGGAAAGGCTAAGGCTCCATTTTTGACACAAGAAGACAACACTACGTCACTCCTTACTACTTGCCACTGGGCCCTGCTGATGGAAACCCAGTCGTGCAGCAGCACCCTCCCTGGGCGCTACTGTCCACTAACTCAGCTCCCCGAGGTCCAGGCCTGGCTGCCCAAGAGCATGTTCCCAGCTTGACCAGCACCTTCCTTCCCATCCCTGGCTGCCCACCAGGCAGGACCGTCCCTTTCACCTGATGATCCCTCCTCTCCTCTTAGGACACCAGTGAACAAACAACCTGTCCACGCTTGCCACAAAACCAAAAAGTAAGCCTCTGGGAAGGTAGAGACATCTATTTAGAGCTTCTATTTTGAGTATGCACACATGCCTAGGTGTGCATGTATACACACACACATACAAAACAGGCAAATTTCAAACCAGTTGGAAAGAAGAATGTCTTGCTCAGAAAGTCATCAGGTTTGGAAGGCAATTTCAAACAAAGAAGAGCTCCTTGGTGAGTTGGGTGTAAGGCAGCCAGGATTAACCCTCACCTTATGCAGTTAGGAGTTTCTATCACTCTTTTAGTGCTTGTGGTTTTGCTCCAGGAAAACCTTCATTTGAAACACCATTTGATCCACAGTGCACTGAAATCTTCATAAAGAAGACTCTTACCCCCAACAAGGTCATGCACAAGCTCTATCTCACAGTTGGTGTTCAGAGACATTATTTTTGTTTTATAAACATCTGTACAGGTTTTGTATTAAGACAACATGATTCCCTGCTAGGAAAAGCTCCTCACCTGCAAAAGATTTATCCATTCACCAAACATGGGCAGAGGCACCATGCAGGTACAGGAGATGCAAAGAAGAACAAGAGGGCCATGAAGTTGACAGAAGGATAGAAGGACACCCTACACAATGAAGTGCTCTGGGTATATCCAGAGTTCTGTATGTGAAAGGCATTCATTGATCTCTACCTCTCGCCCCATCAAGATGGGAGAATTCACCATAGACTAGGGATGCAGGATTCGCCATAGACTGGGGAAACTTGAGAGATAATCTAGTCTCCATCCCTTAGACTTGGAGAGATCATGTAGCCAGCCCAGAGCCACACAGTTCATCAGTTCAGCTCAGTTACTCAGTCATGTCTGACTCTTTGCGACTCCACAGGCTATCCAGTCCATGAAATTCTCCAGGCCAGAATACTGGAGTGGGTAGCCCTTCCCTTCTCCAGAGGATCTTCCCAACCCAGGGATCAAACCCAGGTCTCCCACATTGCAGGCGAATTCTCTACCAGCTGAGCCAACTCCTGGAGCTTGCTCAAACTCATGTCCATTAAGTCAGTGATGCACCCAACCATCTCATCCTCTGTTGTCCCCTTCTCCTCCTGCCTTCAATCTTTCCCAGCATCAGGGTCTTTTCTAATGAGTCGGCTCTTCACATCAGGTGGCCAAAGTATTGGAGCTTCAACCTCAGCATCAGTCCCTACAATGAATATTCAGGATTGATTTCCTTTAGGATTGACTAGTTTGATTGCCCTTCAGTCCAAGGGACTCTCAAGAGTCTTTTCCAACACCACAGTTCAAAAGCATCAATTCTTAGGTGCTCAGCTTTCTTTATGGTCCAACTCTTACATCCATACATGACTACTGGAAAAACCATAGCTTTGACTATACGGACCTTTGTTGGTATAGTTCATGGAATTCTGCACAGTCCATGGAATTCTCTAATACAGTCCATGGAATTCTCCAGGCCAGAACACTGGAGTGAGTAGGCTTTCCCTTCTCCAGGGGATCTTCCTAACCCAGGGATCTGACTCAGGCCTCCTGCATTGCAGGTAGATTCTTTACCAGCTGAGCCACCAGGAAAGCCCAAGAATACTGGAGTGGTAGCCTATCCCTTCTCCAGGGGATCTTCCTGACCCAGGAATCAAACCAGGAGTGGATTCTTTACCAACTGAGGCACCAGGGGTGCCCCCAAAGCCACACAACAGACCAATATGTGGTCTGGTTATCTTTTCCAATAGTTGTTAGCAACTGCACGAACAGATGTCATGTTAGAACCTTAAATTTCTAATGGTGATGATACCAACCAGGGTTTTAGCCTTCCCCAATCAACCAAAACTGATCAGAGGCCAGACAAGAAATTCAGGCAAGGCATTACTGGGGCCCCTGCTGCAGCAGTGGGGCGTGAGAACAAATAACAGATTCCCTTGCTCGCTGGGTGAGGCAGAAGTGACCTTGTTCCTTACGTGGGGTGAGGGGTAGTGTCTAGGGGTCAGGGCAGAGGTCAGCTTAGGGACTATGTCCACACTTTGAGGGGTGTTGTGAAGGGGGCATGCTCAGTACCCTGCTTTTGCTCCAGGCTCTTCAAAAGTGGCAGTTGGGCTTTTTTGGTCGATTTTTCATCTTCTGTCCAGAATTTGCCCCAACTGTGCACATACACAGTTATTTTTAGTCTCATATAGTTTCTTTGACTCAATGGACATGAATTTGAGCAAACTCCGGGAGATGATGAAGGACAGGGAGGCCTGGAATGCTGCAGTCCGTGAGGTTGCCAAGAGTTGAACACGACTCAGCGACTGAACAACAATAGTTTCTTTGTGTATTTTGTGGCTGGAAGAGAGGTGTGCTCAGGTGCAAGCGTTGCAGCACTGCGGCAGAGTCCTAGGTCCCAGCCTGTCTCAATGAGACCGCAGGAACCAAGTTCCATGGCACCACTGGCTCTGACTAGCACACAATAGGCATTCAGTAAATTGATGTTACGTTAATAAAAGAGGAATCTTTAACGAGTTCACCAAAAACTTCCTGAGACTGCTACACTTGTGAGAAGTATCTTGTGAGTCCTTACCTAAGTGGATCAGTCTAAGGTCACTATGAGGCCTCCCTGCAGATACTTACTTGTCCTTTTTGACTTCTGTCCTGGCTCCCTGGCCTCTCCTTGGTCTCCTTCATTGGCCCCCTTTTCTCAAGAGCCCCTTGAATCCTGATGCTCTCCAGAGTTTCATCCTCAGCCCCTTTCCCCCTCAATCACCTGGCAATCTCATCTGCTTTCTTTATTACACATGTGTGAATCTCATTATCTGCTCCCATATTAACTTTCCATATTCAAAAGGGAGGAAAGGAAAGTTGAGGTCACACTAGTAGCAAAGGGTCAGGGCAGGATTTGAATTCAGGTCTGTCTGAGTCTAAAATCCATTCCTTTAATGCAAAGAAGCCACTATTTTGTCATCCAGGCTTTGAAGAAATAGTGGGCTTCCCAGGTGGCCCTAGTGGTAAAGAACCTGCCTGCCAATGCAGGAAACCCAAGAGACACAGGTTGGATCCCGGGGTTGGGAAGATCCCCTATAGAAGGAAATGGCAACCCATTTCAGTATTCTTGCCTGAGGGATCCATGGACAGAGGAGCCTGACAGGCTACAGTCCATGAGGTCATAAAGAGTTGGACACAACTGAGCATGCACAGAGCAGAGCAGGGACATTATATTCTGTACATAATGTATACGTTAGTGGCTCCTATTATCTGGGGGACTATCGGACCCTTTTCAGAATTGTCTAAAAGCGTGAACTTTCTCCACAGGACCTGACACAGGTATGTGTTGATAGAGAAAGTGTTTGTATGTGATTTGAAGGGTGTCCTGGATCCCCTTGACACTCAGCAATAACTCCATCTGAGTCAGAAACCTCAAATTTAAGAACCTATCCTGTAAAGACACTGAAAACATCTTTGAAGTATTTTAAATAAAACCACAATTTAGGTGCTCTTTCTCCTCTGCTCTGAATTGCCTCTCAAAAGCAAACTGAAAACTGTGTCATATCACGGATTGTTTTGAAAGCAGATTAAGTACTTTCTAAATAATAATGGGAGACTTTATTAAATTGGGTTATTTATTGTTAAAAATTGCACTAGGCCCAAACCAACTAAAGATGTTGTGTCCCATGAAGATTTTATTTTCCTGACCCCTCACTGCTCTTCTAGGTGTGACATCCTCTGATGGAAATAGAGAAACCTCGCTTCTGTTTCATGCGGCATGTGTCTGTTGATATAAGAAGGATCTGATGGAGATGCTCTGATAACAAAGAAGCACCAAATAGAGAGTGTTCAGCAAAACGTCTGGTACATGAGGTGGTGTTGGATGAATGGGAGCTATTGCCTGCAAGGTCCTTAGAAAGCTGGCCACAGCTGCCTTTACAGCCTCATCTCCTGATCTCCTACTGACTCAGCCTGTAGGACTAGACAGTATTTCCCAGAGTTTTCAAGCTTCTGCACCTTCAGTCATGCAGCTCCCTCCTCTTAGACAGCCTTTCCACTAATGTGTCCATGTGAAAAATTTCATCAAGATTCAACTTAAAAGTTCTCATCACAAAGAAAAAAAATGTGTAACTGTATTCAGTGACAGATGTTAACTAGACTTACTGTGGTGGTCATTTTGCAATATATACAAATATCAAATCATTATGCTGTACACCTGAAACTAATATAAAGGTATATGTCAATTATACCTTAATTTTTAAAAAAGATCCAACTTAAAAGTTAAGCTTTCCATTACCCCTCCCCCACCCAAACTCTGGAATAAGTAGCCATTCCCTTCTCCGGAGGATCTTCCTGATCCAGGGATGGAACCTGGGTCTTCTGCATCGCAGGCAGACTCCTTCACATCTGAGCCACCAGGGAAGTGCCATAAAGTGCTATAATAGTTGCTAAACTTCTATTATGGGCTTCCACATTGGCTCAGTAGTGAAGAATCCACCTATTATACAGGAGATGTAGGTTTGATCTCTGGGTTGGAAAGATTTCTCTGGAGATGGAAATGGTAATCCACTCCAGTAGTCTTGCTTGGGAAATCTCATGGACAGAGAAGCCGGGCAGGCTACAGTTCATGGGGTCACAGAAGAGTCAGATATGACTTAGTAATTAAACAACCATGACAACAAAACTTCCATCTCAGAACATATGATACCGTGTTCATTTCTTTCTCCTGGTATCTAGGAACTCATAACTACTGAGGACAGGACCCATGTCTCCAACATTTGTATCCCTCAGTTCAATTCAGTTCAGTTCAGTTGCTCAGTTGTGTCCAGCTCTTTGCAACCCCATGGACTGCAGCATACCAGGCTTCCCTGTCCATCACCAACTCCCGGAGCTCACTCAAACTCATGTCCATCAAGTCGGTGATGCCATCCAACCATCTCATCCTCTGTTGTCCCCTTCTCCTCCTGCCTTCAATCTTCCCCAGCATCAGAGTTCTCAATACTCTTTGGAATGAGCACAACTACACTAGCAAATCCTCTCAAATTCTTTTAAGTCCCAGGGTGTCTAGAAGCTTTAGTAAAGTTCAAGTATGTTCCAATTTACCTGGTTTTTAAAGACCCGTACCTTTCAACCCCATTCATAACAGACCCAGCAGACACAGTAATGTCTGCTACTCTGTTACGTGGCCATGACTATGTGAAACATCCTGTAATTTATCTCCATACAAAGCCGTCACCAAGGGAAAGAAACATGTCTGCTTCTCAGAAAGAATGGCTGGCAACCATCAGGGCTTTGGATAAACTCAGGTCATGTGTCTTCAGTCAGAAGAAGTTTACCTTGTGGACCAATCATCATACCTTAACCTGGCTGAGGGCTGAATGTAATAGAAATGCTAACACTAGGAGTGACGGTCTTGGAAGTTTCTGTTTTTCCAAATGAATATTCAACATGTTCCTGGTTGGAAAAGAATGCTTAAGGAAAAAAAAAAAAAAGGCAGGGGGGTGGGGGGTGCGGAGAAGGGACAAAAGGTATCAACTAATTTAAATCACCAACCAGCCAAAAATAAAGGAACATTGTAATCTTTTCTTTGGACACTTTGGACATCAAAGAGGGGAGACGTGAGAGGTACAGGGCTATCATGATTCTTCAAAGTGGGTTTTTATTGGGTAGCTGCACACATGTACTGAGAAGTTTCAAAAAGAACCAAGGCTGGCAAACTGGGTGGAAAACCTAAGTGGCAGGAAGCAGTGGGTTTCCTAAATGCAGACCAGCGTAGGCAAGTTACCATGATTTGGTAACTGACTTCTGAATCAATATGGCCCCTGGAAGGGAGTAAGGAGATAGAAGCAAAGGCAGGGACCGAGTTGGGAGCCCCGGGGAGAAAGGAAACTGGCTTCTCTGGCATTTGCAGGCCAACCTGGCTGCAGAGAAAACCATCAGCAGCCCAGGAGAAGGACCAGGCAAATGCCATCTCCACTCTCTGGTGAGAATCTGGAAATAGCTATGGCAGAGAGTTTGCTGTCTCAACCCAGATAATGAAAGCTACAGCACATGTGAGAAGCATTTAAATACTATTCTGAAGTTATAAAAGGGTTAGTTTTTGTACAAGGAGGAATTTAAGAGCGGACAGCTGGGAGGAGTAACAAGGTTAGAAGTCTCATGAAATCCACAAGTTGAGAGAAAAAAAACAAACCAGTATTTAGAGAGTAAAATCAATCAACAGAAGCAATATAGTTTAAAGACCTATTGTGACTGTATTACTTACGTATACCTTTCCTAAGGAATGTATGTTTTTTGCAATAATGACATATATATATATACATATACATGATATTACAGTGGGAAACACAAAAGCTCTGCTCAGCACCAGGTGGCCCCATGGGCCCTGCCCCTCACTAGCTGAGTCTGGGCCTCTAGGCTTGGGCCAGTGGCTCTCTAATGCCTCTCACAGTGCTCATGTCCCGTGATTGATTTACCACACAACATTTCATTGTGATGCAGGGCTGCCCTCCTACAGAGTATACATGGACTTCTACTACTCCCCAGTGGAGCCCCAGCCACTCACCTGATCCCCCAGGACCACAGCTGGCCTTGGAAGCCTCTCCCCAAACAGAGGTAATTGGTACCCCAGCTGGCGCTCAAGCAAAGCTGTTCTAACCACCGCTTGTTGACAGACCTGTCTGATTATGTTCCTTATACACAGGGACCCAAGCGGCCTCCCGTATCAGCTCAGTTTAAAGGTAACAAAACCATCCATCCTCCCAGAGGTGTTTCTTAGAAGAATTACCAACAGGCTTCATGCAGTGAAGATGTGAGAGGCATGTCCACATGCTTGGCCTGCAACTTATAAAGAGGAGACTCTGCAAACCTGGGGATGGCACACTCTCATCACCGACTATTCTTTTCGCATATATCCTTCTCCTCAAGGTCTCAGCTCGTCTCCCCAGCTCTCCCACCTGCCTTCTTCCTAACCGTCCAAGACAACTCAAGTTTGTTGGCCGTTCTTTCCAGTTGAATGTTTTGGAACTGAAGAAATTCGACCTTAGAGTTGTGTTAACAGCAATGTTGGGAGATTTTTATTTTAAGAGAAGAAAGGAAAAGAAAAAAAATCGAGTAACAAAATGTTTACTCTGGAAGTTAGAGCATCTTGGTTCCCAGAGCAGCGGTCACTTCACCAGTTAGTGGCAGCGCCAAAGCAGATTCCCAGCAGAGAACTCGCTTCTGTTCCACTCCTCAGCTCAGCGGGGAATGACTGTGAATTCTAGGGCGCGAGGCTCCCCACCAAGAACACACGCTTCAAAGCGAAGGTGCCAAAAAGAAACACTAAACAGACTCCAATATCCCCTCGTGTTAGATACTGGGAATCATAACTTCAGGATATTTTTAGTGAGTGAATATCAAACTTAGGGACAAAACAAAATTCGGCTTCAAATAATGAAACTCAAGTTAATACACCCCACCTTGGCTTTGGTATCAAATTCACTTTTTTTCTTCTCTTTTTGGTACTTTGCAGTTTATACAATTATAAGACTGGAAATCTATCACACCAGCTGGGCAGGGATATACTATAAATGTGCTAGAATAAAATATAGATGGAGATTTAATTATCATGCTGCTCATGCTTTTTGAATAACAGTATGTCAGCACTTTCATAAACCGATTTGCATTACGTTAAAATTAATGGGCTGTAAACCTCCGCTCCTGGAGAAACATATCGTGTCTCTCCTTCCTGCTCTAATGTCCCTCCTGAGACCAGCCGCTTATCGGCTACCCTGACTGGGCCCACACTCCATCTGCCCCTCAATTACAAAGCCCCTAAAACCTCTAAGAGTAAGGATCCTATCCTATTTCGAAGACAAACGCACGCACACACAGCCTCATCCCATTTCTCCAAAACACGGGAAAGCAAAACAAAACAAAAATCTGATCCTTTGATTAATCTCTCAGCCACACTTATTCTCGCCATTGTGATTTTTTAAAAGTGCTTTTATTTTGTTTTTTAATACACATATCATATATACTTTTAAAAATATTTATTTGACTGCACTGGGTCTAAGTTGCGGCATGCAGGATCTTTGATTGACATGAATTCTTGATTTGTGGCATGTGGGGTCCAGTTCCCTGACCATTGATCAAACCCTGGCCCCCTGCCTTGGCAGTGTGGAGTCTTAGTCACTGGAACACCAGGGAAGTCCCACCACGGTGATCTTTGACCAATGCTAGGTATGGCCCACTTTTACCTGTGAAAGTACCATCAACTGAAGAAAAGATGGAGATGCTGTCTCTCAAGAGGTGAGCAGGTCAGAGAATATACAGAATTTCCAGGCTGAGGGCATGCGCTGTGGGGTTGGGGTTACTGACAAGGGCCAGGCAGACAGGGAAGTGATGAGGGTAGTCCGAGGCCATGTCTTCAATAAGCCAGTTAGTGGAGGGAGGCAGGGAGATAGAATAGCATTCCGAGAAAGGAGCAGCTTCATGTCACTGCTTTCCTGATAGCAGAGACCTGCATGATTGGATGAAGAAGCAAAGACCTGAGCAACAAAGGGGTCAAAACTAAAGAGAAAACGGCACAACACTGTAACTCAAATATGTGTGTGCATGCTAACTTGCTTGAGTCGTGTCTGACTCTTTGCAATCCATGGTGTGTAGCCCACCAGGCTTTTCTGTCCATGGAGTTCTCCAGGCAAGAAGACTGCAGTGGGTTAGCCTTGCTCTCCTCCGGGGGATCTTCCCGATCCAGAAATTGAACCTGTGTCTCTTATATCTCCTGCATTGGCAGGCAGGTTCTTTACCACTAGCACCACCGGGGAAGCCCTCAAAAAATCAACTATACTGCAATTAAAAAAAAAAAAAAACTAGAGAGAGAAACAACTAAGAAAGGGAAACATTTTTCAGTGTTTCTCTGGGCTGGGCACTTCTGTATGCCTTGTATCCTCTGTATATACTGTGTTAAACTCTATCCCCACATGTCAGAGAAGCCTCATTTTAAATCAAAACACTGAAATCAGAGAAGTTAAATAATTTGTCTATAATCTCACAACTAAGAAGAACTGACATGGGATTTGAACCCAGATTAGCTTGACTTTTCTGTCCCAGTTTCCCCACCGCACGATCCTGGAGGATGGGATAGACCTGAGCACACAGGTAGGGAGAACCATTCAGAAAAAGTAAATGTGTGTCTGAAATCCAGAGTAGAGAGCTACAGAGACTGCAATACAAGCTGTGCTCGGTAAAGGAAAGCAAATTTCATAACAAAAAGGTAAAACCCTGCCTACCCAAATAGGAGCACTGCCCCCACCTTTCAAGGGGCTCACCCTGGAGATCTGGCATTTATTCCAAAGATGATACTGTCACTCAAAATGTTTATATGACTCCTTATTTACATGGGCTTATGGAACATGCAGCACATTTCTTTGAACAGCTTAATGGAAACAGGTGTTCATCATTTGGAACCAACTCTGAAGCAAAAGGTTGAATGGGAAAGTGTAAACTTTAATTAAAGGCTAAAACAGCCATCATAAATTGGTGTGACTGTAAGACAGAGATACTACATCTTCTCTAGCCCTGCTTGGCTCTGAATACAAGCAAAGCTCTGAGCTGTCCTCTGGAATGGGGGGATCATCAGAGTATAGACTCTAGAGGTATTGCTGTTGAAAGAAAACATTCACCTAGATATCAAGTTGATGAGCAGGTGTTCCAAGAGAAGACAAATTAAAAATAGAGGATAGAGTTAACACTTCTGGGATGCAGCATCTCGGACATCCAGGACCTGCTGATGTGGTCCTCAGACCAGTAACATCAGCACCCACTGGGGCTCATTAAAAGGCAGACTCTTGGGCGGGTTCCAGACCTCCTAAATCAAAGCGTCTGCATTTTTATAACATTTCCATGTGGCTGTGCTGCATATTAAAGTTTGAGAAGCAATGACCTGGAGGAGGAGGCCCTGTGCCAAGGGTGGGATCCTGGGAAACTTAAGGGACAACCTGGAGTCAAGGGTCCCAGGAATCACCTAAAAAGAAAGCTCTTCAAAAGCTCAGACAAGCAGGAGTTTGATTCTACTCACTTTATAACTACTGTAACCATAAGCCCAAGAGTTTCCAAGACAGTCTCAGTTTCAAATATTCTGTTCCATTTGCAGACGGCATATTACGGACGGTCTGGGGCAACAGGGATGGGCTGTTGGGTACTGTGAATGAGTACTCGGGGGTAAGATGAGTGAAGTTGTTGTGGGTATGGAGATAGGCTAGTTAGTGTGAAGGCCTGCCAAGTGTGTGGATGGCCCAGCTAATCATTTGGGCCATCCCAAATGAAAAATTAAAAAATTTTAATTAAAATGAAAAACTAAACTAAAGTCAGGAGGAAAAGCAGTCAGGGAAGGATCAATGTCAAATTAGGAGGAAAAGAGAGTGGGTTTATGCAGTATGTAACAGAGGTGTCCAATAGAACTTTCTGTGACAATGGGAATGTTCTGTATCTACTTTGTCCAATATGGTAATTACTAGCCACATATGACTATTGAGTACTTAAAAAATAGCTGGCAAAACTAAAAAAATAAATTTCACATCTTATTTAATTTTAATTACTTTAAACTTAAAAGCTACTTGTGACTGTTGGCCACCATCCTGGAAGCACAGGTATATATAAACACCATGGATAGGAAACCACCCCCTGTGCCCGCTTCAGGCACAAGGAGGACCAGCAGGATCCCCATTTAGGGAAGGGACACTGAAGAGGCACTAAAGGTACCAGTCAAAGAAAGATAAAGGTTTGACTGAGTAGATTTAGACATAGAGAAAACAGAGATGCTGATAAAGTCAACCTTTGCCTTAAAAAGAGGTATGGCGGGGGCGAGCAAGGGAAGATGTTCGTCTGGTGGTGGACAGGAGCAAGGTGCCAGAGTTCGAGTGGAAGAAAGATGGTATTCATGTGCAAGGGTGATCTGACACTGAGCGGACATCTACTTGGGGCAGGGGTAATGATGGCAATGGAAAATTAATTACACACAAGGTGTTTGAGCAAATAAATATGTTAAGGATAATGGGGTTCCAGTGGTTAAGAAACCACTTTCTGATGCAGGGAATGGGGGTTTGATCCCTGACTGGGGAACTAACATTGCACATGCGGTGTGGCAACTAAGACAGCACACCGCAGGTAGAAAGGCCCACGTACTGCAATGAGGAACCACGTGCCACAGTGGAGACCCGGAGCAGCCCAAAATTAAATAAAGAACAATGGGAGCTGGGTTCCTCCTCAGAGAAGACAGTTACAAATATGGAAAGGGAAAATTAAAATGAACCTTATAATGTTAAACTGAAACTTAAGATATGAATGTGAACTCACAATATTCAATGTATATATAGATGGATACAGAAATTAATGTAGATTTAAATATGTACGTGTGTGTATATATATGTGTGTGTGTGTGTATATATATATATATATTTGGCCTTGGAATACGGAATGAAGCAGGGCAAAGACTAATAGAGTTTTGCCAAGAAAATGCACTGGTCATAACAAATACCCTCTTCCAACAACACAAGAGAAGACTCTATACATGGACATCACCAGATGGTCAACACCAAAATAAGATTGATTATATTCTTTGCAGCCAAAGATGCAGAAGCTCTATACAGTCAGCAAAAACAAGACCAGGAGCTGACTGTGGCTTAGACCATGAACTCCTTATTGCCAAATTCAGACTTAAATTAAAGAAAGTAGGGAAAACCACTAGACCATTCAGGTATGACCTAAATCAAATCCCTTATGATTATACAGTGGAACTGAGAAATAGATTTAAGGGCCTAGATCTGATAGATAGAGTGCCTGATGAACTATGGAATGAGGTTCGTGACATTGTACAGGAGACA
>NW_011494606.1:773186-782761 GCF_000754665.1 Bison bison bison
CAGGAGACAGGGATCAAGACCATTCCCATAGAAAAGAAATGCAAAAAAGCAAAATGGCTGTCTGGGGAGGCCTTACAAATAGCTGTGAAAAGAAGAGAAGCGAAAAGCGAAGGAGAAAAGAAAAGATATAAACATCTGAATGCAGAGTTCCAAAGAATAGCAAGAAGAGATAAGAAAGCCTTCTTCAGCGATCACTGCAAAGAAATAGAGGAAAAGGACAGAATGGGAAAGACTAGGGATCTCTTCAAGAAAATCAGAGATACCAAAGGAACATTTCATGCAAAGATGAGCTCGATAAAGGACAGAAATGGTATGGACCTAACAGAAGCAGAAGATATTAAGAAGAGATGGCAAGAATACACAGAAGAACTGTACAAAAAAGATCTTCACGACCAAGATAATCATGATGGTGTGATCACTGACCTAGAGCCAGACATCCTGGAATGTGAAGTCAAGTGGGCCTTAGAAAGCATCACTACGAACAAAGCTAGTGGAGGTGATGGAATTCCAGTTGAGCTATTCCAAATCCTGAAAGATGACGCTGTGAAAGTGCTGCACTCAATACGCCAGCACATTTGGAAAACTCAGCAGTGGCCACAGGACAGGAAAAGGTCAGTTTTCATTCCAATCCCAAAGAAAGGCAATGTCAAAGAATGTTCAAACTACCACACAATTGCACTCATCTCACACGCTAGTAAAGTAATGCTCAAAATTCTCCAAGCCAGGCTTCAGCAATACATGAACCATGAACTTCCTTATGTTCAAGTTGGTTTTAGAAAAGGCAGAGGAACCAGAGATCAAATTGCCAACATCCGCTCGATCATAGAAAAAGCAAGAGAGTTCCAGAAAAACATCTATTTCTGCTTTATTGACTATGCCAAAGCCTTTGACTGTGTGGATCACAATAAACTGTGGAAAATTCTGAAAGAGATGGGAATACCAGACCACCTGATCTGCCTCTTGAGAAATTTGTATGCAGGTCAGGAAGCAACAGTCAGAACTGGACATGGAACAACAGACTGGTTCCAAATAGGAAAGAGTACGTCAAGGCTGTATATTTTCACCCTGTTTATTTAACTTATATGCAGAGTACATCATGAGAAACTCTGGGCTGGAAGAAACACAAGCTGGAATCAAGATTGCCGGGAGAAATATCAATAATCTCAGCTATGCAGATGACACCACCCTTATGGCAGAAAGTGAAGAGGAACTAAAAAGTCTCTTGATGAAAGTGAAAGTGGAGAGTGAAAAAGTTGGCTTAAAGCTCAACATTCAGAAAATGAAGATCATGGCATCTGGTCCCACCACTTCATGGGAAATAGATGGGTAAACAGTGGAAAAAGTGTCAGACTTTATTTTTCTGGGCTCCAAAATCACTACAGATGGTGACTGCAGCCATGAAATTAAAAGACGCTTACTCCTTGGAAAGAAAGTTATGACCAACCTAGATAGCATATTCAAAAGCAGAGACATTATTTTGCCAATAAAGTTTCGTCTAGTCAAGGCTATGGTTTTTCTGTGGTCATGTATGGATGTGAGAGTTGGACTGTGAAGAAGGCTGAGCGCCAAAGAATTGATGCTTTTGAACTGTGGTGTTGGAGAAGACTCTTGAGAGTCCCTTGGACTGCAAGGAGATCCAACCAGTCCATTCTGAAGGAGATCAGCCCTGGGATTTCTTTGGAAGCAATGATGCTAAAGCTGAAACTCCAATAATTTGGCCACCTCATGCGGAGAGTTGACTCATTGGAAAAGACTCTGATGCTGGGAGGGATTGGGGGCAGGAGGAGAAGGGGACAACAGAGGATGAGATGGCTGGATGGCATCACTTCTGAGTGAACTCCGAGAGTTGGTGATGGACAGGGAAGCCTGGCGTGCTGGGATTCATGGGGTCGCAAAGAGTCGGACACGACTGAGCGACTGATCTGATCTGATCTGATCTGATCTGACACATACATACATATTGCCTAGCTTTGTCCACCTTGAGGGCCTGGGAACAGCAATGCCCTAGTAGCAATAGGCACACCTGTTTTCCAGATCTTGGCTTCTAAATTTCATTTCCCACTTAAGCCAACCAGGTTTCCTTGGGAAAATGGCTGATTCCAGGGCTTGGATTGGAAAAATACAATATAAGCTTGGAGCATCCTATTGTGCCAGATAGTGAGACAGGACTTGGGGCGTGAATAATGTTGACACTCAGCCTTCTTTCTGGTCCAACTCTCACATCCATACTTGACAACTGGAAAAACCACAGCTTTAATGATATGAATAATGAGGGCGTGTCAAAAAAGACACAGATAGACAGGCCCCCCATGGGCAAATTAGGACAATATGAGCCTCAAAATAAGAAATGACTGTAACAAATCATAACCCATTGAGTATAATAGAAATCCATGTGTCCATACTGATATAAATAAACGATCACATAAAGGAATGAATAAACACGATGTACCATCTGCTAGGATACAATAAGAACACACCACCTCTTCTGTGATTTTCCTGCTGGAAACACACAGCCTGAATCTAGTCTTGAGGAAACTTCAGACAAACCCAAACTGAGGGCCATCCTACGTAATAAATGGCCTGCACTCTTCAAATATGTCAAGGTCATGAAAGTCCAGGGAAGACTGAGAAATTTCTCCAGATTGAAGGAGACCAAAGAGATACAACAACTAAATATAACATATGATTCTGAACTTAGATTCTTTCACTATGAGAACATTCTTGGGACAATTGATGAAATGTGAACGATGTTGGACGGTAGTAACATACCAATATTAATTTGCTGATTTTGATGGACTTGTGATTATGTGTGAGAACGTCTCTGTTTATAGGCAATACAGCATGCAGGGGTGATGGTGCACCCCGCTGGCAATGTACTCAAAAAGTTCAGGGAAAAAATAATTCTGGGTACAGGACTTGCAACTTTTCTGTAAGTTTAGGACTGTTTCGATGTCAAAAATAAAAATAAACCATGTTTATCTATTTTGGGCCGATGGATGGTAATGGAAACTCCTTGGAGACATTTCAGAAAGATGTTCTTCTTTAGCAAAAAGAGAGAACACGATTATGCTCATGCTCAGTCACGTCTAACTCTTTGCAACCCCATGGACTGTAGCCTGCCAGGCTCCTCTGTCCATGGGATTTTCCAGGCAAGAATACTGGAGTGGGCTGCCATTTCCTCTTCCAGGGGATCTTCCTGATTCAGGGATCAAACCCGCATCTCCTTTGTTTCCTCCACGGCAGGCAGATTTTTTACCTGTTGAGCCAAAAGGGTCAAAGGATTGTAATGGAAATTCCTTAAAGATATCTCGGGCTTCCCCTGTGGCTCAGCTGGTAAAGAACCCCGCCGCAATGCGGGAGACTTGGGTTCAATCCCTGGGTTAGGAAGATCTTCTGGAGAGGGAAAGACTACCCACTCCAGTATTCTGGCCTGGAGAATTCCACAGACTGTACAGTCCATGGGGTCGCAAAGAGTCAGACACAGCTGAGCAACTTTCACTTTCACTTTGGAGACATCTCAGAAAGATGTTCTTCTCTAGCAAAAAGAGAGAACAGTGTGCAGAAAATCTCTTCCCTTCCATGTGACCCAGACATCTATGTGTTGAAGCTGATGCTGGGAGCTGTGGCAATCATCCTGTGAATGAGGAAAAGTCACTAGAAACTCAGAGAAACCATCCCAGGGACTGATGCTGTGGAGTTTCTAAATTAGCAAGCCCACAACCTGCCTCCTTCCAGATTTCTTATGTGTGATTTATCACCAAATCTAGATTAAGAGAAGAAACAAAAAAATCTGCCATCAGGCAGCACTAGCTCTCCTGTTTGAAGAAAGGGGTCCATCAAAGAATTCAGCTCTCCCACTACAGGCTACTCAGTTACCTTTGGCTCTGTGTTTTAGCTTCCCATCCTCCACCGCCTGAAGGTGCTGACATGTTAAATACCCTTCTTATTGACAGACCACTAGGCTACAACTTCTCCCTACTCAAAGTCAGTTCCTCATTCACCCTACCTACACACACACACACACACACACACACACACAGAGCACAGTGAAACAGAACAAAAATGTACCTTACAGAAAGGAGAAATCACATCTCTATTTAGAGCCAATGTCACAGACCCCGTCTAGACTAAGGAAGGTCAAGGATAAAGATGAAGAAACTTGGCAGCAGTTTTCCTTTGGATTTTAAGCCTCATGCTCTCCCCCTAGAATATTTTACCTCGTGAAGTCTGCACCCCTCTTTCCACTCGTTTCCCTCAGGACTTCGTACATACTCAGAATTCTTGGCTCACTTTCTTGCCATCACACCTAAAGGGCATCTCCCACCTGGGCAGCTCTCACTGGTTAGACCTGAGAAACAGACGTCAATACTACACTATTTTCAAATCCTTCCCATGGCCCTGAAGATTCTAGTGAGCGAGGTCAATTTGTTTGGCTGATCTTGTACATATGAACACAGAATCCACAGAGGCAAGCATGAGAAATCGTTTTGAATGCTTGCAGTAAAACTCAGTATTTCCATGTCTTTTTTTTTTCCCCCTTGAGTGTGAAAATAATGCCTCTACCCTAAGCCCAGAGAAACTTTTGCACCATTTACTATTTTCCCTAAATTAACACGTCCAGCAAGAAACTAAAGATAAGCCTATAGCACAGTGCTAAGTGTCAAGGAGGGCACGAAGGATAAAGGACGTGAGGTTTTTTTGAGCAGACACCCAGCTAGTGTGCTGGAGAGGCAGCTCATATATGTTTGGAGAGGCAATCAACACTTCTCTTTTTTTTACATTTTTATCTATCTCTGTATCTGTTTACAGCTGCACTGGGTCTTTGTTGCTGTACGTTGGCTTTCTCTAGCTGCAGAGAGAAAAAAGACTTTCTATTGGGGAGGGGGGTGGGCTACTCTTGTGGTGTGCAGGCTTCTCGTTGCCATGGCTTCTCTTGGGTAGCTCGGGCTCAGTAGGGGCGCTTGGGCCTGGCTGCCCTGTGGCATGTGGAATCCTCTCCGACCAGGGATCAAACATGTGTCCCCTGCATTAGCAGGCGATTTCTTAACCTCTGGACCACCAGGGAAGTCCCAGTCAATGCATCTTGAGAATCAGGAGGGAGTAGAGGGTTCAGTAGTAGCAAGTGACCTCCTCCCAAATAGATCCAAACCTGAACCCTGGAACTTTGAATGTGATTTTATTTGTCAAAAGGGTCGTTGCAGATGAAGGATCCTGAAATGAGACCATCTTGGATTTAGGGTAACCCTAAATCTGGAGAAGGAAATGGCAATCCACTCCAGTATTCTTGCCTGGGAAATCCCATAGACAGAGGAGCCTGGAGGGCTACAGTCCATGAAGTCACAGAAGAGTCGGATACAACTTAGCAATTCAATAACAACCAATCCAAAGGCAGGTGTTCCTATGAGAGTGGTGGAGGTAGACCAAAGTCACAGACACACACAGAAAGGCACCACGTGAAGAAAGAGGCAGCGGTCGAGGGATGCGGGGTAGGAGAGTGGTGGATTATCAGCAGTCATCAAGGCAGGAGAGAGGCATGGGACCCCCGGAAGGAGTCAATGCTATCCACACCTTGGTTTCAGACTCTGCCCTCTGAATTCACAAGAGAATAAATTCCTCTTGTTTCAAGCTATCACGTCTATGATCTTTTGTTATAGTACCCCTAGGAAGCTTGTAGTGGGCAAGGCAGGTCATTGAAGGGTAGGCTCTGTCAAGAAAAGAAATCATCTTCCCTCCCAGTGCTGATGAACACAGGCTCTGGCGCATGGATGAAGTGGAACTTTTTGGGGGTGTGGCAAAGGCTGTTTCTCTGAAGACCCTTTTGTGGGCAGAACTGGGCAGAGAAAGGAAGATAGCAGAGAGCCTCAAACAAATGGGGATGGCAAACACCTTCTGAGACTCAGCACTTGACTTTCTCTGAGGGTCTAGGTGGGTCTGACATCAAAGATCCCAGGAGCTGAGTTCACCATGAGGAAAGGGGCATCTAGTTGGTGTGCTGGGCCCCTATCTGTGATGTGGGGTGGGGAAGGCCTCTTTGGTGTTGCTTACAACTGAGGCTGGGCTCCCTCCAACATAGATGCCTGGCACAGCAGTTCTGTCCTAAAAGTAGGGATGGGTATGTTGGAGTCAGCCAGAAGGGTTACCACCATAGGGCACCCAGGGGCGGCTCTGCAGCCCTTCAGGGTCTGTCCCTGCCAGCACCTCAGGGCAGGGGCAGAAGGGGACACAGGGAGCCAGGTGAGGGAGTCTAGAAAGTGGAATATGTTTCATTGTATGTAACCTACAATGGTATGTAGGTATGTAACCCTAACCCTAACCCTAATTGTATGGAGGGCAATTCAGTGGGAGGTCTGAGAAGGGAGAGATACAGATGCTAAGGCCGCACCTCTTTTGTTTCCAGGGGTTGACAGAGTGCCTGCAAGGAAAGGACCACAAACCTGAGAGCACATACACCCCTACTTCTTTACTAGATTGACCATTTATACCGCAGATAGTTCACACTTCCTACAACAGTCTCTAACACAAATGGCCTCTCCCTTTCAGCTCCCCATGCTGTAAAACCTCATCAGCTGTGTTATTTTTAAACTCCAGGAAGAAAATGGAATTTACTATATGTTGCTATAGCATTTACTGCTCCGTTTTTATAAAAAGCATTTCAGTCACTTGATCTGTTGGTTTCTCTATCAGGACATCCATCAACCAACCCACTCATCTATCCTTCTGTGTGTGTGTGTGTGTGTGTGTGTGTGTGTATGTGTGTGAGTGAGAGAGAGAGATGCATTAAAGATGCCTGGAAAAATGTTCACCTACTGTTAACACAAATTAATTCTCAGTGGTGGAATCTGGAGTGATTTTTTTTTTACTTTCTTTCTAGCTTTCATCTGGATTGTTTGAATTCTTCACATTGGACACATGCTAATTTTAGAAAAAATTAAGGTACTAGGTCATTATTTGAAAAGAAATGGAATAAAATTCCCATAAGTTGAAGTAAATAGAAAGGAGGGAAGGGGAGGGAAAAGAAGAGAGGATAGAATAAAAGAAGAGAAAAAAAGGAAAGAGAAGAAAAGAGAAAAGAAAACAAACAGGAGAGAATGAGACCCACTCCAAAGAAATGCTGAGGCTATGATCGGGATACCCACCTTAGACCTTGAGCGTGGTGTTAGGCCTTCCTGTTCCATTTTCAGGAGTGAATCTCCTTGGAAAGCTTATGGAAGAGTCTCTGGAGGCTCATTCAAGCCCAAACACCAGCTGCCTCTCCTACAAAGGAAAGCCTGCAAGGTAGGATGGTGGGAGGGAGCCACAGCCAAGGGCTTCCAGAGGGCAGATGGCACAGCAGGCTTTGGTGTTGCATGGAAAGGGCCACACGTCCTGGTTCCTCTCACTTACTCCCTTGAGGATTTGTTTTGAGAGGCCAGAACCTTTCACCTTCAGGGTGGCGAAATTTTAGACTCTCTGGTCCTCACAGTTCCAGGACTTCTTCTATATCTGGAACTTCAAAGTGACCTTCCAGATGTTCCTCAACCTCTAGGAGCGTTAGGTTCCTGATCTATGAAGTGGGGATACAAGATCCATCCTAGCAAAGGGCCAAACCAACCATGAATCTTAGCAGGCAGGTCACGGTGTCCTTCCTCTGCAAACACAGCCTGGTCAAGATTCACAGTACAAAGCAGATCAGCCCCCAACTACTGAGTACCTGCTTTATACATCTTTGTCATTTAACAGCATTCTAGGAGGTGGGCTCTTTAATTATTCACATTTTATAAATTAGGAAGTTGAGGCACAGAGAAGTTAAGAACTTGCCTCAAGTTACAAGCTTGCAAACGCTAGTGCTGGGGTTTTCATCTAAGCAATCCATCTCTTAAACACTGTACCTTATGCTTATGTGATGATAAATAATATATGGCTCTTATTTCCATGGCACTAGTAGTAATGAACCCTCCAGCCAATGCAGTAGATGTAAAGAGATGTGGGTTGAATCCCTGGATCAGGAAGATCCCCTGGAAGATGAAATGGCAACCACTCCAGTATTCTTGTCTGGATAATCCCATGGACAGAGGCTACAGACCAGGGGGTCGCAAAGAGTTGGGCATGACTGAAGTGACTTAGCACAGTGCAGTTGTTTTCAATGAGGTTACATTTTTAGGTATGGACAAGGCACTTAAATATATAAAAATATACTGTGATCAGTTTAACAGGACATGTGTGCTAAGCACAGATGTAACCCAGGGGTAAAATAATAAAATAGCTGTGAAGGCCAAGGAAGATTTCCTAAGACTGATGAAACTCAATCTGGGTTTTGAAGGATGAATGGAAGTTTTTCTGGGTTAAAAAATAAAGAAATGTAAAGGAGGCCCAGGCAGAAGGAAGGGTTTAGGTAGGCAGCAGAGACCCCCTCCCCCTCAAAAAGAAAAAAGGAAGAAGAAAAGAAAAAAAGCAAGAAACTGCATAGAACACTGAAAAAGTTTAAGGAGACAAAACACACTAGGAAAGCTAAAATGCTATGAAGAGCAGAGCACAATGCACAGAAGCAGTGATATCTCAAGCGCCGAAAACAAGGCTGACAAAAGTGATCTGGGACGAGGTCAGGACAAGATGGCCCGGGAGAAAGCAAGGCACAGAGAAGGCCAGCTGCTGCAGCGACACAGGGTAACTGCCTTGCAAGGAACTTATCCTATAAACGCCAGCCACACAGGCGCGCCTGTAGCTCCCTTCCTGTAGGAACAAAGGTGACCCCTAGGGTAGACAGGTAGCTCCAGAACCCGGACCTTGATCTCAGCTCTGGTCATCCCAAATTGGAGCCTGTCATCTTCGCTAGGCCTACTCTGGTGGTTCAAGTTAGAGGGACTTTTCCATTTGATCTTAATTCCCTCTTCTCTTACCTCCCACTAAGAGTCTGTTCCTGCAAGAGGCTGGTTATGAGGTTTATGAGAGCCTTTTCCTTCTAATAATCTCAGTTTTCCGTCACCGATTCAGCAAACCCAAATAACAGAACTTGCTCAAAAACAAAAAGCTGAACTCTAGTTCTTTTGAGCCGAAGGCACGTGCCTCCTAATGTCCCTTCCTTTCTCTAAAGACTCCATAAAAGGAGAAATCAGAGCTGAAAGAACCTCACTGTGGAGCAGATCAGCATATTAATTTATACAGTCCACATACTCTCGGCATTACCTCACGGCCTGATTCTAGGTTCCATGTGTGAGTAGGGACTGAGTGAGTGATGCTCCCTGATGCGTGAGGCTGGCTTAGACACAGGTCCAAAGAACACTGATCATGCAATGTGGGAGCAGACTCTGCTTCTGGAGTCTCTGTGCTACCAAGGAGAGCTAGGAGAGGTCAGGGCAGGGGGACCTGAGCCACCACCAAGGAATCCTGACATTTCAAACCAAGCCAAGATTGCAGGACTGGCTCAAGGTCACTTAGCTAAGGAAGGGAGCTAGCATTTAAAGCTCAAACTTCAGATTCTTCAATGTTAAAAACCATACTTTGAGCTCAGTTCTTTTTTAAAAAATTTATTTTTAATTGCATGATAATTGCTTTATAATATTGTGTTCGTTTCTTCCATACATCAATATGAATCAGCC
>NW_011494606.1:782861-787019 GCF_000754665.1 Bison bison bison
TCTTGTTACAGAGCATGGGCTTTGAGCTCCCTGCCACCCCTTGAGTGCTCAATCACGTCTTTGTGACCCCACGGACTGCAGCCCACCAGGCTCCTCTGTGCATGGAATTTTCCAGGCACAAATACTGGAGTAGGCTGCCATTTCCTATTCCAGAGGATCTTCTCGACCCAGGGATTAAACACGTGTCTCTTGCATCTCCCACACTGGTAGGCAGATTCTTTACCAACAGTGCCACCTGGGAAGTCCCTGTGTATACAGCAAATTCCCACTGGCTACCTATTTTACATATGGTGATATGTATGTTTCAACGTTACTCTTTCCATTTGTCCCTCCCTCTCCTTCCCCCACGAACCAGTTATTGGGGAACTAAGCTGATGGCCTTTGGGGAGGAGAAGACGGAGGGATTTACCATCAGCACAGGGAGGGGAGATGTGAACAGCCTTTGTTAGGTACTGCTGGGTGATAAACTGTTTAACACAGTTCTGTTAACCCTCACAATCCTTCATGGACGTCATCAGTGCCCTGATTTATTTATATAGGGAGGGGGCTGAGGGTAAGAAAGGCTCAGAAACTGGACCACAGTCAGTTAGTGAATGAGAGTCTGGATTAGAACTCAGTCTGACCTTCAAATGAGCATTCTGCCTACATCACACTGCCTCCAGAAGTCACTTTACTAACCCCTCCAGCCTTTGGGGCATGTTTCCAGGCATCCTAGCCTTCTATCAGGCCCATGAGGGGCACCCAACACGCAGAGGCTTACCTTCCAGCCCGGCAGAGGCTTTTGTAGCCCGGGGCCCAGCTTTTTGAGACCACCCCCAGGGCTGAATAGAGATTTGCTGCATGGATGGCCTGCCAGGGCAGAGCGTTTGAGGGCTCTCTCATCCTATTCCTGCCTGGGAAACCCTTTTGCTATTTATCAGTCTAGACCAGTTTATCCAGTTCCGATTTAGGCTGATTTTTTACAAGTTAACTAGTTGATTCTTGTAGGGTTTAGCTCACAGGGCAAGTATTTGTGGTTTTTCTCCTGGGGCGACAGACACTGAATAAGCAGGGCCAGGCCCTCTGGGGCCAGGTTTCCCCCAGCTAACTCGGTTTCAGTCTGCTCCTCACTCCTGGTGCCACCAGCGGCCATGGGGCCTAGCTTACTCATCTACCTGGACCCTAAGCACAGCTGCTGGGTTCTCTGAACTTCCAGGCTGGGTCCACCATCCATTCTACATCTGGCCCGGCAGCTACAAGGACTACTACCTTCCTACTACATTCTCTCTTGGGTTGGGAAATAGCCACTCAGCTTGGCTTCCACCTTTACAGGTGGAACTAGAGAGCAACTCAGCGCTGCACCCAGTCCAGCCACATCCATATCCATGGGTGTCCTCAGCCTAGCCCAGGACCAGGTGGTCATTCCAGCCCTGCTTCTTCCTCCACTCTTCCCCCTCCCCTACCGGACAGACACGTGTGCGCACACTCTGATTTGTCCTAAGATCTGGAAGGGCTGGACAGGTAACAAAAAGCCCTCAAGCAACTGCTGTTCAATGACTAATTGTCTGACTCTTCGTGACCCCATGGACTGAAGCACACCGGGCTCCTCTGTTCCCCATTATCTCCCAGAGATTGCTCAAATTCATGTCCACTGATTTGGCACCCAAGCAAATAACACCCTTTGTTTTCCTAAGGTTATGTTTAAATGTGACAAAGTCACCTCCAAGTGATCTTAATAAATAGCATTCTTCCCTGATGAAGGTGTGAAAGCCTCACTCGTTTTGACAGGTTTGTGCATCATTCTTAGAATTTCACCCACTTCCACTTAAATATTGGACATAAATAAATATTAGATTGTGGTTAAATCAGTTTTTTTGCTTCAGAAATTGTACCAAATATAAGAAAACAAGTTATGAATTAAAAAAATCTTTTGAGGAAAAGAAATGAGTTGCTAGATTAGAGCTTTGAAAGCATGTCTTACAGAAATTTAATATTTCTAGACCTTTTTATAAAGTCTAATTCTGTGAGATCTATTGCTTCCTTGTACACATGGTACTTTAAAACAAATGGAGACATGGTTCAACATGGAATTGAATGAATGGCCAGTGGTAACACCAACTGCTCCACATATTCATCATTCCCTTTAAGAAAAGCAATTACACCCAAGTGACTGCTTTGCTTTTTCCCTTAAATGTTAAAATGACAAAATCTAGAATTTCTTGCCTTAAATATTGCTAATAGAAATTTTAACTTTTCAGTAACTTGAATTTGAATTTATTTTACATTTAAATGAATTTCAGATTCAGTGAAATATTACAAACTTGTCATAAAGGGTATTCATCTATTTATTAGATGCTATGAAGTGAAATATTACAAACTTGTAATAAAGGGTATTCATCTATTTATTAGATGCCTCTTCTTTCCATGCGTTACAACCCAGACCAAGGCTGTAAATTTATTTTCATATTAAAAGTTGAAAAAATATGGCCCTAAATCACTTAATTGTTTGAATAGACTCTAGAAGAGTAAGCATTTGTGGGACAGACAGAGAGTGCCCCACACATGGCGGTAGGGTGGCAGTCACTATACTGCCCCTCCCTAATGAATTAAAGTTGAAAGGCCACCCACTGAGGTGACTACTCCCCAATTTGAGAATTTTAAAACACTGATTGTGCTTTGTTGTGGTCCAGCTCCTCAAGACTGGCCTTTCACATCATTCCTTTACAACCCACCCCCCATGCCCTTGTAGAAGAAGGATGACCTCAAGTGGGAAACAATCTCCAGCATCGGCTTGGGTCTTTGATTTTGTAGGTTTATTTTACACATCCTAATTCTGCAGGAAACTCCCTGCAGATGTGGAGGAGCCCTCGATCACTGACCTCTTGTTAAAAGACAAACAGCCAGAAACCAGAAACATGACCGGAAAGATAAACAGCTGTTCGGGTCTCAGCTGCTGGCCAGAATGGCAACATCTTCAGAAATGAGCCTCACCCTCATCCTGATGGAGGAGGTCAAGCCTTGAGTCTCCTTTGTTTAATTAGAGATGGTAAATGCATGGGATATATGTCCTCCCACCCCTCTCCCATATTCATGACAGACATCACTAATCAATCACTATATCCTTTTCCTCTGAACCTGAAATCAGCCCCAGAATTCTTCTTGAAAAGAAGTCTAGCCAGACTCCATGGTATCAGATTAAATCCATTTGCCATCCTGGGAGTCCAGGTTCTAAGGGATGAGGATTATACAAAAATCCTCATGGAGTAAGGGGCACTTCGTTCAAGTTCTAAGCAGCGTATGAAGTTCTGTTGCATTGAAATACCATCCCTGACACCAGTAACACTGATTTAAGCAAAGAGCCTTCAGCCAGAAGATGCTGGTGCTGATGTGTTTGCATTTACTGAACATGAAGTGTGTGCCAGCCGCTCTGAGCATCTCACATGTACTGTCTCATTTAATTAATAAAAGATGACTCTGACACGAACACTACCCAGGATCCAAGATTCATTTCTCAGATCCAGCATGTTTCACAGATGAGCATAGCCCAAGTTGTGCAGGACAGCTGTATGCCAAGAGCACTCTCAGCCTCCCAGGACCTGAGCTCCATTAATTCTGCTCAAGAAGCAGGGCCCTTCTAAAAGCCAGCGCAGCCCTGGCCCATCTGTTTCAGTCTGTCACTCAGCCACATTCTATTTCTGAACACGCAGCTTCAAAAACGCAGCACGCTTTGTAACGCAGTCCGCCTTTGCCCCAGATGGACAGCACAGCTTCCATGGAGAACATACATTTCCCTTCCTCCATCCACCAACCCAAAATAAGTCCTAAAAGGCACTGTGCGTGCTAAGCAGCTTCAGCAAGGTCTGACTCTTCGCGACTCCATGGACTATAGCCCGCCAGGCTCCTCTGTTCATGGGATTCTTCAGGCAAGAATACTGGAGTGGGCTGCCATGCATTCCTCCAGGGGATCTTCCTGACCCAGGGATTGAGCTCAGGTCTCTTGCATTGCAGATGGATTTACTGCTGAGCCGCTGGTGGAAGCCCCCATCTACCACATCTGATGACATTTCTGAGAGCTTTGAGGGTGACAAATCTATCCATCAATCAGATGATGCCAAAGGCTTCATTTCAAAGAACAAGAGATAGGAAAGCTATGGGGCTTCTTCTCCCAGGCCTGAGTCA
>NW_011494606.1:787135-814956 GCF_000754665.1 Bison bison bison
CTGGGACAAATTCCAGTGTTACTTGGCCCTCAGGAATGCTCCATGGATCCTGGGTGACAGCCTTGTACCAGCTGCTCCCAGATCTGGGGAGTGAGAAAATCAAAATGATGACGAAAATAATAATTAAAAGGAGAGCTACCGATTTACTGGATGTTTGATAAGCACCCTTGAAACATACCAAATGCTTCACATACACTCTCATGGCTAATGCCCCAACTCTCCTATGACCTACTCACATAGAAATGACACTTATGTTTATCTCTTGGGGAAAAGGCTCTAGCGAAATCATGGCTTGATTTCAAAGCTAAGATTTTGAAGAGCGCCTTTAATTCTGCCTGCCCATGTGCAAGAAGGAGAGAATTCTCCTTGGTTTTCTTCAGGACATATAACCTGGAGAAAAACGATCCATGTGAACATGCCTTGGATGATTTTGTGGAAAAGAGAGAAGCTGTCTATGATGTTTCTGCTTGCTGATATACTGTTCTGGCTCCCTGTTCGCTGGATGTATCTTATCACACTGTCCTCCATAATGTGACTTCTAAATCTTAAAAATGGTCTGTCTTTACAAACTTTCATCAATCGAACCAGCACCCAAAATGGCTGGCTCGGGGGTTGCAAGTTTCTCAAGGGCAGAGGTTGTGTCTCTTACTCATCTGTGAGTTCCACATATCTGGCATAAAAGAGCCAGGCTAGAAATGTGAGTTGAGGATAAGGGACCGGAGAGTGGGCGAGGGAAGGAAGCCACAACTTTCTGTAGCATTATCTTGTCAACTAAAGTCCACACTTTGTCAACAAGCATCTACCAAGCCCTGCAAGACAGGAAGGCTTGTTCCTGCTTGATACTGTCTTAAAGATCGGATGTGTGACACAAATGTCACCTCTAATGAGAGGGAAATAGCTTTGAGTATTAAGTCAGGTATTAAGGAAAGACTTAATATATGTCTCTAATGACAGCCACAGCCCCTAGTATCCTGGTCTGGTGGATTCTCAGGAAAATTAAAAGGTCCACACTGATGGCCTGGGACGATCCTCTCATATCACTGTCCTTCTGCAGTGGACCAGTTGCCAGCCACTCAAATCCACACTTTTCCTGTCCAAAATGGTAGATGCCAGAACAACAAGGCTCCTGGCCAAGAAAAAACAAGGCTCAGCCTAATGAGAGCATGCTGAGGGTGAGAAAGCTCAAATCTGAGAGGCCCACACATCAGAAATGGGAAATAAGAGAGGCAGCTGTTTGGGGTCCAGATGAGCAATCCTCCTCTTCCAGGACACATTAACAGTCAGAGGGGCAGCAATGGGGCCGAGGTGGGGGTGGGGTAGTGCTTTAGATGGATTGGACCCCACTCCACAGAATGCAGGCCTGATCTGAAAGCTGAACCGGTAAACTCCTCCTGATGCAATTTTAGCCCGGAAATTCCAAAGGAAGGAAGCCCACTCTCTTGGGTTGAGCTGTTAAAACTTGCACTGCACCCCTCTTCTTCAAGCAGAAAGCTCAGGGCTCTCTCCACTATGACTCTGGATCCAGCAAAGAGGGACAATGTCTTCCCAGCCCAGCATCCCAGTTTCCCCATAGGAGCACCACAGTTCGGCAGGTCTGATGGGGAAGACGATGCCCAAATGGAATCTGGGTGAGCTAGACTGGACACCCAACTAACAGTCTGCAATCAATGGATTCATCATATTTACTTCAGAGCCTTCTGTGTACCAAGCACAATTCTAGGTATTGATTACACACTAGAGACAAAACAGACCCAGCTGCCTTCAAGGATAATGAATGAACCCTACCTTAACCTTGTGAAAGCCATGGGTCATAAGATGTTAAGCTCACAAAGCTTGAACTGGGGTTAAAATCTGAGGCATGCTGTGTTTTAATTGTGCAACCTCAGATGCCCAGCTTCTCCAGGTTTGGGGGGAGGATTAAATTAAAGGAGGAATCTGAAAGACCCTAAATAGGGTCCATGCCTCCCCCAAGGTCTCCAGATTCCAAGCCAGGTGTTCTTCCTTCCATATTCTACAGCCAAGAATTGCCATACACACGTGAACCCATGCACACAGATACGTCATCCTTAAAATAAGATGTCCTGTTCTCTTTGCACTCTTATCTTCACAGCCACCTGCAGGGTAGGTATTTCTAAGAATGAATGTAAGAATAAATGTCCTCTGCAGACCTCTAACTACAGGGAGCGTAACTGACTAAGGGTCCCAGGTGCTGGGCTCTGAAATTCATCATTGCATCAGCAGTGGCTCTGAGCTGAGCTTCCCAGAGGCAATGGCTGGGCCCAGCAGGAGTACAGAGGCAAGTCTGCTCCCGAGAGACTCGGATGCTCTGATAACCAACTTTGTTTTGTTGCCGTTTTAAAATTTTTATTGGAGTATAGTTGCTCTGTGTTAGTTTCTACTGTACAGAAAGTGAATCAGCTATATGTATACATAGATCCCTTCTTTTTTGGATTTCCTTCCCATTTAGGTCACCACGGATCACTGAGTAGAGTTCCCTGTGCTACACAGTAGGTTCTCATTAGTTATCGATTTTATACATGGTATCAATAGCATATATGTGTCAATACCAATCTCGATTCTTCTCTCCCTCCTTTCCCCCTTATTATCCATACGTTTGTTCTCTACATCTGTGTCTCTGTTTCTGCTTTGCAAATAGTCTATACTATTTTTTTTTAGATTCCACATATATGCATTAATCAATGCATATATTAATGCATAATTAATGGGGGCTTCTCCAATGACTCAGTGGGTGAAGAATCTGCCAGCAGTGCAGAAGACACAGGAGACATGGGTTCGAACCCTGGGTCAGGAAGATCCCTTTGAGGAGGGCATGGTAACCCACTCCAGTATTCTTGCCTGAGAAATCCCATGGACTGAGAAGCCTGGTGGGCTATAGTCCAAAGGGTTACAAACAGTTGGATATGACTGAGCGACTATGCATGCACACATATGCATTAATATACAGTATTTGTTTTCCTCTTTCTGATGTGCTTCACTTTATATGACAATCTCTAGGTCCATCAATAGCCAACTTTGACTCCAGGGCTCCCTGATATTATCTTCCTCGGAAATCTAGGATCTTCCCTCACAACCTTCCCTCCCTCTTTCCTTCTCTCAAGGGCAGACCTGCACTGCTATCTGATCATTTTCCTAGCCCAAACATTGCCCCTACTAATATCTTTGCCCACTGAATCCTATCTCTGTGTTTGCTTCTTGCCAGACCCTGACAAACAGAATCTCGTTATCTCTGTACTACAGATGTGGAGGCTGAAGTTCAAAAAAACAAGTAACCTGCCCAGAGTCAAAAAAGGGTTTGAAAAGAGCTGCAATGGTATCAGCTCTTTGGGAATCCAAATGACACAGACACTACCCACCCTTCCACAAAGAGCCCCAGAGCCCCGCAAAGGCCCTGCAGTGTATTTTGTGAAGCTGGACACCTTTCCCCGGGTCCCACGGCTGACGAGTGGCAGGCCAAGACCAAAGTCCAGGTTTTCAGCATCTGAATCTGGGATTCCTCCTCCCAGCTGGTGAGCTCCAGCATCAGAGCCTTCCCGGTGAGAGCGTGCCTCCGCGGTTCACCCCGCCCCATGGAGCCACAGCAGGTTTTTGCATTTAGTAAGTGTTTGGAGACAATCATTTCATAAAAGTTAATCCGCTCTGAGTCGGAGCCAGCTGAGACTGATAACTCCAAGTCTCCCCAAACGTGGAGTTCAGATGCAAAGCCACATTTCTTCCCAGTGATCCTGGCCACCTGAGGCCTGACCGCCTTCAGATGAAACATGGATGTGTCCATATCCATGAATCCTCGGCCTGCCCCAGTTGGAGATTTCAAAGCTCCTTCCCCAGCGTCAGGAGGAGCCTGAGGAAGGATAGCCATGCCTCCGTCACCACTTGCAGGCTGAACACCTAGGTGGCTGGTGGAGACGCCCAAATACCACCGCAGGAAAACCAATCAGTGCTGTCTCGATGACTGTAGCAGAAGACTGCAAGGGGAGACAAACAGCCTTGCCAGCCAAAGGCCACTGAGGGGAGTCCAGAGGAAAGGAGCTCAGTTCTCTGTCTACATCCTAGGAGATGCACAGGTGGGAGAGCAAAGGTGCACAGCCTCCCTTGGTCTCCTGCCAAGGCCAGCTTTCAGGGACAGCCAGTAAACAGGCTGATCAGTGTCCGAGCCATTCAAACCTCCAATGTGTCAACTGATGTCTGTTTTTTAAGTTACTCACAGAACTAGCCTCTCTCTTACTCTTGGCAGCCAATCGAGCAGTGGACCAGGGTCAGCCGCAGCAGAGACAGAGAGAGAAAATGAGAAAAGGTGAGTGGGTTTAAAGAACAGTATTTTAGGTCAGAAGGAACACAGGGCCTGAGCACTGCATTCAGCTGGGTCCCTGAAGAACAGAAGTCAGGAAGGAAAGGGCAAACGGTTATTGAGAGATTTGCTGATTGTCAGGTACTGTGCTAATTGACTTATGTCCATTATGTCATCTAATCCTCACACTGGAGACAGTCGATACTGTTATGATTTCCAACACACAGAAGACACTGAAGTCCAGAGTGGTCCCGAAGCTTTCCAATTAATAATCGTCAAGCTTGAATTTTAACCAGTTGGCCCACCACCCTTGAAGCTTACTTTATCCACTACAGCAATACATGATTCCCTGTGTTTTCTGAATACCTACTGTGTGCCTGGTGTTTTAACTACCTGACCTCATGTAATCCTTACAAAAACCCGACAAAGTCTGTGTCATACCCATTTCTAAGAAGTGAGAACAAAACTCAGAAGGATGAATTGAGTCAAAGTCACATTGCTAGTAGGTGGGGTGGGGTCAGGAGTGGGGGCACAGGCTGGAACTGAGGCAAAGTGGCCCCACACACCCTAAGTCCTTCTCATAGGTGCACCCAGGGGTAGCCACAGCCACTTTATTTTTTTTTTTTTTTGCCCAGGAGTGCATTTTTATGCTAGCAATGATCCTGAATACTGATCAAACATTACCAACGGCTTTGGTACCAAACCAAGCACTTTGCACATATTAATAACCTCATATGATCAGAACCACAGCCCTGCCAGGTAAGTGGCATGACCTCGATTTCACAATCTGAGGCTCAGACAGGCACAAGTACTGGATGCAGACCTAGAGTCCTAACTCAGACCCACCATACTGCCTGCCAGCCTAGTGTCTCACAGGAGATAAGAGTTCAACTCGACTGTCACCTTTCCACTCAAACAAAATATGCTTTTTGGCTGAAAAGTCCCCTTTAAAGCAAGTTGTTAAGGAATCAGCAAAAGAAGTTTCAGGGTCTCACCCTGAACAGGATTCCCCAAAAGGACCTCTAGAAGTTACAGGCAGTGTGGGTCACCCGGTCAACAGGCCACCCTGCTTTCCCACTGAACTTTCCCTGGGCCCGAGCCTACACGATCTGCTCCGGCTTCCTAGGACATGGCTTCGGGCTTTCAAATCAGCAAGATTCCAGCAGAGGCCTGAGCTCATGCTCAGCCCAGCCCCTCCCTGTCGCCAGGCAGCCAGCTCCTTGTTTTTCCTCCCATGATGATGGATACAACCTGTCAGGGAAGCTGGGAATATTTTTAGCTCTGAACTGATTTTTATCTAAATTTAACTTTGGGCCACAGCATCAGCAGAGTTCCGTGCGAAGGGCAGCCAGCGTTTTCATGGTGACACATCACAACGAAGGCTCGGTATTTCTCAGATGCCCTGGCTGGGCTGAAGCTTAAAGGCGGCAAACGGCTCTTCAGGAAAAAGATCTTGATCCTGGAAGACCAGAGTCATCTGACTGCAGAGCTAGAGGGAAGCGTAGATACTATCTAACTCCACCCCCCATTTTACAGGTGGGGAAACTGAGACCCAGCAAGCCTAGTGGCTAGAAAAAGCTTGGAAGCTTGGTCTTGCTTTTTTTCCATGACATCACGTTGCCTCTGGGGAACATAGTGAACAAACCAGATGTGACATCTGCAGAGAGCTATACTATTTTTATTTTATAAATCATAAAATCTAATGCTCTGTGTCATGGAGCTAAAGTTTGTTGAACCCTGATCTTCAGTCAGCAGCACTAACAGTCTGGTTCAGCATACTTAACAAGCCCATGGAAAGTGGATTTCTTCCAAGGTTCAGTTTTTTTAAAGTTCCAATCAAAAAATGTCCATGCGGTATGTTCTTCTTTCTCCCCTGCTTAAATGCTGGCTCCTGGAGAGCAGAGCATTTTCAGTCTAATTCATTGTTTTATCTCCATAGCCCAGTTTAGCACCTGGCACTTGGTGGACAAAGGATAAATATTTATTAAATGGTAGAGTGGTTGAATGAATGAACAAATGAGTAAATATCAGGAGGAGAATCATCAGGCCAAACTGACTCTTAGTAGGAAGGAGAGAACAAAGTCACAAGTGAAATACTGTGAAATCCCCCTTTTTCCTTCCTGCCCACCGAGGTATGCAGGCACTCATAACTTTTAGGAGGATTAGATGAAAGATTCTTGAATTGTCTTTCAATAAAAGGCAGACTGAAACACCCAAATGGCCACCATCATTCACACGGCTGGCTAGAATATTACATGACTGAATTCTGAAATAAGAAAAAGAGATAAACAGTATGAAGGTTGTTTTACAAAGAAGACCTGAAAATAGAGCTCCCAAATGACCCAAGCTTCCCAGGTGGTGCTAGTGGTAAAGAACCCATCTGCTAATGCAGAAGGCATAAGGAGATGTGGGTTTGATCCCTGGGTTGGGAAGATCCCCTGAAGGAGAACATGGTATCCCACTCCAGTATTCTTGCCTGGAGAATCCCTTGGACAGAGGAGCCTGGTGGGCTACAGTCCACAGGGTTTCAAAGAGTTGGATACAACTGAAGTGACTTAGCATGCACGCACCATATGACCCAGTAATCCCACTCCTGGGCATATATCCAGAAGAGATGAAAATCTTACTTCAAAAAGATACACACACCCCAGTGTTCACAGAAGCACTATTTATAGAGCCAAGACATGGAAACAAGCTAAATGTCCATCAACAGATGAATGGATAAAGAAGATCTGCTGTATAGACATATATGCAATTGACTATTACTTGGCCATAAAAAAGAATGAAACACTGCCATTCGCAACAACATGGACAGACCTAGAGATTATCAAACTGAGTGAAGTCAGAGAGACAAAGACAAATATCATATGATACCAGTTATATGTAGAATCTAAAAAAACTAATTTATAAAACAGGCTCACAGACATAGAAAACAAACTTACAGTTATCAAAGGAGAAAGGAGGGGGGAAGGATAAATTAGGAGGATGGGATTAGCAGATTGCTATGCTTATGTGCTCAGTCATGTGCAACTCTTTGTGACCCCACGGACTCTAGCGTGCCAGGCTCCTTTGTCCATGGAATTTTCCAGGCAAGAATACTGGAGAGGGTTGTCATTTTCTACTCCAGGGGATCTTCCTGACCCAGAGATTGAATCCACGTCTCTTGCGTCTCCTGCATGGGTAGGTAGATTCCTTTCCACTGTATCACCTGGCAGGCCCAGTAGATACACACTACTATATATAAAATAGACAAGCAAGAAAGATTTAATGTACAGCACAGGGAACTATATTATTATCTTATAATAACTTGTCAGGGAAAAGAATCTGGAAAAAATATGAATATAACTGAATCACTTTGCTAGACGCCTAGAACTAACACAATTTTGAAAATTATCTACACGTCAATTTTAAAAAGAAGAGAAAGAAACAGAAAGAAGAGAACTAAACACAGCAAGAGCACAAAGTACAGTGACACAGCCTGAGATTAAGAGGAGTCACAGTGGATCCCACAGCAGGACACAATACTCATCCAGAGCCCTCTCCACTAAGCCAGGATTTTTAATAACTTTAGAGTTAGATCACCTCAGGGTTTGGGAATGGAGGACACACAGCCCGATCAGCAAGGCAGTGAAAAGAGTGCCTTTCCTTTTCGTTCTATTCGTAACTTCAGTAACTTTGTGGGCAAAGACACAGGCCTCTGCTACAGTCCATTTATTTAAATTGAGAAGTTACCACTCTCTCACGGACACAAATGAGTTAATTAATATATTCTGAGGCTCCCATAGTATCAGGTGGCCCAGGCCCCACATGGTAACATGTTTATTTTCACAAGTGAGTCACTAAATATATAAACATAAAAGGTTGTATTTGTGTACATTTGAAGGCTCACAATATGGGGAGCAAGATGAAGAAGAAGGAGCAAGAGCAAAAGCAGGATTTATAGAAAGAAGTCCACATACGCTTTATTTATTAAATGCCCATTATATGCTCAGCACTCTATCATTAAGAATTTTGAGGAGGAGGAAATCTGGATAAAAGAAAGCAGATGAGATTCAAAAATATAACAAGAGTTCTTGACTTCACGGAGCTTTAATTTGTTGAGAGATGAAACAAATACAAACATTCATATATAAAATAAATGTATGTGCTTAGCATAGTAAAGTCTTAGTGAATGGCTTTATGAATTGCCATGACTCCAAAGTTCCAAGAAAGAAAGCTCTAGGTGGGTCAGGGCAGTCAGGGAGTGCTTCCTGAGGGCGGTGACCACAATGTGGCGAATGGACACTAAGATTTAGACTGACAGGAGCTGTTTGAAAGAAAGGTGGGTGGCAGGGCTGTGTAAGCCCCTTCACAAACAGGGACCTTTATGCATTTCACAGGAGGAGAAAAGGTAACCATAAAACAATTAAAAAGAGGAAATGGAATAAAATAAATGGTCCATTTGAGTGTTTGAGTTGTTAACTGAAAATTCTTTTCATGAACAGAACTGATGTTTCCTGGACCTGCCCAGCACCAGCTGCTCTCACACATGCTGTCTGCTTTGGTCACCACTACAATCTGAGCTGAAGGTCTTGTTCCCATTTCACAGGTGAACAGTGGAGGATCACTGAGACCAAACATCACTGAGTCCACGAGGATGAGAGGCAAAATGCTGTGTGGTCTGCTGGCCTCCACGCCTCTGTTCTTTCTACTCTTTCTGAAAAAGTTCCGTGCTGCCCACCCCAGCTGTCCTCCAAACTACTATTCTCTTTCCCTGCCACTGCCACTCAGCTACAGCTAGCTGTAATACAACCAGAAAAATCACTCCTGATTCATATTAGCAATATATTTTTCGCTCTGCATCATCATCACTACCATCATCATTATCACCATGAGCAGAAGTCCCACCATCCCCATCACCATTATCACCACCACCACCACCACCATCATCATGATCACCATCACCATTCTCAACACAATCAGTATCGTCACCTGCCATTTATCGAGTGAACACCCTGATCCACTCACTGTGGATCAGATGTTGACCTAGGACTGGGTACTAATAAGCCCTTGACACACATTCACTCACTGAATCCGCAAAACAACCCTGCATGGTGTATATCATTTCGTATTTCCACTTTGTGGATGAGGAAACTGAAGCTTGAAGAAGTTAAAGCACTTGCCCCAGGTCACAGCAGTGGCCGAATCTGGGTTCAAAATGCATCTTTCCTTCTCCCACGCCATCTGATTCATGCTACACTCAACTGACTAAATTCTACCCCTGGCAGCTCTGCAGAGCAGTTCCATGAAATTATTAAGCAGATGTTCTTGCTCTACTAGAATGCAACATTTATTGCTGAGGCGGAAATTGTTAGAGGATTTGCCATAATGTATTTTACATGCATATCATTAGAATTACTCAGGGGTGAGAGGAAAAAAAAGTTCCCAGTAAAAATTTTTCTTTCTTTCTGACTTTGACATCATCATAAACCCATAGTGTTCCCCTGGACGAACTATCTGGACAAACAAACAAATAAAACTATTTTTTGTTTAATTAACGTCAGAGTCAGAAGTCAAATGGGCTCTAATTTAGCATTTCCTTAGACTCTGATTTGGGCTTAGCATTTCAGAAACTGAGCCCTAAATGCAGTGGTTTAAAAAATAAATCCCTCTCCAGTCAGTCTTATTCCACATTGTACAGATGTGGACAAGGTTTGCAATAATCCTGAATCATGTGGTCTTGTGCTCTGACTTGAGTTTCAAGAAAGATGGGGGCTATAACGTCTCCTACCTTTGAACCCCCTTAGACCATACTGGGGACCTCTCTTGGCTTCCAAGTTCCCTGCATCCTTCCTTCCACTGTGTTCAATCTCTGCACAGATAACAATAGGTTCTCAGTCATCTCTCTCTCTCTCGCTAGAGTCAGGATGGGCTGGCATCAGCCAGGTACGCAGGGACTACTGAGTACGGAGAGAAAATGGAATCATAAGGAAAAGAGGCAATCATGCTGGACGTTACAGATGAGTCTGATGTCTAGGGATGAGAGGAACAATTCCCGGGCATGTATGAGAAGTCTGCAACAACACTGTGTATAACACTGAGTAAAACCTGAATATAAGCCACATTTTCAGTAATGGCAGATAGGTATATAAATTATTGTACACTCATATAATGAAATGCCATAAAGCTATAAAAATATTGCTATACTACATGCAGTGTAACAGAGGGCAAATATTTGTTCTTGGGAGGTAAAAAATCTTAGATATTACAATTATTTGCAGCCCTCCCAAGAACCACAATATATAATCAGATATACAGTATATCTGTGGTATTAAAATTTCATGGTGGTATTAAAAGGACTCCTTAGTGGAGCCATAATGAAAAGAAGGCCGAGAAGCACTGCTGTAGCAGGATCACTCACAATAGGGGTCACTATTACAGATGCTACATGAGAAAAGCAGCTAATAACGCTGCGACGCTGCTTTGTTAAAACACACACTGATACAGAGAGCGAGAAATTCATGATCACTGGGAAAAACAGAAGTCATAATTTTCAGTAGTATTCTTAGAGTAGTGGGGTTATAAATTATTTTCATCTTCTTGCTTATCTGCATTTTCTAAAGTGACTATGAATATATTCCTTACGAGAAAAAGGACTCTGTGTGTGTGTTTCTAAGAATAAGATTCTTGTGTTAATCTTGTGCTAAATCAAAGGGAACAGCAAAGCCATATAGGCAGCCCTTGATTTTTGCTGCTTCATCTTTTATATTGAAAGATAAAACTTTAATTTTAAAATAGGAGAAAATCACAACATTCAACGAGCTTATTAAGTTATTCTAGTCTGCTTCTTGAACTACATTTCCTCACTTTTTTGGACCCTGTTTTCTGGATAGTTCCGATAACTAAATGTCCTTCAGCAAGGGTTGAGTTTGTCCAGTCAGCCTACCTACAATCTCAGCCTCCCACTCTCTTTAATCCCATGGAGACCCTCTTTTCCAGCAGGTCACCTATTCCTTCCAGGCAGAATTCCACCTGCAATGGATTTTTAAAAACCATGAGTAGGTGTATTTTAGGGCTTCCCTGGTGGCTTAAATGCTAAAGAATCTGCCTGCAATTCAGGAGACCCAGGCTGGATCCCTGGGTCGAGAAGATCCCCTGGATAAGAGAATGGCTACACACTCCAGAATTCTTGCCTGGAGAATTCCATGGATAGAGGAACCAGGTGGGCTATAGTCCACGGGGTCACAAAGAGTCAGACATGACTGAGCAACTAACGCTTTCACTTTTCAGGAGTCTTTTAATATACTTTGGGCTTGATTTCAACTTAATTTGACCCATATTAAAACTCCCCAAAGAAATCTATGTTATCATTTTACTCAGTCCTAAATTTGCCCTAAAGTTCTCCTGGATTTTGATTGTTAGTAAGATTTGCAATTGTTGACTCTGGCTTTTATTTGTTTTAGCTGCTTTTCGGGGTTTTGAGAAAGAAATTTTTTTGGCTCCTATGAAATTGACTATAATGTTTTAAGATTCTTTTCAGCTTTGCTCACATTAGCCCATTTGTTGTTTTAACAGGTTTTAAGTTGTTTCAGCTGTTTTTCGGTTAAATATTTGATATACTTAAAATTATCATCTGATGTTTTAGCGTTTTAAGAATGTAATTACATTTATTTCAATGCTTTTACATTCGTAACAGCTTTTAATATTTTAAGGCCTTATTTAGTCCTAATCTATTCTTGGAACACGATTTCAAATATTGTGGGGAGAGGAAAAATTATTTTTAGAGACTATTTTAACCTTATGTTCTAATACAAAGAGTTGATACAAAGTTTTGATGAGGAGAGAGTCATGAAGATGGAGATCTTAGTCCCAGCCCTGGCTTGACTGTCCAGTCAAATAACTGAGTCAAAGTCATCTCACCTCTCTGAGTCTGTTTACTCATCTGTAAAATGATGGAGGTCAACTCATCATTTGGGGTCAACTCTGGAAGGTGGCCCACCTACTGCTATGACAGCAGTCTTGACCGTCATGATTTTTGCCATCACATGGGCTTAAATGTTCCAATTTTAAAAAATTTATTTTCAAAAGAAATTTCATCTTACCCTGGTAAGTGGAAAACCCACATCAATTTCCATCCATGAAAGGTCAAGGGAAAATAAACACAAGAGAAAACCAAATGATGTTATTAAATTTGGCGTTGAAGGCTAATTCAGGCTGAGAATTGTTGGAGATAAATAGCACCCAACTGAAACATTTTCTTGATGTTAAAGAAAAAAAAAAGATGTAACATGGGGTTGGAAAAGAACTAGAAAAGGATGACTTTCTCCTTGTATGATTCAGTGTTAAATAACCAGATTTCTAGGGCTTCCCTGGTGGCTCAGCAATAAAGAATCTGCCTGCCAATGCAGAAGATACAGGTTCTGGGTTTGATCACTAAATTGGGAAGATCCCCTGGGGAGAAGAAAGTGGCAACTCACTCTAGTATTTTTGCCTGGAAAATTCCATGGACAGAGGAGCCTGGCAGGCTATAGTCCATGGGGTTGCAAAGAGTTGGACACGACTTAGCAACTGACAGCCACAAACCATACACCTAAAGTCAAGGGATGAGCTACCACCAGCAGCGTATCTCATACTTTCTGAAAAGCTGATGAAAGCTATGTAGTGGAGTAAAACATTCAATAATAATTCAGGAACAGGTTTCCATGCCTATTCAGATCATCTGTTATATATATTATCTGTTTCTTTACCAATACAAGATGGATTGCAGTGTATTATAAGGCCAAAAATGTGAGCCGACCTATTTCAAATCTTAATAATATCAGGGACCTTTAAAAAAGGGGAAAAATTTGTAATAAAGGAGAGTCCCTTTTTCTGGAAGGTGGTATCCCCACAAAAAGAAATAAAAGCAAAGAGCTTGAAAGAAGGGGAGTTGCTGTAATCCAGAGACAATAATTTTGAGGTCAGCAAATAATTTTGAGGTTGTTTCAGTCCAGGTTAGCTGATCATCTTTAGTAAGTTCCAAATATACAAAAGTGTTTTATGAACTCTAGTCTTATACCAAATGTAAGGCATTATAGAATGACCCTATTAGACTGTGGTGTGGTTATTATGGGTGACAACAGAAAGACCTCACACAATATACCCTGATTAGGGATCAAAACTCATTCAAAGGCCAACTTGGGGGAACTGGGCTTCACTTGGGGCAATTCAATAAGCTCTAAGCTCCACAAACATGAATCCCTGAGTCAGCATTTCCCAAAGCACTTTCTTAAGAATGTCAGTGTGGAGAGATTTCTGTTTAAAAAAGGAAGCCCAATTTAAGAAAGCTCCTGTGACCCTTTACCTTTTGGTAAAGTCTGGCTACTATAACTTCCTTTTGAAAATTTAAAATTCCCATTTGTAGTGTAAAAGCTCTGAGAAGTCCTGTAATAATTTGCTTACCTTTGTTCAAGCACATGTTTGTATAAAACCTGTTGGCCAAATAAGCCTAGCAAAACTCATATTCAGGGCCACCCTAACTGATTTCTCTCTCTTTTTTTTTAAATTGGAGTATAATTGCTTTACAGTGCTGTGTTAAGTTTCTGCTGTCCAACAAAGTGAATCAGCTACGTGTACACATATATCCCCTCCCTTTTGAGCCCCTCTCCTACCCCCACCCCCAGCCTACCCCTCTAGGTCATCACAAAGCATCGAACTGAGTTCCCTGTACTATACAGGATGTTCCTGCTAGCTATCTATTTTACACATGATAGTGCATATAGAGAGTGAAAGTGAAAGTGAATTCGCTCGGTTGTGTCTGATTCTTTGTGACCCCATGGACTGTAGCCTACCAGGCTCCTCCGTCCATGGAATTTCCCAGGCAAGAGTACAGGAGTGGGTTGCCATTTTCAATCCTAACTGATTTCTAATGGCAGCATCATTGTCAGGGCACTCTGGGACCAGGACAAAGAAAAATATTGAGGAGGAAACAGTATTCTGTTTTCTTGAATGCTTTATGGAAGTGTTTTCACTTTGGAATTAATGTAAGAGAGTCTTTCCCAGAAATTTTAAGGACTTTGGGACATTTTAGAGATCTTGGAATTCTTGTTTCATGTCAGTATTTTAGTATTCCTTGTTTCCTGGACCAGATATAACAAGTGTACTAAAGTGACCAATTAGGACCATGGTGTACTGAAAATGGGCTTCCCTGTTGCTGAAAATAGATCTGGACCAAATATCAACAAACGTAATCACTTAGGAGAGGATCCAAAGGCACATGTCCAAAGCTACCCATCAAGCTGGAACAGAGGGCCCAGCTCCGAGTGCAGCACTCCCTTCACGGGCTGCACTTGGGCCCCTCTGTCCTCTGCTCCTCAGTTTCACAACTGACATCATCTGGTCTTTTTCCAGTTAACCTGGATGTCTGTCTTTCTTCTGCCCTAAGTCTTCAATTCACTGCCCCTAGGATCTTGACCTTGGTGGCTTCCACTCCAGCAGGAAATGATCCTGTGTGGTTCTGCCCTCTCTGGGGTCCTTCTGATGATAATGGGCTAAGCCCCAGCCTTGGCCTCAGATCCTTGGCTCTGTTGTTTTGGTCCAGATGACCTTAATGACTCTGGCCCCATCAGTTACTCTGTGGCCAAACTCTGAGTTCTTCCCAAGAGTTTAGGCCTTGCCCATCAGGATGCTTACTTCAGGAGCCTTCATCTTGGACTAGGATTCCAGCTCTTAATTAAGATTCCATTTCTCACTGTGGCTCAGGAACAAAAGGCCCAGGTGGAGAGGACACTGAACCAGCCCTGCTTCAACCCCCGCCCCTATCCCTCTGGCCACTCCCTGACTGACTCCCCATTGGTTTCCATACCTGACCTCCTCAGCCTTCATGCTGGCGGCCACCCATGGTGACTCTATCCCAATCTATGTTGACCACGAGGCTTCACTGTTTTGAGTCCGCCTTGCCTCTGGCTCGTGGCTCGCCTCCTCTGAAGGGCCTGGAATCTTTTCCTCACCAACTTCTCCCATTGTAGGCCCAAGTAGTTTAGGAACATGTTAACTCCATGCTCCCTGAATCCTTTTTCCCTCTACATACTCCTAAAAGCCACTGGCAAGTGGGTTTTAGGGCAAGAAGTACCCTACTCCTGGGTATATATGCTCTAAGTTCCACTGTCTCCTCTCTAAATAATAGCAGCAGTGAGGACCATAAGAGTCACTAATATTTCCTATGTCTGCTGTGCTCAGTCACTAAGTCATGTCCAACTCTTTGCGACCCCATGGACTGTAGCCCACCAGGCTCCTCTGTCCATGAGACTTCCCAGGCAAGAATACTGGAGCAAGTTACTATTTCCTCCTCCGAGGAATATTCCTGATCCAGGAATCGAAGCCATGTCTCCTGCATTGGCAGGTAGATTCTTTCACCACTGCACCATCAGGGAAGCCCCAATATCTACTGAGCAGTGACCAAATGCCAAGCATTTTGCTAAATGAGATAAGCCACCTTATCTCATCTCACAGCATAAGAACCTGATGAAGACAGGCACTGCGGTTTTCCCCAGGCTTATGAGGAAAATAAAGGAAAATGAGAAAAATAAAGCTTGAAGAAGTTAAGTAATTTGTCAGATATCAATTTGTAAGTAGGGGATCCAGGATTTGAAACCAGGCCCTCCCCCAATCTTCAACTATTCTGCTTCCCTCCTTCACAGGCAACCTCATCCTTGGAACCTTAAGGAAAAGCAAATTTCCCAGAAGGCATATTTTACCATCTTTCAAAGAACTCTACCTTACACACATAGAGAGGGGTTCACAGGAGGCAAACACCCTTCTTCCTTTCATGGCTACTCCTGACTTCTAATTCTCTCAATCACAAATCCGTTCTAGAGGTAAAGGGAACATATCGACTATTTTTGACACCAATATCTAACTCTGAGAATCATCCCTCGGCAGTTTATTCAGACTATTCTAATACAAAGCAAACACTTGAGAAATCTAATCTGTCTAAATATTTACATCCCACCCAATCTTTTTAAAACTCTGGGTTCTGCCAACACTTTCTGAGGGACCTTGGATGGCAGTTCCCACGGCTCATTGTGTGTTGCATGAAAATCTGTCAGGATTGGCAATGGTTTATTAAGTCCCACAGATAACTACCAAGTACAATACTTTGGTTATTTTTCTGACATGGGCTCTCCCAAAACATGCAGGAAAAAAGTCACATAAGAATCCCCAGATTTTGGCCCTGACACTCATTACGTTGTCTTCTAAGAACTTCACCAAGATGCTGGGAACGTCAGCCTTATAGCTAGCTTCTGCTGCTCACTGGGGGCTCTGCATGTCCTAGGCCCAGGGAGCTCTGCTCTGCTCAGCAGGTGGAACTGAAGAAATTCACCTGCAGGATGGGTTCTATTCAGTCCTTCGGCCACTAGGAGCCAAGCTTAGAAGCATGTTGGGTCTCCACCCCTACTAGCAATGAGCTTAGATTGGAATCTACTGCGTTTAAAGAGTCAAATGACATCCAAGCCCCTGCAAAGTCAAACTTTTGTGTCACTCACCCTCAATAAAGGTACAGCTGTGTTTGACCTATAGATTCCACAAAAGCCTGGGGCAATCACCTCAGTAATGCCTGGGGCTTCCCCATTCATTCACACTCTTGTCAATCTACCCTCTCTCCTTCCATTCCCCCTTCCTTCCTTCCCTCCCCTTCTTCCTCCTTCTTTCAGTCCCCTTTCTTTATAATTTTCATTGAACCCTTACCATAAGCCAGGCACCATGCTAGACTCTGGGGAGATAGGGGGAGTGCAGTAATCATACTCCTGCTCTCATGATGAATCATTTCTGGATCTGAAAGAAGGGGGGCTCCTACATTTATCCATTTTCACCTAATCTATTTCTTCTTTTTCCTGAACTCACAGATAGTCAGCATTTTCCAGGACCTCTTGTAGCCAGGTGCAGCCATGCGACTTGACTGAGTTCTGGTCAACCTAAATATGGGTAGAAGGCATGTACACTACCTCCCATAAAAATTCCAAATGGTCTCTCTCTTCCATCATACACAGTCCTATGGCAGAGGATCCAGTGGAGGTCCCCAAGGCCCCAAGTAATACTGATCCATAAAGTAGAAGGAGCTAAAGTCCCTGAATGACTCTGTGGAACCAAGCATTCCCATATATCTACCATTCACTCATGCTGGTGTGTGACATTAAGTGAGAAATACAACCCAATTATGTTAAGTCACTGAGCTTTGGGGGTTACTTGCTATATTAGTGAGCCTACTCTAACAATACTCAGTCATGAGATTGACTAATTACATCATGTTTCTCTGGTAAGAATCCTAAGAAGGTGTTTCTCCCGGGAATATTTAAATTTTACCCAACCAGAAGGTCTCAAATTTAGCTTAATTCTTCATATGGATAGCAACCAATACATAACAGCTTAGTGTTATTTCTGCAGAATTTAAAAAGAGTTATTTTTAAACAAATTGGTATATGACAGGAGAATTTTGACAAATCAATGGAGGAAAGATGAACTATTCAATAAATGGCTAGGACAACTCCGTCATAAAATGACAAGATTAGATTCATAGCTCATCACAGAAAAATAAATTCCAGGTCAACTGAAAACTTAAACATAATATTCAAAACTTGAAAACTTTCAGAGGTACAAATAAGACACAGTATTTAATACAAAGAGGAGGGAAGAGGATTTGGAAAAGGACTCCAAAGCAGGAACAGATAGGAAAAGATTGGGAAAAACCAATTGTATTCAAATAAAAAAATCAGTATAACAAAAGTTTTCATAATGCTGCAATAATCTAGAACAGGGGTCAGCAAACCATGACCCTCAGGTCATAATCTGACTCTCTGCCTGTTTTTTTGTGAATAAAGTTTTATTGGAATACAGCCATGCTCATTTGTTTATGTCTACTGCTACTTTCAGTCTGGATTGACAGAGCTGAGTAGTTGCCATTGAGTCTCTATGGGCCACAGTGCTTAAAGCATTCACTAACTGGCCCTATGGAGAAAGAGTTTACTGATACCTGGTTTAGAGGAAAGTATTTGCAATACATATAACTGACAGAAGATTAGTGCATGTTCATTTCACTCATGTGTATAAGGAGGCATTGTCTGCAGGGGCTAAACATCCATCAGTGTGAGAATAGATAAACACAGTTGTGAAGTGTATAGGCACTTCACATATTAAATTATACAGTAGGAGTGAATTAGATTTGCATGTATCAACAAAGATAAATTTCAACTGACAATTGCAAGAAGTAAGATACAATATGGTACCATTTTAAAAACACATTGAAGAAATATTACATATTTTATTTAGGTTTGTACGTAAGTCACAAATCATAAAAACATCCAAAGAAGTATATTCATTGCCTTCAGGATATTTATTAGCTTCTGCTAAGAAGATGAAGGAACAAGAAAAGATGAGATGGATTTTAGTTATTTCTATACCTTTAAAATGGTAACACACATTAAATATTAATAGTGAGTACACCATGTTTTATTACTTTCTATATCCTTCTCTACATTTGAAATCTTCTGATTGAAATAACAATAATAAAGGTCCAGATCATTGCTATTGGATAAGGGTTCTAAATATAGCTACCAAACTGCAAGGCAAAAACAGGTGTGTCCCCAAAAGTGGAGGGCAGTGCAACTTTGGAATAATATCAGCTCTGCCACTCACTAGCTGTCATTGCAGCTCTCTAAGTCTCCTTTTCCTCATTCTGAGAATAAAGATTTTATCTACCTTATAGGTTTGTTTGTAAGAATCAAACGAGATATTCCAGCAAAAGCATTTTTCACAATGCAAACACATAATAATTGTTCAATAAATGGTAGATATTATAATTACTATTTTTATTATTATCTGTAAATTTATGAACATAAATTGGTAAAACCAAACAAAAAGTAAGATCCACATTAATCATTAGCCACCTTAAAAGGCAGAAAGTTTGTCAAAATAGGGAAGACTTGGCTAGCTTTATTTTTAAAGGTAGTCCGTGAAAAGCAATTTATAAAATGAAAAAGGACCTCTTATTAGAAGGGAGTTGTCTACATGGGTTCTCAAGAAGGTAAGTCTTTGGAGTATGAATTATCTCCAGCTATACTTTAGGGAGAGTTTGGCTTTGACAAATTGGATGAGTGTCTATTTTTTAGACACGTACTTTCTGATAATGAAAAAGAAAGCATCAGGCTCCCAAACTTCAAGCCCTCTTACACTTTCTCTTCTCCATTCACTTGCCAAGTGATCTTCTAATAAAAGTACTGTACTATCATAACTACCACAGTGCTTGGAACTTACACATTACATCATGCTATCCTCACAAGTCAGTAAAATAAAGTGAAAGTGAAGCCGCTCAGTCGTGTACGACTCTTTGCAGCCCCATGGACTGTAGCCCACCAGGCTCCTCCATCCATGGATTTCTCCAGGCAAGAGTACTGGAGTGGGCTGCCATTTCCTTCTCCAGGGGATCTTCCCTACCCAGGGATTGAACCCGAGTCTCCCACATTGTAGGCAGACGCTTTACCATCTGAGCCACCAGGGAAGTCCCAGTAAAATAAATGTCCTATCTTATCTTACAAATAAGAAAACTAAGGTTCTGTGAACTTGGTAAGATTACATAAAGTCACACAGTGTAAGTGGGAGGGTTGGGCTAGCAACCTATGGTGACGTCACCATTTTCCAGCCAAACAGCTCATGTGTACTAGTTACGTCACATCATGACAACTGCTCTTCATTTGGGATAATAACTGGCTTCCCCTATTTGCATTCCTTTAGGGAGAAGAATGTGCGGACGAGCTAACGTGTCTCTATGTCACCAGGGAGTTGCATTCGTTACTCTTTTTAAAAACATTTGTTTATTTAGTTGCATTGGGTCTTAGCTGCAACACACAGGAGTTTTAGTGGCAGCATGTGAACTCTTAGTTGACGCATATGGTATCTGGTTCCCTGACCACGGATGGGCCCCTGCATTGGGAGCACAGAGTCTTAGCCACTGGACCACCAGGGAAATCCCTGCATTTATTACTCTTAATAATATGGGGCTCATGTAATTCAAGTCACTAACATTTAATATCTGATTCTGCAGGGGAGAATCCGACTGCAATGTTGGATTCAGACAAGCATCCCCTTTTTAAGGGTGTTGACAGAGTGGCTACACATCTCCTCTCCTATTTTGACACTGCTATTTTTTTCTCTGTTCAATTTCAGCATACTTACAAAATTAAGGCAACTGGAGAAAGAACACGATCTATGCAGAATAAGTTGGTCTCTGAAGGGAGAATGAGTATCATACGATACCATTATTTAGTCCAGCAAAGCATGTGACACCCCCTTAGACATGTCTACATTATACCTGCAAACCTGGCAGAAACCTGACTCAGCAAACCAAAGAGATGCTGGCTCATGGATTAAGAGGCACCTCTTATTTCTCCTTCAACAACTTCACAGGATCACTACTGATAGAGTAAAAGTAGAAAGGTCCAGTCCTGACACAGGCAATTTCTACCAGTCACAGTGGAAACAAAGGCTTTTTCATGAACTCACTTCTCTTTATTCTTTACCCTGATACTATAAGAAAAAGATAATTAAGCCCAGAAATTTTCAGCAAGCTCTCAAAATCTCTCCTCTTCTTATGGTCCTTTATACTTAAAAATCTACTAAAAAGCTATAATACAAACTTGGGGGATTATGACAAAAAAATAGACTCTTTAAACAATGTGTTAGTCGCCCAGTTGGGTCCAGTTCTGCAACACCATGGACTGTAGCCCGCCAGGCTCCTCTGTCCATGGGATTCTCCAGGCAAGAATACTGGAACAGGTTACCATTCCCTTCTCCAAGGGATCTTCCCCATCAAGGGATTGAACTAGGGTCTCCTGCATTATAGGCAGATTTCTTACCATCAGAGCCACCAGGAAAGCCCTAAAAACAAAGTAAATATGTGCTCTGTAAGCTTTGAAGTATACAAATATCAGTCCAATCAATCAGGGCCATTCATGTAAATATTTAACAGGTATTTCAATAAAATCCTTTCTTGGAAACTCATTCAGAGATAGCAAGGGTTATGATATAATTACCAAAAATATGACACCATGTTGAAATTGTACAAGGTAACGCGTGAGTATCATATGATTCCTGCTCTAAACATTTTTTGTAAGGATGAAGTAGTCTCAATTCCCCCATAGAAAGGGAATGTGGTGCTGGGAAAATATACAGACATCCAACCTAGAAATGAAAAAGTGAAATATCAAAACGAAAATTGTTTTGAACACAGCCCACAGCATTTCAGTACTAGAGGAAGGCTAGATTCCTTTAACTCAGGCCATGTTCATAAGTGTTGCAAAATATTTTTAAAAACTGAAGAATTTTTCCAAGACCTCATGATTAAAGTAGTGTTAATGGAATTAGAACAGAGAAAATGTAACTTTTGTGTCGATTTCATGTGTCTTTCTGCAGACTCATGGGTCCTTTTTGAGTAGGGACTAGTGAATCCTAGGGACAGGGGAGCCTGGTGGGCTGCTGTCTATGGGGTTGCACAGAGTTGGACACGACTGAAGCGACTTAGAAGCAGCAGTCTGAAAATGGGGATAAAACTCCCTGAGGACAACCAGCAGTTTCCCACACCAGGCAGAAATCATCCTTGGTGGTACAGAACTAAAAATAACAAACTTAATTATTCATTGGTAAACCTTACCAGTACATTGTTAAATTACCAGGTCTAAAATTCAGCCTGTATGGGGATAGGCTCCCAAGATAGGAACTTGGCCATGACTGAAGTCACACACCAGACTCTCCTATAGCAGATGTATCTCAGTTGCATTCTTGGCCTCGATTTTGCTCTTCATTCTCACTTCTCCAACTTCTGAATGGCTCTCGCTTAATATCCCAACTTGACTTCCAATTAAGTACATCCAGAACTAAATGCCAGAGAAGGCAATGGCACCCCACTCCAGTACTCTTGCCTGGAAAATCCCATGGACGGAGGAGCCTGGAAGGCTGCAGTCCATGGGGTCGCTGAGGGTCAGACACGACTGAGCAACTTGACTTTCACTTTTCCCTTTCATGCATTGGAGAAGGAAATGGCAACCCACTCCATTGTTCTTGCCTGGAGAATCCCAGGGACGGGGGAGCCTGGTGGGCTGCAGTCTATGGGGTCTCACAGAATCGGACACGAATGAAGTGACTTAATAGCAGCAGCAGCAGCAGAACTAAATCCACCTTTTGGAAACAAATGTGCAAATAAATCATCCTTTCTCCCTACCCAAAGGCAGACATTCAATCTCTTTCTTGATAAACTGTCTGTTACCAAACCTTTCAAAACAGCTATGATCATATGACTAAAATGATCCTAACTTACCCAGAAACTTTCTTAGGGTCAGTGCTCTTTAAAGACTGGGAATAGCTGTAGGACTTTCAGCATGTATTCAAAGCCCTTCCAGACAAAAGAATCCACCCGGAAAACCCTCCACATACCTACTGATCTGTATTAGGACATTAAAACTTATTTAAAGGACAGCTTTCATTTGCTTTTGTTAGAAGCCTGGATTGTGTTTTTTTCTGATGACCTGAATCCTTGTTCAAATACAGTAAATTCAGTGAAAGAGATGATCACGTAGAAAGATGATACTAATAACAGTATGAAAGCCACAGCAAGCTGGTGTCAGTACCAATCTACTGAGATGGACGGAGTCTGTATAGCTATATGACAGCCAAGACCTCAACTACAGGAGGACAGGGGTAACTATGAGAAATCAAAAGTCAAAAACAACATGCTTCTCCTAAGAAACCATTCTCCAAAAGGTGAACACTCTCTTCCTCTCAAAGCAGTATTCTCTTAAATTTTGAAATTATCTATATATTAAAACTAATTTTATCTTATATCTACTCATCCATTCCAATGAATATGAATCAAACCCCACTGTGTGCCAGGTACTATTCCAGCCAAGTGAAAATACAGCAGCGAACAAGACAGAGGAATCACTGTTTTGTTATCACTGCTCTTATAGAGCTCCCAAACTGGGAGGAGAGGCCTTTCCCGGCAAGAAAGGCCCTGTGGTTAGTAGCACATGTAAGCATCACTCTATTAGGGTGAATCGCTTTCTCGATACTCAACTCCTTCTCCTGGATGACCATCTGTGGTAATCTTGCTAAAAAGGTAGTGATAGCCATTACATCTTGGGTGCATCCTAGGTACCGGGCAGTTTATGATAACAACCTCATTAATCCTCCCAGCAACTCAGAGCTAACAAAGAAAATGAACTCAGAGAAGATTTCCTTTGAAGGTCACAAATTTGGAACATATATCTGGCTCCAAAGCCGTGTTTTTATTATTATTATTTTTGGCTGCTCTGGGGCTTTGGTGTTGTACACGGACTTTTTCTAGTTGCAGGGAGTGGGGGCTACTCTCAAGTTGCAATGAGCGGTCTTCTCATTGTGGTGGCTTCTCTTGTTGGGGAGTACTGGCTCTGGGATGCATGGGATCAGCAGTTGCAGCACGTGGGCTCATTCGTTATGTCCCCCCCCCAACCCCCGCCCAGGCTCTAGAGCTCAGTAGTTGAAGTGTGTGGGCTTAGTTGCCCTGCGGCATGTAGAATCTTCCCAGAACAGGGATCGAACCCATGTCCCCTGCATTGGCAAGCAGATTCTTAGCCAGGGGACCACCAGGGAAGTCTCAAAGCCATAACCCACTCTCCTCAGCTCACTATGAGTTCCATCTTCTCTCACAATGGCTCCCTTTCTGCTTTCCAGCCCTGCAGCCACTTCTGGGGTAGTCTTGGGAAGAAAATTTCCATGGCAAGAACCTGGTGTTTAATGGTAATTGAATTCGTTTCCATCTTTCTACCATTCCATCCTTACATGGCAGATTGTAGGGGGTCCTCTAAGACTCAAGTCTGTCCTCTAGGGACTGGTAATGTCTTGAGTTGGAATTTGTGCTTTGATGTATTGGGCTCGAAGACGAACACAGAAAATGTTTTGTCTTGGGTTGGTAGATGATTGGCTATATGATTTTGATTTCCTTATCATTCATCAGCTCTGGGTCAAGGCAAAAAGTTTTCTAGCTCTTTAGGGTTTTCCCCAGAATCCTTATCAGAAAACACTTGCTCACTTTTCACCAGCAGCAGAGTGGATGGGGAAAGAGGTTAAAAGAATGTGTAGGACCACTGGAAATTGACAGAAGAGAAGTGTTTCAAACAAGCCTCCTGTGTTTATTGCCCAGACCAAGGAGAGAAAATAGCCTTTACTGGACACGTGGATTTGAGAGCATCTGGATCCATTTAGTAAGCATATTTATTTCATAACAACATGAGATCATGATGCCAGGATGATTAATGATCTTTTATACTCTACCACTCTCTTTGCATAAATCGACAAGTCTGTTGGGGAGATTAATTATCTGATATGGGGTAAGTATGCATTTTGGTTACTTCTTTTAAGCAGGAATCTATTACATGGAATACCTTTTAACCATGGGACAAGGTTGGAGAACATTGAAAAGCCCTGTAGGCATCTCCCAAATCAGGCACACCTAAGTTCTTGGAAAATAATTTCAAGGTTCTTAGGTAATGCTCTTATGTCTTCCAGAAGGGAAACACTGATAGAATCCTCAAATTGGGCAAGAAACAGAAAGGAAGAAAGAGAATTGGGACCAAAATTTTAGTGATAAGACTGAAAATGTGACTGCTAAACATATTTTAATATATGTAGGATAATACCACACATTATAACTATATTGGAAATAGCATTAATTGGAATATACTGGTATAGAAAAGCTATTCTCTATGTGGCAAACATCAGAATAAATTATGTCTCCCTTGAACTCCATCCAGAGGATCTAGGGTCCGAAGTAAGAATTGTCAAAGCACCATCTAACCTCTGAAGGGAACACAAGGCTCCCCCCTTCCCCTTCATGAGGGGTGGCACAGACAGTCCCCACCAAAAGCCCCACTGGTCACAGCTAGATGGGACACACTTTTTCACATTTCACAAAGAGTGAGAGGTCTCAGCTTTGCATGATTCGTTTCTTTTGGTTTTCCTCCCAGGGCAAGTACACCGTTGATCCTGGTGGTTTCTGGGATGAGCTGCCACCTTGGGAGGCCTCCTCTCCACAGCTGGAATAAATGGAACAAGCAGCTTGAGCCCACTCTGCTCTTCAGCCCCCAGTACCCTTCCTTGGGGACATGACCTTTCTCCACTTTTGCCATCTGACCCTGAAGGTCACAACTGGGGCCAGCCAGGGAAAGAGAACCAAAAGGGCTGTTCTGGGTCCAGGCAAAGGGGTCCCTGTGAACCGAAGTGGAGCAGCCCAGGATTTCTGGCATGAGGAGCAGCTCAGAGAGGTCTGGAGGTATAACACCCAGTGAGTGTTGAAGGACCTCCGTATGCCTCGTGGTATTCTCTAGGTAAACACTCCCTGGAGTAACTACACCAGGCCCAGTATGAGGCTAGGACTAACCTAGAACACCAGTAAAACGTCCTCCTTGAGGACCCCAAAGGCCAGCATAGCACCCAGTTATGAAGAAGTGTCATCCAAATGAATGGCACTAAATGTAAGACTTCAAGGAAAGGGTGTCAATGGGGGACTTCCCGGGTGGTTCAGTGGCTAAGACTCCAAGCTCCCAATGCACCCATCTGTGGTCAGGGAACTAGATCCCACGTGCTACAACTAAGAGTTTGCATGCCACAACTGAAAAAGATCCTGCACACCCCGACTAAAGATCCCACAGGCAGCGAGGACGATTCCACATGCAGCAACCAAACCAAGACCTGATGCAGCCGAATGGATGAATAAAAGCAGTAATGTGAGAAAACCTTAAAGGGAAGATTCTGGAAGAGGCTACACATTCAGGACCCAATATCAATTCCTATCAGGCCCTCCATCATGCTTCTTCCTATAAAACCAAAAACAAGTAAGCAGAAACCTCATCTCAAATGTACTGCTTTACCCACTGAACTGGCTTGTGTGAGGTCCACGTTTGTAAGTAAGCACATATCACATTATTCTTTACAACTTTGGAACCCATTTATCATTCTTCTCCCCATCCCCTTGTTAGCCAGAGCAGACATCAGCATCTGCCAGGGATCTGTATTAGCTCACACTGTCTGCCCGCTTCCTGCCTACAGTTCCCTAACCAGAGTCTACGTGGGCCTTGCCTGGGGGTTCAGCCAGGGGGTGTACAGGTGCCCGGGGCTAGCTGTGCTGATGGCCAGAACCACCTGGTGAGCTTTTATCAACCCAGATTTCAGGGATTCTCCTAGACATGGCAGATCAGAGTATCCTCCTGGGCAAAAGAGCTTTGGAATGAGAGAGGTGAAGGGTTGTGAGAGGCACACAATGCACAAATGCAGACCTTCTATCCGAAGTCAGGAGACCGAGAGCTTCACCAAGTGTTCTCTGAATGCAGGCTGCCATTTCTAGGTGCCAAAGCAAGGTCTCACAGGGAAAGGTGGCCCCGAGACCCTGTACCCTGCAGAGTGGTAGCGGGAAGAGGGTTGGATGAGAAGTCAGAAGGCATAGAGCCTGCGAGGCCATGGTGTTGGAAGGAGGGGAAAATGAGTACTATCTCCCCAGATGAGGGGAAGTGGCTGACATCATTACATGCCCTACCCCACCTACCCCTGAACCAGCAAGCAGACTTCCTGCTGGTCCAAAGAAAGGATGTATTCACTGGGCTAAGTGTGTGTAGGGGTGTGTTTGGAGACAAGACCCCCAAACCTTCATTACTTGCTATCTTAGTTCACTCCTCATGGACACCCCCAAATCATCCCACTTGGATCCTGGATGTAAGCATGGCGCTTCGGCAGGTGGTGTGCACCATGCCAGAGATGGGACCACTCCCAGCAGCAACCCACAGCCTGTCTGTGGATCTGCTGGCCTCATTCTTCTCATCTCTCTGATGACGGCCTTCCCAGCTGCAAGTTCTAGCAGCAGATTCTGTTCCTGGTCCCTGTGGTTCTGGTGACCCACTGGCTTTCCCTCTTGGGATCATCAGGGTTTGGCTTCTCTATTTGGGTCTCAGCTCTACTCTGTCAACCCCCTACCCTCTGCCACTTTTGGTGTTCTCTCCAATCTGGGGTAGAGAATTTCTGTGTAGCCACAGGCCCATGGAATCCCAACGAACAAGGACAGAACACTGTGTCAGGGAAAGGAGACTGACAGTGACACCTGGTAGCTCACCTCTCACATGCAGAAAGATTTTCAACTACTACTTTAAACCTCAGTCTTCAGAAATATATCCCCAAATAAACCAATTCTAACCTTGCTTCTTGGGCTTCCCAGGTGGCTCAGTGGTAAAGAATCTGCCTGCCAAGGCAAGAGATACAGGAGATGTGGGTTTGATCCCTGGGTCGGCAAGATCCCCTGGAGGAGGAAATGGCAACCTACTTAGCATTCTTGCCTGAAATAAGCAAGAATTCCAGGCTCCTCCTCGTGGAGGAGCCTGGTGGGCTACAGTCCATGGGGTCGCAGAGAATTGGACATGACCCAGCACACACATGCATGCAACCTTGCTCTCACAAAGAGACCCCCAAGTTCTTGTCTGACCATAAAATC
>NW_011494606.1:815056-821102 GCF_000754665.1 Bison bison bison
GACCATAAAATCAGAATGTCCTGGAATTGCTGTAGCACCAGGGTGGGCATCAGGCAGCCAAAGTCAGACTGCCCGCAAGACCCCCTGCAGGAGGAATCAAAGGCAACCTATTCTTCTAACGTCATGTATTGAAAAGACTGGGTGATGTTTCCTTCCCTCTCTCCACTGACTAGAAGAGAGGATAGTTACCTTGTAAGTATCCAAGCAGAATACAAGTTCAACTACCTTGATGCACACACTCAAATTAGAAACTTGTAACTTGAAACTCAAATTACTGGAGAAGATCTCTAGAGAGCAAAGAGAACCTTGGAAAAAAAGCAGAGTAAATAAAGGTGAGTCAGGCCTTTCAGATATTAACAAATATTACAAAGGAGTTACAATGGAATCATTAGTAGGATGCTGCTGCAGCTGCTGCTAAGTTGCTTCAGTCGTGTCAGACTCTGTGCGACCCCATAGACGGCAGCCCACCAGGCTCCCCGGTCCCTGGGATTCTCCAGGCAAGAACACTGGAGTGGGTTGTCATTTCCTTCTCCAGTGCATGAAAGTGAAAAGTGAAAGGGAAGTCGCTCAGTCGTGCCCGACTCTTAGCGACCCCATGGACTGCAGCCCACCAGGTTCCTCCGTCCATGGGATTTCCCAGGCAAGAGTACTGGAGTGGGCTGCCATTGCCTTCTCCTATTAGTAGGATCTCTTTGCTGGCATAAAAAGCTGTTTACAATATATTTTTAAGTGCAGAAAGACAGGTGAGGCAATATTATGTCTGGTATGGTCTCAGTTTTGGTTAAAAAGTTAAATAACATGTAGAACAAATTAATAGCAGTTATTTTTGAGTGATGGAATCAGAGCAGATTCTTTTTTTTCTTTTTTGCCTTCAGTCACTATTTCTGTTTAAAAACATACAACAAAAACAACAAACTCTCAACCTTTAATGAAGAAAGTTTTAGGTAATTAGATAATTATCTACTAAGGGTAATTACCTTTTGGGTAGAGAACTTTCCCTTTTCTTGCAGGAAAGACACAGATTATTTTAAATAAAACAAGCACTGTCCCGATTTTACCTTCTCCTTTAGCAAATTCTTAAGTCCTAAAAGGGATTTACCCATTTAAGCAGATATTGTTTTGGACAATGGTAAAATCTTAGAGCAAAAGAGCTCCCCTGGGTGTGGTTTCAGAAGCTGGGAGTTGGTTCTTTGGGAAGAAGATGTTTATCAAGGCACTTTGATGCTCCCTTAGAACTTGCCAACACAATCTGTTTATTTTATTATGTGGCCTGTAATTTTTTAATTTGAAACTTAATCGAGTTCTCATATACTGTTTCACTGCCAGACAATACATGAAGAGTTTAAAGCAGACAAAGCCGTCAAAAAGAACACATTATACTCTCTAGATTTTTACTGGTACTTTTAAACTCCTGGGCTGGTATCTTCCTGGATAGTTTTGGAAAACTGCTAAGTGTTAGGGCTTTAAAAAGTCAAACTCTGCCTAGGATAGGACTGACAGATTTAGTGGGAAAAGCGATGAGAAGCGTCTATGAATACAGCACCTGGTCCAGACATAACAACTCAGTGGTAAAGGATCAGCCTGCCAATGCAGGAGCTACAGGTTCGATCCCTGGGTTGGAAAGACCCCCTGGAGGAGGAAATGGCAGCCCACTCCAGTATTCTAGCCTGGGAAATCCCATGGACAGAGGAGACTGGCAGGCTACAATCCACAGAGTTGCAAAGAGTCAGACACTCCTGAGCGGCTGAGCACACAGGCTCACACGCACAATCCCTAAAATCACCATTAATCAAACCATCCCAAGTTCCCAGGCATCTCTGTGCAGCTCTGAAAGCCTCTTTCAGACAAAGGTCCATATCATGGAGTGAGAGTTTTCTGATTCCTGATTAAAGGTGCTGTTTATGTTCTTCTGTTAACTCGGGTGTTTTTTTTTTGAAGAAAAAAAACATACAGCAGTGGTGTATCCCTGAGGACAGCATAAATAAAAATAATATTTGAGCAAAAGCTAAGTTTTGCTAAGTACTTAGAGGGAACACATCTATAGATAGAAAACTGTTCTTTATATGAAAGCTTGGGCCTCATTTTATAACAGGGATGCTAACTTATCAGGATGTTCCAGACTGATACGATGTAAAAATATATTGCACATGGATTTTCTAATAAGCCTCAAAAAGCACATTTATGAAAATTTCATCCCTTATCCCTAGTAGTGTCTGATGACCCTTACGTTAGGGCTTTCTGGATCTAGAGAGAAAGTATACTCAACAATTAGCTCTTACTATAGAATCTCTCACCGCCACCCAGAGCCCTCAGCCATGGTGTTTTTCACAACTTGCTTTCTAAGCAATGCCAAAATACAAGGAAAACCTTACTAGAAAGAAAAAATAGAATTTGCCAGAACTCCTTTCAAAGAAGGCTCTGTAAATGGTTGAAGTCCTGTGATGAGGGGGGCCTGTGGTAGTCATGACAACTGTAAGGGGTATGCTTGAGTGACAGTAGCTGGTCACCAAAATGCTTTCTCGGGTAGATGGTTCCTGTTAATAAGCACACTGTTTTTATTTTGCTCAATGACACATTCAAGTTTGGGACTAGAGGTGAAATGCCCAGAACAACAAAGAGTTGCTGCCCCAGTGGTCCTCCTTCTCCCCATCACCCTGCATGGCTCCTCTAAATAGTGTGGAACAAATATTTGAAGAATATCAGAGCATTCATAATGCTTAGCCCTTATCAAGAAGCCAAGCATTTGAAAACAAAAACTACAAGATGACCTAAGTTTTAAAAACCTCAAAATATGGTAAAACATTTCAAATAGTTCCATGAAAGTCACCTCTTTTTAATTATCATTCTTCCCTGTGTTTCTCATTTGCATTGCCCCGCTCAGTAGGATGAAATGCAACTCTGACCAGACACTCAAAAAAGCCAGGGCAGAATCTGAGTGTACCCAGGCTGGTGCTAGGTAATTTTCATTCCTTATTTCATTTGATCTGAGTATTAATCTTATTAAGTCAGAATGGCTATCCTCACTTCACAGATGAATAATCTGAGGCTCACAAGGTTTAAGAAATGTGCCCAAGGTCGTATTGTTATAGCAAGGGCCTGTTAATTGATTTTTGGACAAAAGTACAAAGATTATTCAAAGAGGAAAGAACAGACTGAACAAATGATGCTTGGATGACTGAATAGCAATATGCAAGAGAATGAAGTTGGACCTCTAGCTCATATCATATACAAAAATTAATTCAAAATGGGATCAAAGACCTAAATTTAAAAGCAAAACTATAAAAATCTTAAATGAAAACATAGGGGTAAATCTTTATGTCCTTGGATTTGGCAATGGATTCCTAGATATGACACCAGAATCATAAATCAAGACTGAATAATGAGGACACAAAGTCTGAATAGACCTAAAACTAGTAAGGAGACTGAAATGGAATCAAAAACCTCCCAGTAAAGAAAAGCCCAGGAATAGATGGCTTCACTGGTGAATTCTACCAAACATTTAAGGAAGAATTAACACCAATCCTTCTCAAACTCGTCCAACAAACTGAAGAGAAAAGAACATATCCAAACATTTTATGAGGCCAACATTACCTGAGATACAGAAGATACTACAAGAATTAAAAATTACAGGCCAATAACTCTAATGAATATAGATGCAAAAATCCTCACCAAATAGTAGCAATATTAAAAGGATTATACACCAGGACCACATGAGATTTATCCTTGAGATGCAAGGATGGCTGCATATGAAAATCAAATAATGTGATATATCACATTGACAGAACAAAGGATAAAAATCACACGATCATCTCAATTGATGCGGTAAAAGTATTTGAAAAAAATGCAACATCCTTTCATGGTAAAAACTCTTAACAAACTAGGAATAGAAGGGGCTTACCACAACATAGTAAAGGTCATATTTGAAAAGTCCACAGCTAATATCACAACTGAATGGTAAAAAACTGAAAGCTTTTCCTCTAAGATCAGGAACAATGTAAGGACACTCGCTCTCACCACTGTATTCAACATAGTGCTGGAAGTCCTAGTCACAGCAATCCATCAAGGAAAAAGAAATAAAAAGCATCTTAATTAGGAACGAACAAGTAAAAATGTCTGTTTGCAAATGACATGATCTTATATATAGAAAACCCTAAATACTCCACAAAACACTGCTAGAACTAATAAATAAATTTTATAAAATTTCAGGATACAAAATTGATATACAAAAATCAGTTGTATTTCCATACACTAACAATGAAGTATCTGAAAAGGAAATTGGAAAACAATTTCATTAACAAGCACACAATAAATAAAATATTTAGGAATAAACTTAACTAAGGAGGTGAAAGATTTGTACACCAAAACATACAAAAATATTCATGAAATAAAATTTAAAAAAAAAAATGGAGAGAAATTCTGTGTTTATGAGTTACAGTACTTAATATTCTTAAAATGTCCAAACTATTCTAAGAAATCTACAGCTTCAATGTAATCCCTATAAAAAATCCTAATGGCATTAAAAAAATTTTTTTTAAGTTTTAAAATTCATATGGAACCACAAAACACTCCAATAGTCAAATGATTCTGATAAAGAACAAGCTGGAGGTATCACACTCCTGATTTCAAAATATATTACAAAGCTACTGTAATTAAAATAGTAGGGTACTAGCCTAAACGAACAAGATAGAGAGCGCAGAAATCAAACCACACATATATTGTCATCTGATCTTCAGCAAGGGTGCCAAGAATATGTAATAGGGAAAGGAAAGTCTCTTCAACAGTCTTGGGAAAACTGAATATTCATGTTCAAAAAAGTGAAATTGAGCCCTTATCTTACACCACATACAAAAACAACTCAAAATGAGCTAAAGAGTTAAATGGAAGAACTAAAATTATAAAGCTCTTAGAAGAAAACAAGGGGAAAGTTTCATGACATTGGTCTTGGCAATGATTTCATGGATATGATATCAAAAGCACAGGCAATTAAAGTAAAAACAGACCGTGAAACTACATCAAATGAAAAAGCTTCTCTACAGCAATGGAAACAACAGAGTGAAAAGGAAACCTATAGAATGGGAGAAAATATGCACAAATTATATAGCACATAAGGGACTGCTTTCCAAAACTTAGAAGAAACTCTTACACCTCAACAGCAAAAAACCTAATAACTCAGTTTTAAAATGAGCTGAAGATATGAATCAACACTCCCACATGGAAGACAATGCACACAGCCAACAGGTACATGAAAAAATGCTCAACACCACTAATCATTAGGGAAATGCAATCAAAACCACAATGAGACATCACTTCACACCTGCTGGCATAGCTATCTTCTTTTTTAAAAAACTTTTACTGAGGTATAGCTGATTTACAATGTTGTGTTAATTTCAGGTACACAGCAAAGTGATTCAGTTAGACATACATACATACGTATTTTTTTCAGATTCTTTTCCCTTAAAGGTTATTACAAAACTAGAATAGCTATTTTTTTTTTTTAAAGACAATACCGTTGGCAAAAATGTGGACAAATAGGAACCCTTGCACACTTTTGGTGTGAATGCAAAATACTGTAGCTGTTATGAAAAACAATATGGAGATTTCACAAAAATTAAAATAGAACTACCATGAGATCCAGCAATTCTGCATCTAGGTCTGTATCCAAAAGAACTGAAATCAAGATCTTGAAGAGAGATTAGCAATCCCATGTTCTTGTAGCACCATTTGCAATAGCCAAAATGTAGAAACAATATGAATGTCCCCTGATTGATGCATGATTAAAGAAAATGTGGTTAATCATAGACTAGTACTCAGTCTTAAAAAAAAAAAACAAATGAAATACTGCAATATGTAGTAACACTGATGAACTTTGAGGACATTCAGTTCAGTCAGTTCAGTCGCTCAGTCGTGTCCGACTCTTTGCGACCCCATGAATCGCAGCACGCCAGGCCTCCCTGTCCATCACCAACTCCCGGAGTTCACCCAGACTCACGTCCATCGAGTCAGTGATGCCATCCAGCCATCTCATCCTCTGTCATCCCTGTCTCTT
>NW_011494606.1:821202-842519 GCF_000754665.1 Bison bison bison
CCTTCTCCTCCTGCCCCCAATCCCTCCCAGCATCAGAGTCTTTTCCAATGAGTCAACTCTTCGCATGAGGAAGAGTTAATTGAAACCAAAGTACGTTAATTGAAATAAGCCAGTCACAAAAGGATAAATACTGCATGTTTGTGCTTTTATGAAGTATCTAAACTAGTCAAACCAATTGAATCAGAGAGTAGAATGGTGGTTTCCAGGGGTTCAGAGGAGTGGGAAATGGGGAGTTGCTAATCAATGGGCATAAAGCCTCAATTATGCAAGATGAATAAGTTCTAGAGATCTGCTATACAACATAGTCTCTATAAATAACAATACTAAACTATATACTTAAAATTTTGTTAAGAGGGTAGATCTCATGTTGTGTTTTTACTACAATAAAATAAAAATTTACAGAAATAGTGGAAGATATACAAGTGGCTCACAAGCACATGAAAATACATTTAATAATGAAATAGGGCATGGGGGAAAAAGTGAGAAAAGAGGACTAACGCCCATCCTAGTTATAGTTCATATTATCCCATTTAATCCTCACAAGAAACTCCATGATATTAATATTGAATTGACCAAAAAGTTCATGTGGGTATTTCTGTAATATCTTATGGAAAAACCTAAACAGACTTTTTGGTCTACCCTATCATTCTAATCCCATTTCACAGGCAAGAAAACAGAGGCTAGAAGCACTAAGAAACTAGTCACAGCTAAGTGGCAAGCCTAGGATGAAGCTTCTCAGTAAGTTACCAAAATGGCAGCAACCAAGATTATAACTTAAAGGAAGAGGCACTGAAAACTGGACACTTGACTTTATGGCACTTTTACAGTGTGATAACACACAAAAAGCTGTGATAAAACGTGATGTCTATGAAGCCAGGGACAGAGTCTTGGCCTGTGTCAAGGATAATGCAGGACAGGTGCTGCACAGATTTATGAATGCTCCTTGGCCAACTCCCTCTACCCCACCCTGCACAACAACTTCTCTGATCCAAAGACAAACACCAAGAAAGAGTTGGCAGGAATATGCATCTTGCCCTAGAGGCACAAATGAAACAACTGGCCTCAGGGAGGCTTTGAAGGTCACCTGGTCTTAGTGGGTCCACACACACATCCACCGACCACATGTATCTGAATCACCTGGAAAGCTTGTTAAATGCAAATTCCTGGGCCCCACTCCAGATCGCCAGGGAGTAAGGCCCAGAAATGAGAATTTTTAAAAAGCTCCTCAGGGGAAGGCTTATACATTGTTGATGGGTATGTAAAATGGAACAGTCACTTTAGAAAACAATTTGGCAGTTTTCTAAAAGGTTAAACACAGAATTACCGTATGACTCAGCCATTGCACTTCTGGTTGTGTACCCAAGAAAAGTGAAAACACACGTTAACACAAAAATGGGTACATGAATGTTCTTAGCAGCATTACTGACTGTCTGCTAAGTCCATTACCTGGACCAAATGCCCATAAACTAACAGACTAAATGTGGCATATCTGGGCAATGGAATACTATGGAACAACAAAAAGGAACCAATTGCTGATACACAATACAATATTGATGAACCGCCAAGACGTTATGTTAGGTAAAAGAAGTCAAGTGCAAGAGACCACCCATTGCATATTTCTATTTATATGGAATGTTCACAAAAGATAAATCTACAGAGATAGAAAGTACATATATTACTGGTTGCCTGAGGCAGAGGGTGAGAATGGGGGTTAACTTGGGCAGGTAGCCCAGTGGTAAAGAACCCGCCTACCAATGCAGGAGCTGCAGGAGACTGGATTCGATCCCTGGGTTGGGAAGATACCCTGGAGGAGGAAATGGCAACTGACTCCAGTACCCTTGCCTGGAAAATTCCATGGACAGAGAAGCTTGGTAGGTCACAAAGAGTCGGATACAACTGAGCACGCACACACACACACAGGATTTTATTGGAGTGGTAAAAATGTTCTAAGACTGATTTATGGTGATGGTTGCACAAGTGGGTAAATTTACTAAAAATCATTGAATTGTATACTTGAAATGGGTAAATTTTATGATATGTAAACTATGCCTTAATAGGATTGTTTCCTTTGAAAATGCTCTCTGGGTGACTGAAACACCAGCATATTTGAGTACCACTGAATTCCAATATACTTATCTTACAATGGAAACTAAAGCCCAGAGAGGAAAATGATTCACCCAGGGTCACAAAGTGAATTTATATAGGGCCAGAATGCCTCTGATCTGTGACGACACAAAAGGAAACAGAGATTGGGGGAGATGACCTGGTGAGATGAACCAAAGAGAACAGTCAACCTCATTGAGTCAGTCTGTTCCCACTAAACACTTTTCCCCCTCAAATAGCAGGAAGCTGGCTTGTTTTGCTTGAATGACCCAGGAAAGGGGCTCAGGAAGCAGCTGGAGGGCAGTGGATGGACCACAGACTTGAAGTCAGGAGGCCTGAGTTCAAATTTTGGCCCTGACAGTTAAAGGATGACCCAGGTCATCGCAACTCTCTGAGTCTCATCACGTTCACCCATCTGTAAACGAAAGTTGATAACATCACGCTCCCAGGATCACCGTGACCCCCGTAGGGAAGACATGGAGTAATCCAGGCAAGAGATGACTCTGGAGGTTTCCTTTCCTGCCGAGCTGAAACCACAGATGTCCAGCCCAATCTGCTTATCTAAACGCCACAACTTGAGCATCCCGTCCAGCCTGTTGGGCACTCACAGGCCCTTTCAAGGTTCTCTGATGCAGGCACCACAAATCCACCCGATCTTGGCCTTGTCCTGACTTATAAGTCCCCAGGTGTCATAAAACTCTGGAAATGGGGAAACAGGATTGTATTTCTTTACAGATATGACAGCCCCAGACTGAGAACAATGTATATTTAAAAAATAACAACCTTCCGAGTGGCCACTGATGCATCAATACTGGATTGGGCGTGGTGTTATTACAAGACCAAGAGAATGTAAAACATCCTGTAATATATCTCAGTAGAAAACCTTTGCCAAGGGAAAGAAATCTGTCTTCTATCTAAAAGGAATGTTTGGTAATTGTTTGGGCCTTGGATAAACTCAGGCCATACGTTTCGGGGCCAGTCGTTTACATTATGGATAATCATAGAGCCCTGATGTGAATATAGACATCATAGACCAAGAATAGTAAGCGACCGAGATGGTCCTGGCAGTTTCAACACTTAGGGAGAGACGTGCAGCCTGTGTCAGGATGGGGGAACATTTAGGCCAAGATGCTTTCCGAGAAACAAAAAAATGTAAATACTGGTACCTCCTGAGCTGAACCCATCTCAGTGGATTCTGAGCTCTCGGCCCATGAGATCAGACAATCAGACAGAACAGTGGCGTGGCAGAGACCCTTCCACTCGGCTAGCTCAGGCCATGTTTTCTCAGCTTTATTAGATCCGAGAGAAACCTGATTTGCTGGAGGCAACTGTTTATGTCGCTGAAGAGTCGGGTCTTGGTAACTGAACTAGACAGAGATTAACGGGCATTCTCTGTAAAAGGTCACTCAGGACAGACAAGAAGGCAAAGGAAATGGCAGCTCCCCACTCAGGACAGCACAGCAGGCTCAAGGTCAGGAGAAGGAAAGCTTAACCTGAGAGCATCTAGTTCAGAGAGGCGGCAAAGACCTGTAGAAAAGGTAATTGTGAGCAGTAATAGCAACGGAACATAAATGGGCAGAAGATGGGCTAGAAGAAGGCAAGGACCAAAGCGGAAAGAATGGGAAGGAAAGCAAAGGGTAGGAGGACAAGCACCTATTCATTTATTTATTCGTTTGTTTTTGGCTGTGCTGGGTCTTCGTTGCTGCATGTGGGCTTTCTCTAGTTGTGACGAGGAGCGGGGGCGCTACTCTCTAGATGTGGTGCATGGACTTCTCATTGTGATGGCTTCTCTTGATGCAGACAGAGCACAAGCTTTAGGGCACTCGGGCTTCGGTAGTTAAGGTTCCCAGGCTCTAAAGCACGGGCTCAGTAGTTGTGGTGCATGGGCTTAATTGTTCCACAGTATGTGGGATCTTCCCGGATCAGGGCTCAAACCCATGTCTCCTGCATTGGCAGGCGGATTCATTACCACTGAGCCACGAGGGAAGCCCAGGACAAGCATCTAAAATGGGGAAGGCAAATACTTTGCAGAGGAGCTGCAAGTGCCCCTGCTTGGAATGTACAGTGACTCCAAAATCCCCTACGCATCCCCCAGCAGCCACTGGCAGTGGGAGGTGGGGATGGAGGGTGGGGTAGGGGTTGGGGGAGTGGAAGAGGGGGCATTTGGGGGACTGGGTTCCATGAGCACTTCTCAGGACTCAGGGGAAAGCCAAGATTTTCACATCTAGTTAAACATCGAGGAGTGACTCTGAGCCTTTCTCAACCTTCTCTCCCTCCCCAAACCCTACTAAAGTGTCAGTAAAGCAATTAAGAATACTGTAGCCCACAAGGATAAAGGCAACAAAAAGGAAACATCAGCAAATCAAAGGTGTCAGCAAAGTCAGTAATAGAGCACATGATGCACACTCAGAATAAAATGTGAAGGGTCTGCTGAGACCAAAGCCAACCAGCCTGACAATTCCAGCAGCTCAGCCCTTGGAGGCAGAAGGTCCATGAAAGTGGGCATCAGGTAAATGAAGAAAACAGCATTATTGTGACTTTATGAGGCCAGATCACTTTGTATTCCTAACCTCCAGCTCCAAGCAGGCAAGAGGTTTATGCCAGAGAGAATCGGAGAAGGGGCTGCAGACTGAGGAAGCAGACCTGGTGGAGAACACAAGTGAGGGATGAGGGGCTCCCAGAGCACCAGCCACACGTTTATCTCCCCAGGCAGGGGATTAAAGAATTCATCTTTGGAAAAAACAAATAAACGCAGAGGAAAGACATCCATATACTGATGTGTGTGTGAGGTTCTAAGAAAAGAGCCAGCTCAAAAATCTGTTCTCCCCAAAGAAAGTTCATCAGCCAACTACCCCAGTCATGCATGTAGAAATTTTAATCTGGTTTTTAAACTTTTAATCTCAGTTTTATTGCCTTACTGTCAAATATAAATACTCATTAAAGGTCAGCAGACCTAACAGGAAAGGCAGAGCCAAAACAAACAGTAAAATTACTTGGAAGTGAGGGGAGATGCAGAGAAAATAAAAGAACCTTGAAAAATTATGTTCTTAGAAAGTGAATGCATTAAGACATCACATCTATGAAACAAGAAGAGGATCCTAAGTTAAAGAAGTAATCAGAAAACAAGAAAGAGCTTTTAAAAATTACATGGTCATGAAAATTAAGTTCAACAGAGAATCTAGAAGATATTCAAGAAAACTCCCCCCAAAACAGAACCAAGAAGCAAAACCATGGAAAACTGGAGATGAAAGATAGGAAGATTTGAGGCCCCATCCACAAAGGGGTTCCAGAAACTAAGAACAGAGAAAACACAAAGAAACTTATCAAAGAAATATTAAAGAAACTACTCAGGAATGCATTTCTATCTTAAAAGGGCCAGCATAAGGTATGCATACAATGCAATGGACACACACATAAAGATCCTCCCCAACGCATCTCATTGTGTAGTATGGAGACACCAAAGATTAAGAGAAGACTCTAAAAGCTTCCAGAGGCAAAATTCACATCCTGCAGAAAGCAAGGAGCAGTAGAATGGCATTAAAGTTTTCTGTCAAGCAGAATGCTGGAATACAATGGTAAAAAAAACCTTCAGAATTCTCAAGGGACAGATGATTTAAAACATTGATTTCTAAGCCTAGTTTAATTACACATTAAGCATGGGGTAGAATAAACACATTTTTTACATATGCAAAAACAAAAAATAAAATATGTCCCTTGTACATTTCCTTAGGAAGCTGTGAGAGGCTGTGCTTCCAGCAAACAAAAGAATAAATCAAGAAAGCAGAAGATATGGAATATGGTAGCATCCCAAGAGAGAATGCTAACTTTGCCCTCACCCTAGAACACAGCCAACCAATCCAGACTGGACAGAGCAGGAGGGAAGATCTCCAAGAGAAAGCAAAATATAAACGGCAGGTTATTTTACGTATTTGAGCACTCAGGAAATTGACAGATGTCAGAAAGATGCTGTTATAGTTAGTTTTATGCATCAACTCAATGGGCCACGGGGTGCCCAAACATCTGGCCAAACATTATTCTGGATGTATCTGTAAAGGTGTTTCTGGATAAGACTAACATTTGAATCCATAAACTGAGTAAAGCAGATTGCCTGCCCTAATGTGGGTGGGTCGTACCCAATCAGTTGAAGGCCTGAAGAGCACAAAAAGGATAACCTTTCTGTGGTAAGAAGGAAGTCCTCCTGTTTAACTGCCTTGAGCTGGGACATCAGGTTTTCCCTGCCTTTAGAGACAAACAGAAATAACAGCTTTTCTTGGGCCTCAAGCCTATTGCCTTTCAGACTAGAACTACACCAACAGCTCTCCCGAGTCTCCAGCTTCCCAACTACTAACCTTGGGACTTGCCAGCCTCCAAAATCACGGGCCAACTCCTCACAACAAAGAAATAAGTAAACAGATACATTTACACACACACATACACACATGTGTACATATATATATACATCCTATTGATTGGTTCTGTTTCTCTGGAGAATTCTAACACAGATGTATTAAATTATAAGGAAATATGGTAACATATGAAAGAACTGTAGTGAATAATATTTTCATGGTTGTAATTACATAAACATTGACCATTTAAAAGTTCAGTTATAACTACATGGGAAGGTTGGGGGGGGTAGTAAGGCTGAGAGTGGTTGGTGTAAGAATGGTAAATCCAGTTACCTTATAAGAAACCAAGAAGGAATATCCAAAGTGGATAACTCACACTGTCTAGAAATATGGAGGTAAATGCCAAAAGAAATAGCTCAAGAAGTTGAAGATAGTTGCCTCTGGGGAATGGATAGGATTTGGGGTGAGTACTGTTTTTCATTATAAGCTTTTTAGGACTATTTGATTTTTAAATTATATGCATATGTTCATAAATAAAAGTTAATGTAAGAAAGGGAACCAGATTTTCAAGATAGATCAATTAGGGTGTGACTATACATGTTAAAAATAACTTAATTGGAATCGGCAGTGGAAACCAAACCTTCCTGCCACCTCTAACACGTGATGACAAGGTTACTTATTTGTAATCAACAGCTTTCTACGCAGTTAAGTGTTTCATGAGCTATAAATAAAATTCAAAGGTAACTAATGTATACATTATGACCAAATTAGATATCTATATAATCTAAATGTTTTTTAAATTAAGCACTAGTGAATGATGCATCTCTGCTCTTCTCAGTAATCAAAGCCTGAAATAAATCTAATCACCATGCATTCAGCTTCCTTGAAATTTAGTTCTTGGAAGCAAAGAACTTTTCCAAGTGTTGGATGTTATTGTAAACAGAATCATCTTTAAAACCAAACCAGTCAGTGGATAGTCATGGAGATCCCAGAGAGACACAAACAGGACAAAAGGGAAGAAAATCAAAATGTCATACAAATGAAAGCTTGGGATTGAGAATGAAATAACTCATGACAGCATCATTCACAGATTTAAAAAGTGCTCTGTTGCAGTGGCCCCCAACCTCTGTGGCACCAGAGACCAGTTTCGTGGAAGACAATTTGTTCACAGACCAAGGGTGGGGGGACGGTTTCGGTTTCATGCCCATAACACTCACTGTGTACTTTATTGTTATTACATCAGCCTCCTCTCAGATCATCACACCTTAGATCCCGGAGGTAGGAGACCCTGCTCTCCTGTGCTATTGCAAACACAGAACCCACTCTAGCTGGTTTAAGCAGAAAGCATATTTAAAGAACGTTAGGCATTTCATGGATTTCCCTGGTGGCTCAGACAGTAAAGAATCTGCCTGCAGTGAAGGAGACCCGGGTTCTGTCCCTGGGTCAGGAAGATCCCCTGGAGAAGGGAATGGCTCCCCACTCCAGTATTTTTTTGCCTGGAGAAGTCCACGAACAGAGGAGCCTGGTGAGCTACGGTTCATAGGGTTGCAAAAATTCAGACACGACTGAGCGACTAAACTTTTCACTTTCTTTCGGGCAGCTCACAGTCTGCAGGAGAGCCAGCCTGGAAGCTACCCCGTCAGGAATAGCAGCTGTCCCTGGGAAACCCTAAGGGTACAGACCACAGGGTCATGGTCACCCACAGGTTGTGCCATCAATATTACCAAGAGGATGTGGTACAGGCACCAAGGTAGTTTGATCCAGAGCAAAACTTCCATCACCCTTCTCCCAGTTCCATCTTCTGCAGGAAAGAAAGAACTGCTATAAATTGTTTAGGATCTGATGCATATCTGATTTGGGGAAAGGTGGGTGAGGAGGTGTTTAGCATGTATGGGTGCTCTCCCAATGCTCTGGCACTATCGCTTCATTTTGGATTATTTGGCGGAGAGGTATCATCCAGCTAGAAAACTGGGAAAGTGAATCCCAGTCATTTCTCCTTTATCAAAAGGAAGCCAGAGCCATGTTCTGTGAAAAAGGATGAACCCCAAATAAAAGCTGAGAAGGTGTCAGGCTAAGGCAACATTAGGCAGTTTGGAACTCTATATTCTCTGTTCTTAAAAAGGAGAATTGTTTACATATTTGTTTTCTGAGTCAAATAGGTATCCAGTAATCCATAATAATTAGATTACTGACTGGTCCACTTAATGTCCTCCATACCCACTGAAGAGTTGCCTAATTAGTTCTTTTGAAAATTGCACCTCAAAAGGGAACCCGCAAAGGCCTGGCCTTGGTATCTATCTTAGTCTGGGTTCCATGAGACAGAGCTATTACTCTATTTGGGATAGAATACCCCATATACCTCATACCATATGAGGTATATGAGGTATGAGGGGTATGAGGCAGGGAAGGACTCCTCTCCCATTTTCAAAAAGCAGTAGTAAATAGAAACCTTCACCAGTAGGGGATTTGCCCATCAGAAGTGTTTTGTTTCTTTATGAAGCAGTCCCCCACGTAGAAGACCACAGTCCCTGGAAAGTCCTGGTGGAACTGTGAGGGGAGCCTGAGGACAGAAACTGCACCAAGTATTGTGAGCAGATTGTGTAAATAATGTCTCACACATGTGCACAGGCGCCATTTCAAATGTATGCAGATGCTGTTGTGATGAGTAGGATACAGTGATTTACTGAATGAGCTGAATCACCATTCAGAAGGACTGTCTTCCTTATGGATATGATCGATGTGCTGGTCATTCTCTGTCTGCCCTCCCTGACCCATTCTCTGCCCTTCTTTGCTCTGCTCTGCATCTCAGGAGGGAGCCCTTGCCCTTGGACTTCCAGATGGACTTGGTGAGATGGGATGATGAGAGGAGCTGGGTATTTGCTTTGACTCTCCATTCCAATCCTCACCTGCCCATTGGCCCTAGTAGGTCATTAGACACCCCCCTTAGACCTCAGTTTCCCCATCTGTACAAAGGGGGAATAACTCTGAGGTGGTTTTCAGGGGCTGTTCCACGGTTTTACTTCTTGGAGATTCAGAAAGAATAGCTATTCACCTTGGCCAAATCAAATACGCCTTCATTCCAAGCTGATATTTCCTTGCTGTGGTCAGGATGTTTTCTTTCAAAAAGAGATCAAAACAACAGGATAAGGAAGTTTTCCATTTATCTTTATCTCTTTTCCCATTAAATGTTTACTGCGGACAGATTCCTTTTTACCATCTAAGTGCAGGCTTGCACTCAGTAAATACCAAGCAAATAGTTATGTGGGACTATAAGATTCATTTTCTTCTGAACATTTTTTATGTCCCATTGGGCATAAACTAGCGTATTTGCCTCAGGAAGTATCAACCAGCACACTTTGTAGGTGGCCTCTCTGTACAAACAGGGCATGGCTACACATATTGTGTAAAATTGCTCAGATGTGAAAAGGAGTTGCTTTCTTCCTCAAACTTTCTCCCCATCATGGGAACTGCATTAGCCCATGGCCAGAGGAGTCATTCATTTTTAAAATGTAGAAGGGTTAAACATTCCATCTTGAACTCGGTGTCTCCTAACAGTGTATCAACCCAAGAAGAATTGCACCCAACTCCAGCGGCTCTGAATATCAAAAGCAAAATATGAAGCATCTGAAATATGCAAGTTCATCCCCTTGGCATTTGACCCCAGGGTGGTCCTTGACTCTGGTGTGGCAGGAAGCTCGCCCTGGTTTCACAATCGTGCCGGATTATATTCCACAAGTTATGTTTGCCTCACTCAAAGCTGTTTTTAAAGTCTACATCTATTTGTTTCCTAGGAACACAGTTCTATTTCTCTTCACCACGTGAAGTTTGATTGTTTTTTTGGGTAGTGTCTGGAACTGCTCTAGATATAAAATATCTAAATTTAAAAATATCCCCATGCATATCAAAGAAGAATGTAAGGACATTAATATTATCCCATAATGCTTATTACAGATAGTGCAACGGGTAAAAATCTAGATCTGTAGGCTTTTATAAAAACACTATGGGATAATAAGCATATTATTTTCAGTTTTTCTTGGATGCTCTTACGATTTTCTAAATATTAAATATTAACATAGTATTCTGTAAGATGATGAACTTTCTTCCATTTCCTTCTGTAAACACAAGCATCTGACACTGCTGTATTCAACCACCCCAAACTATTCTTGCACTTTTCCTTTGCTTCCTCAATATTTCATTTTTCTCTAGTGTATTTTCCAGGCAGTTACAATTTTTAGTATTAATTTATTTGTGACTATGAGTTTAACTGAAATGTCATACTTCCCAAATGGGAGTTGCGTTCTGCTAGGAATAGTAATCATTTGTTAAAAACTGGAAATTTGAAGTATAAACTTTAAACACTCAAAAATGTAGATAATAATAGGTAAAACTCAAAATAATTTGAAATCAGTCCAAGTTTTGAAATTTGTTCAATATAAAACTGACAACAAATAATGATAACAATAGCAAAACAACAATAATAATAGGATAATCCCAAACACAACTTAAAACAAACTAGTCACAATCTATTTAAAATGCATAGGAAACATTTATATGCATACCAGAACTTTAAAATATGCATTCTATGTATATGTCAAATAGAGAGTTTACCACTGTAGAGATACAAATTAACCTAAACCTGACTTTTTTTTTCATTTTGCTGGGGAAAAAAATCTGAGGATTAGTTGCATGAAAAAAAGTTTCCTGCAATGATACTTATTAATAAATTATGCAAATTTTTGAGAAAACACTAGGACCTCTTTCTCCTTTTTTTGGAGAAGGAAATGGCAACCCACCCCAGAATTCTTGCCTGGAGGATCCCCATGGACAGAGGAGCCTGTGGGCTACAGTCCATGGGGTTGTGAAGAGACAGGACTGAGAGACTTCACGTTTACATGTTTACATTTTTTTCAGTTTAAGAGAAAAGTTGGGAATGAGGGAGACCCAGATTCGATCCCTGGGTTTGGAAGATCTCCTGGAGAAGGAAATGGCAACCCACTCCAGTATTCTTACCTGGAAAATCCCATGGACAGAGGAGCCTGGTGGGCTGCCATCCCTGGGGTCACAAAGAGTCGGATATGACTGAGCGATTTCATTTTCACTTTCACTTTCATTGGAAAACAATTGAAAGTGAAAGAAAGTGAAGTCGCTCAGTCGTGTCCGACTCTTTGCGACCCCATAGACTGCAGCCCACCAGGCTCCTCCATCCATGGAATTTTCTAGGCAAGAGTACTGGGGTGGGTTGCCATTTTCTTCTCCGGGCGATCTTTGCGACACAGGGATCCAACCCAGGTCTCCCTCATTGCAGGTAAAGGCTTTACTGTCTGAGCCACCAGGGAATCCCAATTAGTGAAGCCTTAAGTTGCTTGTATCTTTGTTCAATGTTAGTTTCAGAAACACCTTAGGAGATGAAGTTCAGTTAGAACACTTGGTAGGGACTTCCCTGGCGGTCCAGTGGTTAAGACTTCACCTTCCCATGGAGGGGGAGCTTGCACAGGTGGAGAGGGGTGGGCAGGGAGGGTGGTTCAACCCTTGGTGGGGAACTGAGATTCCACATGACTCTTGGCCAAAAAAACAAAACATAAAACAGAAGCAATACTGTAACAAATTCAGTAAAGACTTTAAAACTGATCTACATCAAAAAAAAAAAAAAACAAATCCAGTGAAGCCCTGATGTCTATACATTAATTTTTCTGGCTTGGATCAAAAGAGAAAGCTAAATTCATTTTGCTGTACAGTAGAAGCTAACGCAACATTGTAAATCAACTATACTCCAATAAAAAATTAATTTTAAAAATCAATAATACTACCAAATAATTCATTTTAAACTATTCAACAGACACAGGTGAAGGAGCATCTAAGGGACTTTCCAGGCAGTTAACAAGTCTGGTATTAATGATTAGTCCATTCATGGTCTTTACTTCTTATGTTTTTAATATTGTTGTGAAGGCTTATTAACGTACAAACTGCTTAGCTGTAAAATGATGAAATCATTTTAATAAGGTATAACCATTCCACTCATAATAATAATGGTGCTCACATCTCTGAAACTGTAGAGACAAGGCTAAAATTGAGAATGGCAGTCTGAATATAGGCTGGTGAGTACACCCAAAGCTGTGTAGCTTCAACAGAGAACAGAACTTGAAAGAAGGTCATGTAGACGGTGGCCAACAACTAGACTTTTTAGACACAGGGTAATAAAAAGTGCCCCAAAGCTTGGCTCTACTGCCTAGGTGAATATTGGCTGTTGGTGGAAGACAGAATAGATCACTGCTAATATTCTTAAACGTACTACTGAATTGTTGTTTTTCTTAATGGAGGAATAACTGTTCTGAAAATAAAGGGTAAAAACCTGGAGACATGGAAGTATCTTGATATTCACAAGTTGACTTCTTTAAGAACATTTTTTTTTCATGGTTGAAATCTCTCAAGTCACCACTGCAAGGCAGAGCTGACTGCAGCAATAAAAAAGTTTGAGTTGTATGAATAGTAGAGATCCCAGGAGCTATATGTCTTTGAGACAGTTTATTTACCCGAATGGCCAAAACAAAGAACACCAGTTTTTTTCATTACTGAAATCAGAAACAATTGGGGTCCATCACATTATAGAAGTAACTTGGTTTCTCAGAGAAAGAAATTTTCAGGAGGCTGAAAATACAGCATGCAATCACTTCTTTGGCAATATTCTGGACATCTTCCCACATACAGTACTTATTTGTATGAGTTTAGGTGGCTCAGAGGTTAAAGCATCTGCCTGCAATGTGGGAGACCTGGGTTTGATCCCTGGGTTGGGAGGATCCCCTGGAGAAGGAAATGGCAACCCACTCCAGTATTCTTGCCTGGAGAATCCCATGGATGGAGGAGCCTGGTGGGCTACAGTCCACAGGGTCACAAAGAGTCGGACAGGACTGAATGACTTCACTTTCACGTTTTCAAAATATTATAACACCAAGAAAGAGGGAGAAGCTGTCTGGACCTTGAACCTATTAATATGCAGCATTAGTACTCTTCAACCAACCCAATTTCAAAAATAACCAAATAATAGTATCTTACATTTTCTCTCAGTGGTAAGTGATATAAACGTATTCTTCTACCAAGACAAATACGCTATTGTGTTCAGTGAAAAGCACTCATGAGTTTGTAAGAATGTACAGACATTCCTGAGACCTGGGTTCTACCCCTGGGTTGGGAAGATCCCCTGGAGAAGGGAATGGCTACCCATTTCAGTATTCTTGGGGCTTCTCTGCTGGCTCAGACGGTAATGAATCTGCCTGCAATGAGAAAGACCCAGATTTGCTCCTTGGGTTGGCCACTCCAGTATTCCATGAATTCCAGAATTCCATGGATAGAGGAGCCTCGTAGGCTACAGTCCATGGGGTCACAAAGAGTTTGACATGACTGAGCAACTAACACTTTCATTTTCACAGACATTCCTAGCCTTTCTTTATGTTTCTTGGGGCCACATACCCAGGGTTCTCACTTATCTGCTCTGGGATAAAACATACTTGAGAGAAAAAAGGCATCAGAAGCACTGGACCTCTGGTTTAAGTAGAATATTGTGGTATGACATAATTCAATTTAAGAAAAATGTGGAATTCTGGTAAGAGACCAATGAGCTGCTCTTTGCTAAGATAAAAGCTCCCAACAGGACAGGAAGGAAAATCTGTTTCTCCTAGATTCTCCATTCCTGGGCACTTTCAACAGAGAAATCCCAGGCCCCAGAGCGTAGCAGTTTCGCCCATTGTGAGTTATGCCTCTGAACTGTAAGCTGTATAGAAGTCTCAGTTTAAATAGAAACAACGCAAATACCCTCCCACGATAATAGCTATCTTTGCGATGAATTAAAGCTATTTACTAGCTTTTTAACCTATCAGCTCTCAGCAAGTTGCTAAACCTCTCTGAACCTAGATTGAAACGAAATGTAATAATGGCACTTATAGACGTATTCTGAGGATTAAATGAGACACTTCTCATAAAGAAGCTCACATAATGCCTACAGTGGCTAAATATTACTGTTATTAGGCAAGAAGTCTTAAGCAAGTGCTGGATACAGTGCCAAGTGCTATTGAAAGGTTCAGGAATAAAAGACATTTACCCCTGGCATCAAGACCTTACAGACTAGTTAAGGAGACGATATTAACATACAAGAAGCAAGTGGCATGAAACTGTACTTGGGAAATAGGGCTATAGGGCTGGTAGACTTGGCGAGTTCAAGTTCTTGTCTCATTGGCTATGTGAGCTTGACCAAGTAACCATGTACAGTAAAGGTTAAAAATATTCCACCTGCCCACCTCATAGAGTTGTTAGGAAAGTTAAAGAAATAATAAAGTGAAAAAGCTCTGGGGATAGAAAATTTTGACTCGTGGTTCAGTCACTAAGTCATATCTGACACTTTGTGACTCCATAGACCACAGCATGTCAGGCTTCCCTGTTCTTCACTGTCTCCTGGAGTTTGCTCACATCCATGTCCTTTGAGCTGGTGATGCTATCTAACCATTTCATCCTCTGCTGCCTTCTCCTCCTTTTGCCTTCACTCTTTCCCAGCATCATGGTCTTTTCCAATAAGTCCGCTCTTCGCATCAGGTAGCCAAGGCACTGGAGCTTCAGCTTCAGCATCCATCCTTCCAATGAATATTTCAGGTTTGATTTCCTTTAGGACTGACTGGTTTGATCTCCTTGCAGTCCAAGGGACTCTCAAGAGTCTTCTCTAGCACCACAATATGAAGGCATTAATTCTTTGGCACTCAGCCTTTGTTATGGTCCAACTCTCACATCGTACATGACTACTGGAAAAACCATAGCTTTGATTATGTAAGCTTTGTAAGCAAAGTGATATCTCTGCTTTCTAATATGCTGTCTAGGTTTGTCATAGCTTTCCTTCCAAGGAAGTGAAAGTGAAAGTGTTAGTTGCTCAGTCATTTCCAACTCTTTGTGACCCCATGAACTGTAGCCCACCAGGCTCCTCTGTCCCTAGAATTTTCCAGGCAAAAATACTGGAGTGGGTTGTCATTCCCTTCTCCAGGGATCTTCCCAACCCAGGGATCAAACCCAGGTCTCCTGCATTGCAGGCAGATTCTTCACCATCTGAGCTACTAGAGAAGTCCTTCCAAGGAGCAAGCAACTTTTAATTTCATGGCTACAGTCACAGTCCACAGTGATTTTGGAGCACAAGAAAACAAAATCTATCACTGCTTCTACTTTTTTCCCTTCTATTTGCTATGAAGTGATGGGACCAGATGCCATGATCTTAGTTTTTTGAATGTTGAGTTTTAAGCCAACTTTTTCACTCTCCTCTTTCACTTTCATCAAGAGGCTCTTTAGTTCCTCTTCACTTTCTGCCATTAGAATGGTATCATCTGCATATCTGAGGTTGTTGATATTTACAGGAAAGGTCACCTGGAATTCCCATCTCTTTAAGAATTTTCTACAGTTTGTTGTGATCCACACAGTCAAAAGCTTTTGCATAGTCAATGAAGCAAAAGTAGACGTTTTTCTGGAATTCTTTTGCTTTCTCTATGATCCAGTGGATGTTGACAATTTGATCTCTGGTTCCTCTGCCTTTTCTAAACTCAGCTTGTACATCTGGAAGTTTTTGGTTCACATACTGCTGAAGCCTAGCTTGATGGATTTTGAACATAACCTTACTAGCGTGTGAAATGAGTATAACTGTCTGTTAGTTTGAACATTCCTTGGCACTGCCCTTCTATGGGATTGGAATAAAAACTGATCTTTTCCTGTCCCGTGGCCACTATTGAGTTTTCCAAATTTGCTGACATATTGAGTGCAACATTTTAATAGCATCATCTTTTAGAGTTTTAAACAACTCAGCTGGAATTCTATCACTTCCGCTAGCTTTGTTTGTAGTAACGTAGCTTTGTTTTTAACTAAGGCCCACTTGACTTCACACTCGAGGATGTCTGGTTCTAGGTAAGTGATCACACCATCGTGGTTATGCAGGTCATTAAGAACATTTTTGTATAGTTCTTCTGTGTATTCTTGCCAACTTTTCTTAATGTCTTCTGCCTCTGTTAGGTCCTTGCCACTTCTGTCCTTTATTGTGCCCATCCTTGCATAAAATAGTTCCTTGATATTTCCATGCCTGGAGAATCCAGTGGACAGAGAAGCCTGGCAGACAAAGTCCCTGGGGTCTCAAAAAGTTAGACATGACTGAGCGACTAACACTTTATGAGACTGTTTGTAATTATTACTGTGATTTCCATTACAGTTGATCCTTGAACAATACAGGTTTAAACTGGGAAGGTCCACTTATACACATGGTATTTTTTTAAGAGTAAATACTACAGGGCCATGGGATCCATGGATGTGGAACCACTGACATAGACAGGGTTCAAGTCTGAAAAGTACACAAAAGTTGAATGAGGAAGAAATCAGTGAGGAGTAAGGCAGTCAAGCAAAGTTTCATGGATCTAATGAACATTGAGTGCATCCCAGAGACTAGCTGGGATTTGGATAAATGAAAGGGAACTGGAGGAGATCCTTGGCAGAGTTAATAAATGAGCAAGTTCATGGGGATGGGCCTGGTTAGTGTGAAGTAGAATGGTGGGGAAGCAAATGTGGGTTAGTGTGGGTATACAATGACATGGACGCTCCAGGCCAAGAGAAGAGATTAGATTGGCTATGTTGGAAGCAAGGCACCACTGCACAAGCAAGGAGCTAGTGCTAGAAATTATACCATGATAATAACCAGGATAAATAACCAGGACAAGCTGTGACAAACCTAGACAGCATATTCAAAAGCAGAGAGATTACTTTGCCAATAAAGGTCCATCCAGTCAAAACTATGGTTTTTCCACTAGTCATGTATGGATGTGAGAGTTGGACTATAAAGAAAGCTAAGTGCCAAAGAATTGATGTTTTTGAACTGTGGTGTTGGAAAAGACTCTTGAGAGTCCTCTGGACTCAAGGAGATCAAATCAGTCAATCCTAAAAGAAATCAGTCCTGGATGTTCATTGGAAGGACTGATGATGAAGCTGAAGCTCCAATAATTTGGCCACCTGATGCGAAGAGCTGACTCATTAGAAAAGACCCTGAAGCTGGGAAAGAGTGAAGGCAAGAGGAGAAGGGGATGACAGAGGATGAGATGGTTGGATGACATCACCAACTTGATGGATGTGAGTTTGAGCAAGCTCTGGGAGTTGGTGATGGGCAGGGAAGCCTGGTGTGCTGCAGTCCATGGGGTCACAAAGAGTCGGACATGACTAAGTGACTGAACTGAACTGAACTGAATAACCAGAATCAACAGGACACATACATAAAGGTGACCCCCCCCCACCCCGCCCCAATACCCTCCCTCTTCTTCTTTTTTCCCCTTTCACTTCTTTATTAGGCTACGGTACAGTTGGGTAGGGTTATCATAAGCTGGTGAAGATAAGACACTTTAATCCAGCACCAGATAAGGCAGGGTCTCCTGATACTGCTAAACACAGATGTCAAACAGTTTCTCATTTTGAATAATGTATAGCAATCTAAACTGCAATACTGAACAAATGCTGAATAAAAAACATTCATTTCGATATAAAATCCTGCTTAGCTTGAGTTAACTGATCTCGTCTTGGGGACTAGAAAAATAAGAATAATAGTAATAATATAACATAATAATAGTAATAATATAATTCACTTATTGAGTACCTAAAAGGCACACCTAAAAGGTGCATGAATTATTTCCTTTAATCTTCTTCAAAGACCTTTAAGGGGACATTACTATGATCCTTATATTATTGATGGAGAATCTGAGGCCTATGGTCATTAGTCAAGTAAACATCAGAGTTTTAAAGGCTATTTTATGTGGGCCTAAAGCAAAGAATATTGATTGAGCATAGCAGATAAGAATCTTAGTTATTAAGCAGCTTAGAAAATTAGAATCATTGGACTTCCCTGGTGGTCCATTGGCAGGAGGACACAGGTTTGATCCCTGATCTGGGAAGATTCCACATCCTGCAGCGCAACTAAGCCTGTGGGCCACAACCACTAAGCCCTGCTCTAGAGCCCACCTGCCGCAAATACTGAAGCCTGAACACCCCAGAGCCCATGCTCCGCAACAAGAGAAGCCACTGCAGTGAGAAGCCTGAGGACCACAGCTAGAGAACAGCCCTTGCTCGCTGGAATTAGCAAAAGCCTGCTTGCAGCAATGAAGACCCAGTGCAGCCATAACTTAAAAATAAATAATTTATTATTTATTAAAATATTTATTAAAAATAAATAAATATTGTAAACAATTGTTATAATCTATAATGCAAAATTCTTTGGGGTAAAAAAAACCAAACTGGTAATTATTGAATGAGCAAATAAATTTTTCAAGTGAAAAAATGATGATCTTAAAATTTCCTAGTGCCATGAAAAAGACATTCTACTTAACATAGTATGTGTATTCAGAAACAGTTGTATACATTGAATGTCTGTAAATCAAATGCTAACTATATTTACTTAAAGGACTTCTCTAGGGTAAACACGCAGTAAATATTTAATAAAATGAAAAATTGTCTTGCAATCTGAATAGTCATCCAATAATTTATCTGTTTTGTGAATTTAGATTTACAGCAGACTCTTGACATTCCTGAGGCATACATCTGGAACCTTCTTGAATTCCCAGATTCACAAATACAAAAATGTTTATAGAGGTTCCCAGCTTTTTCGGGTATCACATTTCCATGGAGAGTTTCTGTTCATAGCCTTTATGCTACATACTACGAGTTAACCATACTTCCACATCTCATAATAGGTTTATCTCTCACTTGACCGCCATTTATCACAGAAACAAACAAACTTTTTCTAACTCATTAATGAATGTTGTTGCAAATGCACAAATCAGTGAAGGAAGATAAGGCTAAATGACGCTTTTCTGTACAGATATCTTGCAAAGCAGAATTTTCAGATTCATATCTCAGTCAGGGGAGGTCACACAGGGTCACAAACCTGCAAGTGAAATCCACGAACACCTAGGGTTTAAACACATTGATTTAAGTTTGCTTGTGCAAGGGACACAGGCTGTATGAATAAAATCCATAGAAATGCTACTATTCTTGCTAACCCAAGAGCTGCAGACTTTGACTGAATCTTTTAGTGATGAGTCCAGAAAATTGGATTATAGAAACACTGTCCACATGAATTACAGCAGCAGTTCTCAATCTTTTTCGTGGAAGACGATTTTTCCATGGACCAAGGGGAGGGGGATGGTTTGGGGGATGATTCAAGTGCATTGCACTTATTGTGCACTTTCTTTCTGTTATTGGATCGGCTCCACCTCAGATCATCAGGCATTAGAATTTGGGGGCTGGGGACACTGAATTACAGGAATTTGCCTATTCATTCAAAATACCTATATTTTGTATGGTCGGGATTGGTGACAATCAAAGTTGGATGGTTGCCCTGTCTTTAGTAGTGGAGCTCCGTTACAGTGGACACAGAGTCCCCACAGTCAGACCTTTGGGAAGCACTGTGCTGGAACCCTCAACCTCTGGCTGGGTCACACTCCCCCCACCACCGCCCCAAAGAACACTCACCATTAAAGGCAGACAGAGAGGAGCAGCAGAGTAAACGAGCATGAGCAAGTAAGGGAAAGAATCGGAGAAAGAGGGACAGGGAGGGAGGGAATGTAGAAAAGAAAGAAAAGAGGGAACAAAAAAGGAATTTGGCTGCTGTGAGGGGAAAATAAAGAACAAGAAAGACATTATCATTTCAAAATATATAGCATATACATTTCAGAACGTATTTGAAAACACGCCTGCCAAATTTTTGAATTATTTATTTATTTATACCCCTTCTTGTTCCAAAGAGGTTTTGCAGCACTTTGCTGCCAGATTAATTTTCCTGAAGCTCAGCTATGATCATGTTACTCCCCTGCTTAAGAAACCCCAATAGCTCCTCACTGCCTATAAAACGAAGTCCAATTTCCTCAGCCTCCTATTTGAGGCCCTTTGTAATCTGGCCCCAGACTTCCAGCCCAACGCTATCCTGCTTTTCTTCCCTTTATACACTTTGTTCCAGCCACAGGACGCTCCCTGATGTTCCCCTAATACATTCTGTATTCCCTCCTTTGCACTGTCAGAGGGAGCTTGTGCTGTTCCCTCTGCTGGGAATGCCTTTCCCAACATCTGCGTGTGCCTCATACATACTATTTTTTTAAATGTTTTCATTTTTTGGCTGCACTGGGTTTTTGTTGCTGTGCACGGGCTTTCTCTAGTTGCAGCGAGTGGGGATCACTCTAGTTGTGGTGCACGGGCTTTTTATTGCAGTGGCTTCTTTTGTTTTGAAGCATGGGCTCTAGAAGCATGGGCTTCAGTAGCTGTGGTGCATGGGTTTGGTTGCCCCTTCGCATGTGGAATCTTCCTAGACCAGGAATCAAACCCATATCTCCTGCAGGTAGATTCTTAATCACTGGACCACCAGGGAAGACCTGTCCCATACCATTTACCCTTCTGAAATTCACCTGGAAGATGCAGGCATCTGGTCATCAACAGTGGAACTTACAACCTTTATACACACGCTTTATACACATCATCTCACTGGATCCTCACAGTGGGAGGAGGTCATTGCTTACTGTGGTCCAAGGAGGCTGGGGTTGGTGCCCCTGGGGTTGTGTCCTCTGTTCACTGTCCCTCTTGCTAGCCCAAGGCTATCTCTCACACAGAACAAAAGGTGGATGCCTGAATCAGTGCTGACGTGTTGTAGTAACCTTTTCTAAATTTGTGCTTTTTAAGAGGAAAAGTGTACCTTTCCATTCTGTGTGAACTTGAATTCACCTGTCCAGCCCTGTGGCACAGTTTCATCTGGCAGCCTCTTGGCAGGCTCCATGAGGCAGGACTACACACTTGCTGATTCTAAAGAGTAGAGGCCTGGGAGGTCCAGGGAGC
>NW_011494606.1:842619-844545 GCF_000754665.1 Bison bison bison
GCAGGGTGGGAGCAGTTAACCCAGGGGCCCCTCCATGCTCCCTGCCTGGAACGCATGAGAACATACAGGCAATAAGACTGATAATCATCATAAGCATGAGTGGATCAAATTCTACTCCTCTGAAGCCAAAGAACATGCCAAGGGATTTTTTGAAGGTGCCATTTATCACCAGGGGTGGGAGAGTAGGTTGCTAAAACTATTTATACAACCTCCAAAGCCGGCTTAAACAAACAAGGCAACTGGGTGTGGGACAAGCCATCGTGACTGATTGATGGGGGTCTATTAAAGCATGCAAAGCTGCCAATATCTACATGCTCCCTGGACAAGGGCCCAAGGTATTACATGATGAGCAGTTACGTAACCGTAAGAGCAAATGGAATTTGGGCTGATATGCTTATGAATCTGATATGCTTCTCCTTTCTAATTTTTGGCATCAAGAGGTTACATGAATTGACTGGAAGGTCAGAGCCCACCCATCTACTTTCTTCCTTTCCTAAAGACAGGCAAGGCCTAAATGATAATAACAGATACATCTCTTAACAGCAACTGCAAATTTTCCCCAAAACCAAAAGCTCTACTGTCCGGTTTAAATTTGACCCATTTTGAATGCGCTGCTCATTTAAAAAAAAAAAAAATCATTTGCTAGAACATGACTTCAGATGAAAGCTGCTTCCAGGGATCAACCCAAACTTCACATCACTCCACTGACCAAAACTTGACTCAGCCCAATAAATTATGGCTAATTTGACAAAATCTAAAAGTAAAAATTAATTTGGTAAATGTGAAATCTACGGTTGCCCTGCCAGTCTCTTTCCCTATTCTGCTGGTGACTCTTGGCTCACTAAACTCATGACAAGGCTTGTCTACCTAGAGGTTCTGACTCCTGAAATATCTGGCTCTCTTCACCCATAACCTGCTCCACTTCAGATTTTCCCAACTGCAAACCTTCTCCATTAGTATCTACTCAGGGTTCTCCTCCATGCCTCCATGATGAAAAGCATTTGCAACAAAGTTTAGAAGAACACCATTAACTGAGTACAATGTAGAATTTCGTCCTCCTACCCATTCAGATATGACCTAAATCAAATCCCTTATGATTACACAGTGGGAGTGAGAAATAGATTTAAGGGACTAGATCTGATAGAGTGCTGGATGAACTATGGATGGAGGTTCCTGACATTGTACAGGAAACAGGGATCAAGACCATCCTCATGGAAAAGAAATGCAAAAAAGCAAAATGGCTGTGAAAAGAAGAGAAGTGAAAAGCAAAGGAGAAAACGAAAGATATAAGCATCTGAATGCAGAGTTCCAAAGAATGGCAAGAAGAGATAAGAAAGCCTTCTTCAGAGATCAATGCAAAGAAATAGAGGAAAACAACAGAATGGGAAAGACCAGAGATCTCTTCAAGAAAATTAGAGATACCAAGGGAATATTTCATGCAAAGATGGGCTCGATAAAGGACAGAAATGGTATGGACCTAACAGAAGCAGAAGATATTAAGAAGAGATGGCAAGAATACACAGAAAAACTGTACAAAAAAGATCTTCACAACCAAGATAATCACGATGGTGTGATCACTCACCTAGAGCCAGACATCCTGGAATGTGAAGTTAAGTGGGCCTTGGAAAGCATCACTACGAACAAAGCTAGTGGAGGTGATGGAGTTTCAGTTGAGCTATTCCAAATCCTGAAAGATGATGCTGTGAAAGTGCTGCACTCACTATGCCAGCAAATTTGGAAAACTCAGCAGTGGCCACAGGACTGGAAAAGGTCAGTTTTCACTCCAATCCTAAAGAAAGGCAATGCCAAAGATGCTCAAACTACCACACAATTGCACTCATCTCACACACTAGTAAAGTAATGCTCAAAATTCTCCAAGCCAGGCTTCAGCAATACGTGAACCGTGAACTTCCTGATGTTCAAGCT
>NW_011494606.1:845283-847661 GCF_000754665.1 Bison bison bison
TTTCTAAATTCCATATATATGCGTTAGTATACTGTATTGGTGTTTTTCTTTCTGGCTTACTTCACTCCTTATAATAGGTTCCAGTTTCATCCATCTCATTAGAACTGATTCAAATGACTTCACTTTCTTTCTGCTTTCTTTGCTAGGGTGTGAGATGAGTGCAATTGTGGGGCAGTTTGAACATGCTTTGGCATTGCCCTTCTTTGGGATTGGAACGAAAACTGACCTTTTCCAATCCTGTGGCTACTGCTGAGTTTTCCAAATCTGCTGGCATATTGAATGCAGCACTTTCACAGCATCATCTTTTAGGATTTGAAATAGCTTAACTGGCATTTCATCACCTCCACTACCTTCCATCATCTCCATGGCAAATGGAAGGAGAAACAATGGAAACAGTGACAGACTTTATTTTCTTAGGCTCCAAAATCACTGCTGATGGTGACTGCAGTCATGAAATTAAAAGACACTTGCTCCTTGGAAGAAAAGCTATGACCAACCTAGACAGCATATTAATAAGCAGAGACATTACTTTGCCAACAAAGGTCCATCTAGTCAAAGCTATGGTTTTTCCAGTAGTTATGAATGGATGTGAGTTGGACTATAAAGAAAGCTGAGTGCTGAAGAATTGATTCTTTTGAACTGTGGTATTGGAGAAGACTCTTGAGAGTCCCTTGGACTGCAAGGAGATCCAACCAGTCCATCCTAAAGGAGATCAGTCCTGGGTGTTCTTTGGAAGGAGTGATGCTAAAGCTGAAACTGCAGTACTTTGGCCACCTCAGGCGAAGAGTTGACTCATTGGAAAAGACTCTGATGCTGGGAGGGATTGGGGGCAGGAGGAGAAGGGGACAACAGAGGATGAGATGGCTGGATGGCATCACCGACTCGATGGACGTGAGTTTGGGTGGACTCCGGGAGTTGGTGATGGACAGGGAGGCCTGGTGTGCTGCAATTCATGGGGTAGCAAAGAGTTGGACACGACTAGCAACTGAACTGAACTGAAGCTTTTTTTTTTTTCATTAATTACTAAATAGCAATCTTGTAAAGTCTGTTGATAAGCCCCAAAGCTGATAATCAGTTATCAATCATTTGCATTTACAAAACTGTTATCTAGCAATCTAACTGTAGTTATCTACAGTTCCAAACTGTAATTTATATGGGGCCTTTCCTTGTTTTCACTCTCCTCTCTCTCTTTCATCAAGAAGTTCTTCAGTTCCTCTTCACTTTCTGCCTTAAGGGTGGTGTCATCTGCATATCTGAGGTTATTGATATTTCTCCCAGCATCTTGATTCCAGTTTGTGCTTCATCCAGCCTAGCCTTTTGCATGATGTACACTGCATGTAAGTTAAATAAGCAGAGTGACAATATACAGCCTTGACGAACTTCTTTCTTGATTTGGAACCAGTCTGTTGTTCCATGTCCAGTTCTAACTGTTGCTTCTTGACCTGTGTACATATTTCTCAGAAGGCAGGTCAGGTAGTCTGGTATTCCCATCTCTTTAAGAATTTTCCACAGCTGTGATACACATAGTCAAAGGCTTTGGAATAATCAACAAAGCAGGAGCTAGATGTTTTTCTGGAATTCTCTTGCTTTTTCTATGACCCAACAGATGTTGGCAATTTGATCTCTGGTTCCTCTACCTTTTCTAAATATAGCTTGAACATCTGGAAGTTCACAGTTCATGTACTGTTGAAGCCTGGCTTGGAGAATTTTGAGCATTACTTTGCTAGGGTGGGATTCCCTGGTGGCTCAGTTGGTAAAGCCTTTACCCGCAATGAGGGAGACCCAGGTTCGATCCTTGTATCAGGAAGATCCCTTGGAGAAGAAAATGGCAACCCACTCTAGTACTCTTGCCTAGAAAATTCCATGGATGGAGGAGCCTGGTGGGCTGCAGTCCATGGGGTCACAAGGAGTCCAACACAATTGAGTGACTTCACTTTCTTTTTTATTTTTAATTTTATTTATTTTTAATTTTATTTTATTTTTAAACTTTACAATATTGTATTAGTTTTGCCAAATATCGAAATGAATCCGCCACAGGTATACCTTTGTTCCCCATCCTGAACCCTCCTCCCTCCTCTCTCCCCATACCCTCCCTCTGGGTCGTCCCAGTGCACCAGCCCCAAGCATCCAGTATCGTGCATCGTACCTGGACTGGCGACTCGTTTCATACATGATATTATACATGTTTCAATGCCATTCTCCCAAATCTCCCCACCCTCTCCCTCTCCCACAGAGTCCATAAGACTGATCTATACATCAGTGTCTCTTTTGCTGTCTCGTACACAGGGTTATTGTTACCATCTTTCTAAATTCCATATATATGCGTTAGTATACTGTATTGGTGTTTTTCTTTCTGGCTTACTTCACTCCTTATAATA
>NW_011494606.1:847761-891322 GCF_000754665.1 Bison bison bison
ACAGGAAGAAAAGCTATGACCAACCTAGACAGCATATTAATAAGCAGAGACATTACTTTGCCAACAAAGGTCCATCTAGTCAAAGCTATGGTTTTTCCAGTAGTTATGAATGGATGTGAGTTGGACTATAAAGAAAGCTGAGTGCTGAAGAATTGATTCTTTTGAACTGTGGTATTGGAGAAGACTCTTGAGAGTCCCTTGGACTGCAAGGAGATCCAACCAGGAAATCTTAAGGGAAATCAGTCCTGAATATTCATTGGAAGGACTGATGATGAAGCTGGAGCTCCAATACTTTGGCCACCTGATGCGAAGAGCTGAGTCATTAGAAAAGATCCTGAAGGTGGGAAAGAGTGAGGGCAGGAGGAGAAGGGGACGACAGATGAGATGGTTGGATGACATCACCGACTCAACGCACATGAGTATGAGTAAGCCCTGGGAGTTGGTGATGGGCAGGGAAGCCTGGTTTGCTGCAGTCCATGGGGTCACAAAGAGTCGGACACAACTGAGAGACTGAACTGAACTTGAACTTTCCTTGTTTTACTTCTAAAGTATTTAAACATATCCACACATGTTTGTCAACAAATTAAACAGTGGTTTCCTCCCGGGGGTGGGGTGGTGGTGGTGGTGGCAGCGGTGTGGCAGTGGTGGTGTGTGTATGTGCGTATCTTGCAAGCCAAAAGGAATGAAAAAATCCAGATAAAAAACTAAGCACTAACCATGAAAGGGTGAGCTGAACAGAAGGACTTTTATAAGAGTAGTGATAGTACTTCTGCTTAGCCCCAGGTGGAGCTGCGGCCGCCCCATGTTAGCCCCAGCTCAGAAAGAGCAATAAACGTGTCTCCTTCAGTGGGCCGTTCAGTGATCACTGGCTTCCAGCAAGGGTGAGAGTGGAGCAGTGACAGTTGCAGAACAGGAAAGAGATGAGAAAAGCAACAATCCAGAAATGTCTCCCATTTGAACAGAAATGGTTGTGAACCAAAGCCTTCTAGTTCAGGCTGTGTATCACAATTAGTAACCTTAAGGAAAATATATATATCCCAATAAATACTAGGTCCCTAAGTATTTGGGTTCAAAGGACCTCAAATAGCTGTTTGTGTCTCCTGGGTTTTTCAGGAAAGAGGTGTGATAATGACACATGTGTACTCAAGACACGATGACAAGTTATCTGCATAGTTCGGGCTGAAAATAGCTGGGTTTGGAACCAGGATAATTCAGATATAAATCACTGCCACTACTTCATTTTACTTTGCTTTAGTCAACCCACCCTCAGATGCAGACAGGAAACACAACTTCAAATGCAGAATGAAGCCTATTTAATACATCGATAGCAGACAATCCAGTTTTTAGAAACTATCCTTGATTTACTTTCTCTACCTCTAGATACACTGGGCCCCTGAAAGAAGCCTGAATTTGAAGGATTACTCTGGGAAATCCAGGCCTGTCACTGACTATTTCAGCCATCCTAAATGTCTTCTTTTGGAAAATTACAATCAGTTGCATATTATTTGGTGTTTTACTTACATTTTAAATGTGAACATGTTTTAGACAAAACTAGTCAATGATGCATTCATTACATTTATTTGCATCATTTCCTTCATTACTGGGTTAATTGGCAGGTATGTCATCACAGTGTGAAAGACAGAAAGAAAGTTACAGATGTTGAGGTTAACAAGCTTACAGTTACCAAATGAGGAACGTGGGAGGGGAGGGATAAAGCAGGAGCTTGGGGTGCACATACGTACACGCCTATATATAAGACAGATAACCAACAAGAACCTACTGTATAGCCCAGGGAACTCTACTCAGTATTCTGTGATAACCTAGGAGAGAAAAGAATCTAAAAAAGAATGAGTGAATATATGTATATGTGTAACTGAATCACTTTGCTGTACACAGGAAACTGGAGAAGGCAATGGCACCCCACTCCAGTACTCTTGCCTGGGAAATCCCATGGACGGGAGCCTGGTAGGCTGCAGTCCATGGGGTCACGAAGAGTCGGACTTGACTTCACTTTCACTTTTCACTTTCATGCACTGGAGAAGGAAATGGCAACCCACTCCAGTGTTCTTGCCTGGAGAATCCCAGGGACGGGGGAGCCTGGTGGGCTGCCGTCTATGGGGTCGCACAGAGTCGGACACGACTGAAGCGACTTAGCAGCAGCAGCAACACAGGAAACTAACACAATACAGTAAATCAACTATAAGAAAAGGAAGAGGATACATGCTACCATTTCCCTTCCCATAGTTACGCAAGACATCACTAATCCATGCCAGTGACACTCCGTGCTCCTGAGCCTTGCACACCAGAGACACGCTCAACCAGAGCTGCTTGTTAGGACTCATATATTGATTCTAAAGGGAGCAGATCGGATGGTAAACAAGTGGCGTGCTCCAGTACACATGGAGTCAACTGAAGGAAGTAAATATTTAGCAGATTGGTGAAACAAAATGTAGAATGACAAGATGGCTGCTTTTAAATATCTGAAGAGGGAACTGGAGGTTTCATTCCATGTGGTTCCAAAGGTAGCCAGGCAACAACCATCCCAGGATGAATTATAGTTGCATTATAAGAATGGCCTTATTACAAAGTGTAGGCATTGTGAAGAGGAAGGTGAAGCCAGCCGCCTGGGTAAACACAGGAATGCTGGAGCTTGCTCTCTCCCTTCCTCCTACCCAACCCCAGGTACACAACAGATTTTTCCTTTAATCCTTTGTTAACAAGTTCCACTGACTCATGGAATGTTCTCACTGCAATTTCTAAGAAACACATACCGCGTAGGGCTGCTTTTTAACAGCTTCAGGGGAGGGACTATGCAAATGAAGGAGAATTTCTTTCATCAATATGCAAAAGGATGGGTTGGATTTACAACTCAGACAGAATCTGCGTTTTCATGGATTATTTTCCAGCTCTAAGGCCTCTAATTCTAAAAACCTCTTGATGTTGGCCCCATACTAATGTCTCAACATCCGTGTAAAGGTGCAACCAAAGGTCCTGACCACTCCTTTGGGACCCAGCTCTATCAATTTATGATCAGAGGCATCTGCTCAGAGGGTGAGAGAGCTGTGCTACAAGGATTAAGACAGAGTCCCAGGATGTCCTGGAAAAGTCTCAGTTGATGTAAAAACACATTTATTTGTTTTGAAAGGTACCAAATGGGTCACGGCTTGGTTACATGAAGGGAAAAATTCTTTCATAGCCCCTGAGGCAAATGGCTGCTCTGAAATCAGCAGGCTGTGGTTATGTAACATCTCTTTTAATCTGATCCTTCTATTTTATCCTGCGACCCAGGGTAGATCATCCAACCTGGAGGCTCAGTTCTTGAGTCTGTAGAATAATGACATCTGACCTTGCTCATCCTGACCAGACATACCAGGATGGAGGCAGTCTTTGAAGAAAGCTGAGCTTCCCAGGAGAGAGAAATGACAGGCCTGGGTCTCATTATTGAATATTTTGCAATGGGTTTAAGTTTTATCCTTGCCTTTAAATCCTCAAAATTATTTACATTTAGACTAATCTGCTTTTTTAGATGTTGAAATATACCCTGAGGCTTTTCTTTACTAATTACCTAGAATGATACTGCTGTAAGTGCCAGGAAAGAAACTGCTTTTACATGAATCCTTTACACCTTCCAGAATACTTAAGAGCAGAGGCAATGTTCTCCCTCAAATAATCTTTTCTTTTCCAAAGCCTCAGTTTCCCAGGAAAACACTCACAGAGACATGATTCCATATGCCCCACCCTACATCCTTCTTTCTTTTTAGATACAGAGAGGAACACGTGACCTAGGTGTCAGTCACTCGGTTCAGTCACGTCTGACTCTTTGCGACCCCATGGACTGCAGCACACCAGGCTTCCCTGTCCATTACCAACTCCCAGAGCTTACTCAAACTCACGTCCATCGAGTTAGTGATGCCATCCAACCATCTCAACCTCTGTCGTCCCCTTCTCCTCCCGCCTTCAATCTTTCCTAGCATCAGGGTCTTTTCCACTGAGTCAGTTCTTCGCATCAGGTTGCCCAAGTATTGGAGCTTCAGCTTCAGCATCAGTCCTTCCAATGAATATTAAGGACTGATTTCCTTTAGGATTGACTGGTTGGATCTCCTTGCAGTCCAAGGGACTCTCAAGAGTCTTCAACACCACAGTTCAAAACCATCAATTCTTCTGTGCTCAGCTTTCTTTTGGAGAAGGCAATGGCACCCCACTCCAGCATTCTTGCCTGGAAAATCCCATGGATGGAGGAGCCTGGTAGGCTGCAGTCCATGCAGTCCTGAAGAGTTGGACACGACTGAGCGACTTCACTTTCACTTTTCACTTTCATGCATTGGAGAAGGAAATGTTCTTGCCTGGAGAATCCCAAGGACAGTGGAGCCTGGTGGGCTGCCGTCTATGGAGTCGCAGAGATGGACACGACTGAAGTGACTTAGCAGCAGCAGCAGCAGCTTTCTTTATTGTCCAACTCTCACATCCATGAATGACCACTGGAAAAACCATGGCTTTGACTATGTGGACCTTTCTTGGCAAGGTGATATCTCTGCCTTTTTAATACACTGTCTAGGTTGGTCATAGCTTTTCTTCCAAGGAGCAAGCGTCTTTTAATTTCATGGCTGCAGTCACCATCTGCAGTGATTTTGGAGCCTAAGAAAATAAAGTCTGTCACTGTTTCCATTATTTCCCCATCTATTTGCCATGAAGTAGCATGGGACTGGATGTCATGATGTTTGTTTTCTGGATGTTGACTTTTAAACCAACTTTTTCACTCTCCTCTTTCACTTTCATCAAGAAGCTCTTTAGTTCTTCACTTTCTGCCCTAAGGTGGTGTCATCTGCATATATGAGGTCACTGATATTTCTCCTGGCAATCTTGATTCGAATTTGTGCTTCATCTAGCCTGGCATTCCGCATGATGTATTCTGCATATAAGTTAAATAAGCAGGGTGACAATATACAGCCTTGACGTACTTCTTTCTTGATTTGGAACCAGTCTGTTGTTCCATGTCCAGTTCTAACTGTTGCTTCCTGACCTGCATACAAATTTCTCAAGAGGCAGGTCAGGTGGTCTGGTATTCCCATCTCTTTCAGAATTTTCCACAGTTTATTGTGATCCACACAGTCAAAGGCTTTGGCGTAGTCAATAAAGCGGAAGTAGATGTTTTTCTGGAACTCTCTTGCTTTTTCAATGATCCAGTGGATGTTGGCAATTTGATCTCTGGTTCCTCTGCCTTTTCTAAATCCAGCTTGAACATCTGGAAGTTCATAGTTCATGTACTGTTGAAGCCTGGTTTGGAGGATTTTGAGCATTCCTTTGCTAGCGTGTGAGATGAGTGTGACTGTGCAGTAGCTTGAGCATTCTTTGGCATTGCCTTTCTTTGGGATTGGAATGAAAACTGACCTTTTCTGGTTCTGGGGCCACTGCCGAGTTTTCCAAATTTTCTAGCATATTGAGTGCAGCACTTTCACAGAATCGCCTTTTAGATTTGAAATAGCTCAACTGAAATTCTGTCACCTCCACTAGCTTTGTTCGTAGCAATGCTTCCTAAGGCACACTTGGTCTAAGGTTCACAGATCTAGGTGTACTTTACACATATAATCCCACCAAAGAGTCTGTCCAGGATTACAGAAACCAGCAAGAAAAGAACAACCATTACTAGCCCCATTCACTTCCTTCTGAGGTCATCCTCAACACTGCATGTCACAGGATGAAGGTACCACAGAACCCCAGCCTCTATCCCATGTCCCTTTGCAAATGCACACTGGTCAATCCAAATTACGTCTGACAATGAGTGGAAGCAGAAAGAACCCACAAAGTCACATACCATACCTATATAAGGAGGCCTATCTGAAGAAATCTTCAGAAATGCAAACACGAGAAGGAAAGAGTGGCAATCACACGTTATAGTCTAATTTCAATAGTCCCTCAAAGGTGTCAAAAAGTCTCATGAAATACAGTTGACAAACCAGGTGGGGATCCTGACTTGTCATGAGTTTCTGTCATGGATATTGGTTGTTTGGGGCCACCCCAGACCATTCTTCCTTCTTTTGGTTCAGCACCTGGATTTCCTTTCTGGGAATCTATTCTCCTCCTCTGCATGTAGTCTTGGTGGGACTGTCAGTCAGGACTCCCCCAACCCTTCTAACCCCAGCCAAGCAGTGGGCATGTGGCCTGTGCCAAGCCATAGGGCTCTTATTTCCAGGGCTCTGAGTCTTGGATGAAGAAACCTGTCAAAATGTATCCACTGTAGCAACACGAGCAGCAGGCAAGTAAGACCATCAGTTCTGTCCACTGGATCCCCAGAGCCCCCTTTGTATCTGTCCTTCACCCAGCCTGCTCCCACACACTTCCTGTTGATTCTTAGAGCTACTGGATAGCCTTCCAACAAAATCCTTTTGTGTTTGACCTAGCCAAAATTGGTGTCTGCTGCTTGTGGAAAAAAGAAGAATTTACACAGATGTGCAGCTTGCTTCTTCAGATTCTGGACCTAGTTGAGGATTTCTAGGCTCAACTAAGCCCTATGATCCTAAATGATTCCAAAAATGATACTCTGCATATGAGTACATTCTCCCTAAAATCCTCTTGTGCCTCTATGGTCAATAATAATGAGTATTTAAAATAAAATAGAGTAAGAGAGAGAGAGGCAAACTAGCAAGGCTTCAATTCAGTTCAGTGCAGTCACTTAGTCGTGTCCGACTCTTTGTAACTCCATGAATTGCAGCACGCCAGGCCTCCCTGTCCATCACCAACTCCCGGAGTTCACTCAAACTCACGTCCATTGAGTCGGTGATGCCATCCAGCCATCTCATCCTCTGTCATCCCCTTTTCCTCCTGCCTCCAATCCCTCCCAGCATCAGTCTTTTCCAATGAGTCAGCTCTTCGCATGAGGTGGCTAAGTATTGGAGTTTCAGCTTCAGCATCAGTCCTTCCAAAGAACACCCAGGACTGATCTCCTTTAGAATGGACTGGTTGGATCTGCTTAGAATAGTTCTATAATGGTGAAATTTATATTAGCTCTAAATTTTACTTTTAGGAATGAAGACAGAATGGGAAAGAGAATCTACTGTTTATATACAATAGAATGCATAGATCACAAAGGTGCAGTCGATGGGTTTCGACAGCTACACACACCAGTGTCACAGCCATGCCAATTATGATCTGGAACATGACCATCATTCCACAAAGCTCTATCATGGGCCTTTCCAGCTACTCCTTCCCCACACCCATAGGCAAACACTGTGCTGACTTCCGTCAGCATAGCCCAATTTTCCCTGTTCTAGAACAAAATACAAAAGGAATCAGGCAGTGCATAGGCTCGTATCTGGCTCACTCTGGTCAACATAGTGTTTCTGATATTCACCTGGATCATTATATGTGTCAGTAGAGTGTTCTTTGTTATTGCTGAGTAATACTCCACTGTAGAAATGTATCACAGTGTGTTTATTCAGTCTCCTGTTGATGAAATAGTTGGCTTGTTTCCAGTTTGAAGCTATCATGAAAAAAGTTGCTGTGAACATTCTTAAATAAATATTTTTTATGGAACTATGATTGCTTTCATTGCTCTTGAATCAATGAATTTTCATTTAATGGTGAAAAGTTTTGTATTAACAGCATGCAGAGAAACAATAATATAATTTTTCCTGGAGGGAAAATGGTGTCTATTTTCCACCTTTTTCCCTAGGATAGACTAGGTTCATAGGTACCATTCTATTAACCCCTTATTCTTCCTTTTTAAGTTTCAGTCTCTCAATCTCCAGAATTCTCATTTCTCTACCATTCTAAACAAACCTTTCTCTTGACCTTAAATTAAGCCAGCAAACACTCTCAATATGCCTTCTTCATGGCAATTTTTAAAAGGAAGAGCTAGCCCTATTCACTGGCTACCCTCTTTTTTAAATTTTATTTTTAATTGGAGGATAATCACTTTACAATATTGTGAAAGTTTCTAGCACACATCAACAGGAATCAGCCATAGGCATACCCATGTTCCCTGCTTCTTAAAGACCCCTCCCCTCCCTGCTCATTCCAGCCACTAGATTCTCTCCAGTGCTTTCCCCACAGTCTCTCCCAGTCTCATTTTCTCAGGCCCCAGCCTCCCCTTGACTTCTGGCTGTGTCAAGCTGTGTTCACTGCTTCTCCCCCACCACTCCTTCTTTTATCTTTTTTAAAGAAAAGTTAAACTTTAATTACTCAGATAGTTTTTACAAGGAAAACAGGCACCGAAAGACTGGTCTAAAATGCTCACAACTCTAACATATCTTTCTCCTGGCTTTCATATACACTGGGAGTAGAGATTCTGTAGCCAGATTCTGAGGTTTGAACCTGGCTCTATCACTTCCTATCTGGGTGACCTTGGGTAATTATTTAACGATTATATACTTTGTTTCTTGTGTAAAGTGAGGCTGATAATAGGACTCACCTCACAGGCTTGTTGTAAAGATTAAAGGAGTTAGCCTGGTACACAGTAAGTGCTTGCAACTCCTATTATCTCATTTGTCCCTCATTGTGGTGTATATAATAGAACTTTATAAACCATAATAGACTTTATTACTATTAGAGATGATATAAGGCGCTATAATACTTTGGTGCCACCTCTTCTCAGGCTCCTTTCATCGTTGGGTCTCTTTTCCCTGCTTCTTTAACGTGGATATACGTCAAACCTCCTTCCTGAGTCCCTTGTCCTCGTGATTCTTTTTTTTTTTTTCTTTTTCGTTTTTTGTCCTCGTGATTCTATACTCTCTTGAAGGTCTTCATCACAGTGGCTTTAATTATCACACTAAAGACAATGACTTCAAATATAGGTCTACTACCCTAAGACATCTCCCTTAAACACCCCAACTTCTTGCTGGGGAGCTCACTACCATTCATTCATACTCAACTAATGTATAAAACCAAAATCACTGTTTTGTTTTCACAAAGAGGCTGCTCTCAGGATTTTGCTTTGTCCTCAGTGGAGGTTTAGTCGCTAAGTCATATCCAACTCTTGCGACCCCATGGACTGTAGCCCTCCATGCTCCTCTGTCCATGGGATTCTCCAGGCAAGAATACTGGAGTGGGTTGCTATTTCCTTCTCCAGGGGATCTTCCCAAGCCAGGAATCAAACCTGGGTCTCCTGCACTGCAGGCAGATCCTTTACCAACTGAGCTACAAGGGAAGCCCCTTGTCCTCAATGATACACTCAAATGCTGAGCAAACATGACCTGGTCTTGCCAGGTATTCCTAGGCCTGGATACAAGAGCTTCAGAATGGCTCTGTGGAGGGTAGAAAACTGGAAAACTCCTCTCCTTTCCCTTAGGCCTTCCCTGTCCACTCTGAAAAGTCCATGATGACTATGAACTGTCTGTGCAGGAGGGATGGGCTGAGGGAGCGAGAATTCCAGGAATGAATCAAGTTGCTTCGGTAAAACATAAACATCCTAACCCCAGGTCCACCAGCACTTGGCCCTAAGCCTTCCTTCCTCACATCATACAGTTTTGATAATACCGTCCATGTTTATGACAGTCCTTGACCCCCTGTGCCAGAGCTAGACTTGCGGGGGAGTCAGCAGCACCCCTTGGCACCAACATTCCATCCCTGACCCTCGGAGCTTTAATCAAGGAGAAGGAATAGTCTAAATGGCTCAGGGCCCTGTAACTGTTAGAGGCTCTGTGTCACCTATAACATTCCCTAGAGCCAAACCTACTCTTCTTGCAAGCAGCCTAATAAGTCACCTGAACTTACAGAAGGAAGACACAGCTCAGGGAATTCTCTCGAAGCTTCCTGCTTGGACTAGTCATTAGGGTGGTCATGGATATTCCACTTCTGCTTTGAGCACACAGCAGGATGGTACCTCCCTGCTGCCCTTGAAGTTAAACATGATGCGTCACTTGCTTTGGCTAATGAGATGTGAGCAGAAACAGCACCGATCACTTCTGGGAGAAGCGGGAAGGATCCACGGGTGATTCATTTGTTCCCTCTCCTTGCCTCAGTGGAAGCAGAGGCTGAGATGCTGCTTCTATCAGCCTGGACCCCTGAATGAGCAGAATACATACTGCATCACACGGGTGGTTTGGGCAAGAGACAAACTTGTTCTGTTAAGTCTTAAGGACTCAGGGCTCTTTGTTCCTGCAGCTCAAGCTACTCAGTCCCGACAGATACACTGGCCCTGGTTGTATGACCAGTTGGCAACCTCCAGTTTCTGACTCAGTCTCACTTCTGGTTTTTAGATTTGTGCTCTGCTTAGTTCAGCTCTTGGGGACATACGGTGCATTAAAATACCAATACAAAGCTGTCCCCTGGCTTATGGATTAAGACTGATACTTGCTGCTGTAGAGCCCACAGTGACCTGGCAAAATTCTAGACTCTAGTTATGAAAACAGGTACAATTTTCTCCAATGCACCTAAACAAGACTCTACGTATTAAAGTATCCTTTTCTAGCTATATTGACCATACAATTTACAGTCCAAAGTGGTTTGGAGTGAAGGGGGATGAAGGTGACACATGAACTATCACTATACTGAGTAAACAGGCACGCATAGACCCTGGAATTCTACTTCTATCGTCTTTACGATATTAAGTCTATGAGAAAAATTCCTAGAGGCATTATCTTAGGACAGATCACTATGTCCAGGAAATGCAGTTAAAGGTCTAGGAAGAAGCATGTGGTGAAATTAATGTGTTTATCAGAGAGTGTGCTCTGCTTTTACTATTCTATGTGGCACTGGGTTGAATGAGTGCAGCTGTTCCCCTAAGTAGGCACATGCGAACAGCAACAGACATCCAAACAAAACCAAGAGCCGAATGCAAACTCCAGCCGTAAAATACGAACACCCTGCAGAAACATTAACAGCGTCTTCCTCCCACTGGTCAGCCTGGGAGTCATTTAAGAGGAAAGAGGACAAAATCAAGAAAACAATCTTAGCAGCAAGAAGAATTGTTTAAAGAAAGCCAAAGTAAATGCAGTTTCAGTGACTCTGGGAGCCTCTCCTCCTAGGCATGTGAGACATATTAATGTCAGTAAATATTTTTAAAGAATGCTGAATTTTCTAGACAAAGTAACAAACACAGTGCAGAAGATAGTTGATTTATTTAATCTGCTGCTGTTCTGCATTTTTCTTTTCTTTGTAAAACATTTGTAAAAATGCTTTGTAAAACAGCATTCTCACTGGCTCCTTCAAAATTTCAGTGGCTTATGGTGAAGACGTAGATAATAATTACTGTAGAAGATTCTGTTTTTCTGTCTGTCCCAACTCCCTCTTTCCCACCTCCACTTCCTGGGATGTGGGTTTCTCACCAGAGGGCTAGTCACATGACCTGAGTTAACCCAAGGACCACTGCCCCCAACCTAGGCCCTGAACTCATGTCCAGGGATGGGAATATGACCCCAAAAAGATCACAGTGTGGTTTTTCTGAGACCGAAGCCCTCATTAGGCATATTAGCTTCCTAGGCTGCCATAACAAATGACCACAAACTGGGTGGGTTAAAACAACAGAATTTATTCTCTGACAGTTCTGGAGGCTGGGAATTCAAACTCAAGGTGTTGGCAGGGCCCTGCTCGCTCTGCAATCTCTGGGGAAGAAGCTTTCTGTTACTCCTCCTGGTTTCTGGCATTTTCCAGAAATCCTTAGTGTTCCCTGACTTGTAGCTGCATCACTCTAAGCTCTGCCTTGGTGTCACATGGCCATCTTTCCTCTGTCTGTGCCTGGGTGTTCTCTATATGTGTGTCTCTGTGCCTCTTCTCTTTATATAAGGACACCAGTCGTATGGATTAAGGGCCCACCCTCATCCAGTATGACCTCTTCTTAACCTGAACCTTAATTACATGCAAAGACCTTATTTCCAGATGAGCAAATTCATAGGTACCAGGGATAGAAAGATTGGGGAACATAATTCAACCCATAACACTGGATAAGAGAGAGATTTTCTCACTCTGAGTGCAAGTTCAAAGCCATGTAAGCCTGTCCATCCACCTGAGAAGTAAGTAAACAGACCAAGAGATGGAGAAAGAGAGAAAAGCAGGCTCCTAACGTTATTGGGGGAGAAGGCAACGGCAACCCACTCCAGTACTCTTGCCTGGAAAATCCCATGGACGGAGGAGCCTGGTAGGCTGCAGTCCATGGGGTCATGAAGAGTCGGACACAACTGAGCAGCTTCACTTTCACTTTTCACTTTCATGCCTTGGAGAAGGAAATGGCAACCCACTTCAGTGTTCTTGCCTGGAGAATCCCAGGGACAGGGGAGCCTGGTGGGCTGCTGTCTCTGAGGTCGCACAGAGTCGGACATGACTGAAGCAACTTAGCAGCAGCAGCAGCAACACTATTGAATCCCTTGAAGGCAGCCACATCTAAATCCCAGCCCCATTCTTGGACTTCCCAGTAACAGGACCAACAAAGTATCTTTCTTGTTTAAACATAGGTAGGCTGGGTTTCGGTCACTTACAACCAAGAGTTTTAATCAATGTATGCACCAGTGAATAATGCAATATAATGTGAATCCAAATAGTTTGCCATATTTGGATGGGGACGAACAGGCGGACTATACATGAAAAAGACTTGCCATGAGTTGAAACTAAGTGATGGGTATATAGGAGGTTATTTTCATATAATTATATTATTCTATTTTTACATATGTTTGAAATTTTCCAAAATAAAAAGTTGAATCAGATGTTAATTACACCCCCTCCTACCTGAGGACCCACAATTAAAGTCCAGCCTGAGTCAGGGCAAACAAAAGAACAGAAAAAGTAGAATCATACATAGACAACAGCTGGCATCCACAGGCAATACTGATGATAGGCGAAAATACCAGCATGAGTTTTCTTTGTGGGATGCAAAGAGCTTTTGATACTAGACTTGAGTCTACCAGGCTTGACAGGATCAGGTGGCTGGCAGAGGATCACGTGGAACTAAGCAGAGAGGGTTGGGTGATGTGGCTCCAGCTTCAGGCTAAACAATGGGGACAGACAGCGCATGGCTGGAGGAATTCACCTTGCCTCCCAGTGAACCACGGTGAAGCAGCTATTACTACCCACAGCCAACAATAAAGCAAGGGCGCAGCTCAGACAAAAGAAAGGGTTCCTTCTCTAAGTGCTCACTGCCAAGTACTGTTGCCCTGACATAAGAATATATTTCACAGTTGACAAAACACTCATGATTCTGTGCCTTAATTTAAGCCAGAGTCACCATCTCTTCTGAGATCTTGCCTCCCTCCTGGATTAGAGTTTCTCTACCCCAGCTGCCCATCAGAATGACTTGTGATCTTAAAAAAAAAATCCCCATCCCCAGGCTGCACCCCAAATCAATTAAATCACAATCTCTGGGAGTGGCACCCAGGCCTCAGTATTTCTAGAAGGCTCCCCAGTGATTCTAATGGGCAGTGGTCATGAGACCACTTTAAGAATCCAACCCAAGCTGCAGACACTTCTCTGAGACAAATGTGCAGACAAGAATAATTCTGTATCCCATTTCAGAGCAGACATCCACCCCGCCTCCCTTTTCCCATGGCCTTACACCTAGGCACGACTTCTCACATGTGGACACAGATTCTATAATGGAATCAGCACAACTCACTATGGCCCCAAAACCAAAACATAAAACAGAAGCAACATGGTAAAAACTCAATAGACTTTAAAAATGGTCCTCATCAAAACAAAACAAAGGAAAGTGACTCCAAGATCTAGAACAGTACTGATGAGCTCTGCAATGGTTGTCTACCACACTTCCTCTTGGGAAACTGCATTTGAGGCTCCCCCAGCACAAAAGCCAAACAACTGTCAGCCGTACAACTCCACATGCTCTCTTAAGCCATTCTACCAGCCCTTGCAGCAGGAACCAAGGAAAAGGGAAACTCTATCCTGGCTCACTCCTCACAAGTTTAGCTTGAATCTCTTGCTTCTACTCATTTCTTGACCCTTGCTCTGTCTCACTCATCCTCTCATCCTCAGATGCTGCTTGCTTCGACCAAAGCCTCTCCCATCTGACTAATGGTCCAGCTGTCACCTGAGAGCTATTACTACCTTTGGTAAAGACCCCTACCAGCTCCTCCTCGCACTGCCACTCTAGCCAGCATCACACTGGTTCCTCCAGCAACAACAAAAAGGCAACAGGGTTGGAGAACAGACAAAACTGATTCCTGTGGACAAGGCTGGGGCTACTCTTACCTTCTGCAAATGGTTCCCATTCATAAAACCGGCCCATGAACGGCTTGTTGTTGTAGGATGCACACTGTACCTCCCAGATACTTCTACTGCTTTCTGGACACACCTAATAAAGCAGATATTAAATATGCAATTAGCATCCATATCTTTTCATGGCCCAAGCCAAATCCCATGAGGCCTCACCAATGTTAAATGCCTGTACTGTCCCACTGAAACCTGGGTTTCTAAAAATGTGCTGATCACCTACATCAAAAATTTTAAATGCAGATCCCAGAGCTTCACTCCAAGTTTACTAAATCAAATCTTTGGAAGGACACCACATTTTTAACATGCTTCCCACGTGAAGATTTTGCATACCATAATTTGAAAACTACTGACCTAAACCTGCTCTTAACAAAGAGATCTGCTTGCCTCCCTCAGAGAGGCCACCCATTTGCATCTGTTTGACTTTGCTCATGCCATTCTTGTGCATGGGGTAATATTCACAGCAAACACGGACACTGCTCTTACCATGTGCAGCGCTATTTTAAGCATACTAACTAGGGCTTCCCAGGGGGCACTAGTGGTAAAGAACCTGCCTGCCAATGCAGGAGATGTAAGACATACGGGCTCAATCCCTGGGTTGGGAAGATCCCCTGGAAGAGGGCATGGCAATCCACTTCAGTATTCTTGCCTGGAGAATCCCACGGACAGAGGAGCCTGGTGGGCTAAGTCTATGAGGTCACAAAGAGTTGGATAAGACTGGGGCGACTTAGCATGTATGCACATATTAACTAATTTATTCCTCCTGATGACAATGTTATTGATATTTTTATAGATTTGTTTCTACTAGTGAGCAAACTGAGGCATGAAGCAGTCACACAGCCAGTGAGGGCAGAGGCTGAATTGAACCCCAAGAAGTCTAGTGCCCACCAGGCTGCCTGCCAGTCTACATTCTGGCCTAAATTCTCTCTACCGTCTAATGCAGGATGGTGCATCTTATTTTGTCTAAATTCTCTTCACTATCTACTGCAGGAGATCTGAGCCCTCAGCCTACAGAAGAGACATTCAGAGAGCTCCTGGGAAGTGCAGACTCGTGGATCCCTCCCTCAAGGATTCAGTAAGTCTGGCATGAGGTCCAGCAATCTGTAGTTTGTTAATTTATCCAGGTGATTCTGATATACTAGTCTACTCAGGTTTAATATCCAGCTGCTTCTGGCTTATTTCTTTCTTATTTATAAATGGTGAATATGAGTAAAATGGGACATAAATGTGGAATAAGATCAGAATCTCCTATTCAAATTGTGGATAAGGTAGGTTCTAGCTTTTTAAACCCAGCACACTTTAAGGTGAAGGGTGTGTGCCTATGTGTCTGTATTTTAATAATCAGACAGGAAAGGAATGCAGCCACTTAAATATTTAAAGCCCTGTATGGAAGTCTCTGAAGTAAAGTGCTAATACAATAGATCAAGTCCTACAGGATTAGAAGGAAATCTACTATATGTATCAGAAACATCAGGTCTCCTGGAAGATGAGGGGAGGGAACAGAGTGGGGAATGAAACCAGGCGGAAGGAAAAACATCCCCTGCTTGATGAAGGGCAGTGGGGGATGCTGCTGGGACAAACACGCAGGGTGGTCATAACCCTACTGCAGCCTGAGCCAAACCATATAGAACGAGAAACCAGTGAAGTAGAACATAATGGAAACTGGGCTGGGGGAAGGGGGCCAGGTGGTTGGGCAGGGTGTGCTGAGCTCTGACAATGGGTGAGAAGCTGACAGGCTGGGGAAAGCTGTCTCCAGGGGCCATGGGAGCCAAGCTGCTGGCGGTCCTTAAGCCGGAACCATGTAGGCTTCCAGCAAAACCAGCTGCCTCCATGAAGGATTTGGGGTTAAGATGCTTTTTACAACCCTTTGGCCAGAACGAGAGTTCAACCAGGTTGAGATCAGCTGGGCAGCTTAGGAGCAGGCACCATCCTTTCAATGAGAAAGACTAGCTAAGGGGATTGTTAAAAACACAGATTCTTGGGCTTCCTTATCCAGTGGAGGATAAGGAAGAGGGCCAGGAATATACACTTGGAATGCCCCCCTCTGGTGATCCTGGGGCAGCCAGCCTGGCACCAGATTATGCAGCCACAAATAAGAGCCACTCCAAGGCCTCAATCACACTCCAAATGATTTAACATGCAATCAGAGTGTGAGAGCGGAAGACAAGCAAGAACAACTCCTTTAATTTAAAGAGGAGGAAACAGAGGCATGGAGAGACGGGTTACCCTGCCAAACGTCCCACAGTGACACAGAGACAGAGCCCAGAATGCTGAACACCCACCCTGGCCATCACTAGAAACTTGAGATCCACTGCTGGGTGGCAGGTTTTCGTAATGGAAAGAGACTACAACAAATGGGCCAAAAGTCCTGTTCCTCAAATAACCACTCCTACATAAAGCCAAGCTGCTCTGAATGAGGCTCCACCCAGGAGCCACCCTAATTAACCTGGTGGCAGTTACCAGCATCAGAAGCTGTACACCATAAAAACTCAGCCAGTCTGTTTAACCTCTTTATAATTTTATTCTTTTTTTATTTTTGGCTGTGCTAGGTGTTTGTTGCTGTGTGGGCTTTTCTCTAGTTGTGGAGATCTTCCTGGATCAGGGATCAAACCCTTGTGTACTGCATTGGCAGGGAGATTCTTTACCACTGAGACACCAGGGGAGCCCAAAAGTTTAGCTATTCTTAACACCATCACCATTATCATTTGGCAGCAAAATAGTGCCAAACAGCTGGACCACGAAACAACACAGCTATAGAATCATTTTGAATTATTTGATGCTTGATAATCTAAATGTATATTTCATGACATGGAAAGCAGTCCACAATCTACTAAGTGAAAAAAGTGATTCTGTGTGTGTGTGTTGGGGGGTCTGTGTGTGTGGAGAGAGTGAGAGAGATTAAAATGGTTATCTCCAGATGGGCTATAGATGTTTTCTTTTTATAATTAACTTGGTTTATTTTGTATTATCTAGTTTTTCTGCAATATTTAACATTTATGTAATACAAATGTATCACTATTGAGCTCTTCCAAACACATAGCCATGCAAAGCTGGAACAGCTCAATACTGTTAACATTTTTGCAGAGTTTTTAATGCTAATGCCTGGTGCTTTTATTATATCCATATGCATCTGCCAAGTCTACCAGCCACTGGTGATAGGTTATTCAGGATACCCTGTCTCAGATCAAAAAGTTCTTTATATTTGAGTGTGGCCCCAGTTACCTCCTGAGGCCGGGGTGCTTGTTGACATCTGACCCACAGTGAGGGGTCAGGTGCTAAAACAGCAAATCCACCTATGGTTACCAAGAAGCAGATGAGTCCAGAGATTGACTATGGTACCCAGCGATCACCTGGCATGGGAAGGTACAGCAGGAGGTTAACAAGATGCCCTGAAAGATGACCCACAGGAGGCCAGGTGAGTTGCCAGTGAAAGTCAGGACACTACTTCCTGAGGAGGGGAGAGACCTGGTCAGAAAAATGCAAGCCTCACAGAGTCCAGATGTGGAAGTGGGTTATTGAGACAGAATTACGGTACAGGAGAGGAATATAGATGTCTGGGGTGATAAGAATGATAATGGTGTTAAGAATAGCTAAATTTGGGGGCTTCCCTGGTGGCTCAGTGGTAAAGAATCTGCCTGCCAATACAGGAGACAAGGGTTTGATCCTTGATCCAGGAAGATCCCCACAACTAGAGAAAAGCCCACACAGCAACAAAGACCTAGCACAGCCAAAAATAGAAAAAGAATAAAATTATAGAAAAGAATAGCTAACTTTTATCGACACTCACCAAATGTCAGCTATTCCACCAAATGATTTATGTATATTTACTCATTTAATCTGCACAACCACTCATATCCATTTTATAGATGAGGAAGCGAAGGCAGAGAAAAGTTAAATGAGCTGCCCAAGGTCACAGGGCACGTGGGGAAGTCAGGATTTAACTCTAGAACTCATGACAGTAAGCACTCTGCCAAGGTGCCTGTCGAGGCCATGAGGACAGCATAGTTAATTTGTAATGGATCCTCAGACAAGAGAGCCGTAAGCTCCTCTTGCTTACTGTCAGGAGACATCCTGGGGAACAGGTTTAGATTCGGCCTCTGAGGCCCGCTGGAGCGGCCCCGGTAACTAAGACTAGGGAGCTGAAGATTGAAGATGAAAACCAAGGAGGGCTGGGGAATTTCTGTTTCATGTCTCTTCTGTAGATTACATCTGTTTGTACTTGTCATACTATTATCAGTGTACGATCTCCTCTCTTTTCAACAGACTCTCTGAAGTTAAAACTTCCAGGTTACAGATCATTTTACATTTGTTACACTTTAAGGGGGTTGTTTCCTGATGCCATAGACTGAGTCACCCTCACCTTATCAGTAATTGTCTCTATATTACACTGTGAGTTGGCTTGGGGCAGATTTCCTGCTGATCCTTTCCATGGGCACAGATCCTTATAATCTTCAGGCCAAAAAACTGAAACAAGGGAAAAGCCATGGAGATAGAGATCAGGCTCACTCAGGATGGGGCCAGCTATGACTGGAGCTTTACAGCCAAAGAAGGCCCCTGGGAGATAACCTCCTTTCAAAGGACTCTCTTCCATCCCTAAGAAGGAGGGTTATTCCCACCAGTCTCTTATGGGAAGTGGAATAAAGATGTACTTTAATATAATGAGCAGAATCCTTATAAAGCACTTGAGGCCCTATCCAAAGTTCCATCTAGACAATTGCTTGGAGTTGCTATGAGTCACAAAAATTATTATGGAAACTCTGGCTATGTTTCTAGTGACCCTGGTTAATCTGAGATGACACTGCCCATACATAACTTCACTGCTCAACAGGTCCCTGTCAGTGATCACACAATTACCTTTTGGTAATTAATTATTTCAGTTCCCCAGGAGACTGAAGAATATCATCCCTGATGAAGATAACACCAAGGAACATGACCTTGGGGTCTGCCTGGGTCCAATATGCACTTTTTTTTTTTTTTTTTTAGCTTTTGCATGCTCTGGATTCAATCAAAAGACCAGCTACCATAGCAACACATGATGTATTTAACATCACCACAGTGAAAAAAATCTAAGGAACAAGCTCTAGAAAATGTCCTTGCACTGCCATGAGAAAGTGCCTACGTGACCTTGGGAAAAGTACTCTGCTCCTCTAAAATAGCCTAAATGACTGCATTTCAATCCCAAACCCTATGCTACTGCCCCCAACCCTGGAATTCCATGAGGAGTAAGTTAGTAATATATTCAAGTTTGTAGCTCATAGTAATGCATACATGTTAGCTGAATTGAAATCTAAGAAGACATCAAAGATGAATCCAGCAGTTCCAGAAGCTCTAAGTGCCTGACAGGTGGGTGTTCTCTTCTACAGATGGAAGATTGGCTTTGTTTCCCAGCCGTAGAATCATACAACCATGGATCAAAATTTCTTACAAGTGATCCAGCACAGTTTTCAAATATGCTTAATAACTGCTTTCCCAAGTCACTTGGAACAAACTCAACTTTGCAATAATGCTGCCACCTCCCACCACTTCCAGGGCCCTCTAGACAGTCAGCAAACTGGTTTTTCCAAAAGAGCTTGGTAAAGGCTTTGGATTTAAAAAACAAATAACTGAGGTTTTCTCCATTCTCAGACACTTTTTTTTTTTCCTATCCAAATTCGTACTGTTCTCCTCAAGAAAGGAGTTTCCCTCTTATTCAGTAAGTGCATCAAAGACCCAAAGGATGTTAATGTAACTAAGCCCATCCAATCACCCAAGAGAACCCTGTTTCTTAAATACTCTGTACACATGTCTATACAAACCTAGGTTTATCACAGGAATGCTTGTTTATTTCTCCCTCTTTAGATTATTCATGTATCTCTAGATCTGTAAGAAGAATATCTCTAAAAGAGAATTAGAGGATATTCTCTCAAAGAGAATATCCTTTTCATAACTAACCAGGAAGTATGTGGGAAAAAGTAAACTTTTAAATTCAAAGCTCCTACTCCCCCAAGGAGCACAAATTTTACAGTCGCTACTTTAGGAATCTTATTAATAAGCCTGGTTTCCCTCCCTTCTGCCATCTGCTGAGGCAAGACGTGAAATTCCTTCAAAGGCAAACAGTCATTGTGCCCTTGCTATGATTGCCATTATTGACGATGCAAAGAAAAACCCCTCAAAATAGGCTCCTGCAAGGATTTCATGCTGCCTGCCAAGTCACTTCAGTCGTGTCCGACTCTGTGTGACCCCATGAACTGCAGCCTACCAGGCTTCTCTGTCCATGGGATTCTCCAGGCAAGAACACTGGAGTGGGTTGCCATTTCCTTCTCCAATGCATGAAAGTGGAAAGTGAAAGTGAAGTTAATCAGTCGTGTCTGACTCTTAGCGACCCCATGGACTGCAGCCCACCAGGCTCCTCCATCCATGGGATTTTCCAGGCAACAGTACTGGAGTGGGGTGCCATTGCCTTCTCCCAAGGATTTCATAGGCCAAGGTAAAATAAATAAAGAAATAAACCAAAACATGTAATGCCATGGGAAGAATTAATCTTGAAAAATAAGGAGTTGATTGATCCTTCAAAACATTGACAAATCAACAAAACAAAAATTATTAATATACTATATATAATAAAAATATAACTGAAAATAAAATGTGGCTAACAGAGAACAGCAGAGTGGATGTAAGGGGGTCATTTCTTTATCTTTCGGAGTGAGGAGTCAACAGAGAAAATTTGAAGCTGATATATCAAGAAGCGAGGCGTTGGTATACTATTTCAAGTTATGGAGAAATTTAAATTTTAAATGATTGACTGTAATTACATCTTGAGAGAGGGACGAGGATATACCTCTCTTACTGCCACTGTGATATTCCTTCCTATTTTTGTACTTCTTTTTGTAATTATGAAAAGTGACAGTTGTGAATAAAAAACTCAGTATTAAAAAACTATGATCATGGCATCTGGTCGCATCACTTCATGGCAAATAGATGGGGAAACAATGGAAACAGTGACAGATTTTATTTTCTTGCGCTCCAAAATCACTGCAGATGGTGACTGCAGCCATGAAATTAAAAGACGCTTGCTCCTTGGAAGTAAAGCTATGACAAGACTAGACAGCATATTAAAAAGTCAGAGATACCACCTTACCAAGAAAGGTCCGCATAGTTGAAGCTATGGTTTTTCCAGTAGTCATATATGGATGTGAGAGCTAGACAATAAAGAAGACTGAGCGCTGAAGAATTTTGGTGCTGGAGAAGACTCTTTAAAGTCCCTTGGACTGCAAGGAGATCAAACCAGTCAATCCTAAATGAATTCAACCCTGAGTATTCATTGGAAGGACTGATGCTGAAGCTCCAATACTTTGGCTACCTGATGCAAAGAACCGAATCATTGGAAAAGACCCTGATGCTGGGAAAGATTGAGAACAAGAAGAGAAGGGCGCATCAGAGGATAAGATGGTTAGATAGCATCACTGACTCAATGGACGTGAGCTTGAGCAAACTCTGGGAGATCACCAGGGAAGCCTGGTGTGCTGCAGTCCATGTGGTTGCAAAGAGTCAGACATGACTGAGCAACTGAATAACAACATATTTATGGGTATGATTCATACACTTATATTTCACACATATATCTGTATGAAATTTATTTGAATATTTATGTTTAATGTATCTAGTATTTACATGTTTATATATACTATATACATAAGGCCACTGTTCACAAAACATTCATTTACATATTTCATATATATCTGTTAGTCATTCAGTTGTGTCCAACTCTTTGCAACCCCATGGACTGTAACCCACCAGGTTCCTCCCTCCATGGAATATTCCAAGCAAGAATACTGGAGTGGATTGCCATTCTCTTCTCCAGGGGATTTTCCCAACCCAGGGATCAAACTCAGGTCTCCCACATTGCAGGCAGATTCTTTACCGTCTGAGCCACCAGAAAGCCCATTTCACACACACACACACACACACACACACACATATACACACACATATATTTCTATGGAAAATTCCGAGTGGCCTGAGAAGATGAAAGCAGAGTTCTGCAAACAGCACTGACATTCACATGTATTTCCCAGATAAGGCGGCTAGTGCCAAGTTCATGACAGGAGAAACCTAAGTTGAGCCCTGAAGTTAGAGAACTTGTTTATCCAGCAACTGGCCCCATAGTTCCTGGTACATTTTACACTTCACAGAACTGCACTGACTTCTTGATGTGGCCCATTTGCAAAGTTTCTCCTTAAACTGCATGCAGGAAGTTGTTTATCAGTTCCTCTCTCATTTCATATAAGAATAGCAATGGGATAGAATTAACATCTGCCTAAAGAGAGCTTTAGCTATATTTGAGATTTGTCCAACATCCTCCCTTCATTTTCACTTACTTTGAGCCAGAAACAACTCTGCATGTGGATAAATCCATTGTCAGAAGTCAGTCCCACCCCCAGGGAAATTTACTGGAGAGTCACTGATACCACAACTCATCACAGCCATTTTTTGCTAAAAGCTGCTTTTTAGCCCCAGAGGTTTTTCCCCTCAAAATGCTAAGTGCACTCTGTCTAAACTCAGGATCATGCCTCTTTGTCAGCAAAGCCGTTTAAAAACTCAAAACCTTGTCCCTGCCTTGCACCTGGTGACTCACTGCAGCCTCCTTGATCCAGAAGGAGCCTGTGTGTCAGTTTCCTCTCCAGGGAGGAAGCACCGAACTCAGAGTGCTTAAGAGAAGACGGAGGGAGAGAGACATCTAGGGCTCCAGGACAAACAGCATAAGATGTCTGGATTGGTTAATTATGTTGCAAATAATAATAATACAAAACCCTAGAAACAGCTGGCAGAAAAGAGCTGTATTTTTATTGCATCTCCACAGACACCAGGAGAGACTGTGGTTTGATTTTCTCCTTCCCATGTGTCACCCCTGTAAAGAAAGACTCTAGTCCTTTTGTTCCCAAGTCTTGACCTTCAATAAGCATATATTTAAAATGGAAAACCAACAAGGACCTACTGTATAGCACAGGGAACTCTCGTACAGGGAACTCTCATCAATATTATGTGGCAGCCTAGATGGGAGGGGAGTTTGGGGAAGAGTGGATACATGTATATGTGTGGCTGAATCCCTTTGCTGTTTACCTAAAACTATCACAAGCTTGTTAATCAACTATGCTGCTAAGTCGCTTCAGTTGTGTCCGACTCTGCGACCCCATAGACGGCAGTCCACCAGGCTCCCCCATCCCTGGGATTCTCCAGGCAAGAACACTGGAGTGGGTTGCCATTTCCTCCTCCAATGCATGAAAGTGAAAAGTGAAAGTGAAGTCACTCAGTCGTGTCCGACTCTTAGCGACCGCATGGACTGCAGCCTACCAGGCTCCTCACCCATGGGATTTTCCGGGCAAGAATACTGGAGTGGGGTGCCAAATCAGCTATACTCCAATACAAAATAAAAAGTTAAAAATAAAAGAAATGTATCTGTTTACACGATGTTTGAATACTTATTATTTTTAGCCACAGTTGAGAACGTGTCCAGAGCTGTGGATAAACCATGTTCACCTCCTGGTGTTGCTCCTTCACTGCTGAAGATTTATTTGCAGGTGAAGTCACCACTCAAGCAAAAGCATCTCATTCCACTAAGAGGTCCTCCAACATCCCTTCTTGTTCCTCAGCCCTTACTGGAGCCTGAAAGGACTCTTGTAACTCTGTCACTCCCCCTTTCTAGAAAACTCTCCCCTCTGCTGAATCAGCTGCACTCCTTCAGGAGGCCTTCGCTTCCCTTAACCCAAGCCAGGTTCACTTCCACTATCTGGAGATTTCAAAGGATCTACACAGCATGTAGAGTGGTGCCTGAGCACTGCACTTGTTCCTCAGTTCAGTTCCGTCACTCAGTTGTGTCTGACTCTTTGCGACCCCATGGATTGCAGCACGCCAGGCTTCCCTGTCCATTACCAACTCCTGGAGCTTGCTCAAACTCATGTTCATCAGGTCAGCAATGCCATCCAATCATCTCATCCTCTGTCATCCCCTTCTCCTCCCACTGTCAATTTTTCCCAGCATCAGGGTTTTTTCTAATGAGTCAGCTCTTTGTATCAGGTGGCCAAAGTGTTGGCACTTCAGCTTCATCATCAGTCTTTCCAATGAATATTCAGGACTGATTTCCTTTAGGATAAACTGATTTGATCTCCTTGTAGTCCAAGGGACTTTGAAGTGTCTTCTTCAGCACCACAGTTCAAAAGCATCAATTCTTTGGTGCTCAGCTTTCTTCATGGTCCAATGCTCATATCCATACATGATTACTGGAAAAACCATAGCCTTGACTAGATGGACCTTTGTCAGCAAAGTAATGTCTCTGCTTTTTAATATGCTATCTAGGTTGGTCATAGATTTTCTTCCAAGGAGCAAGCATCTTTTAATTTCATGGCTGCAGTCACCATCTGCAGTGATTTTGGAGCCCCAAAAAAGAAAGTCTGACACTGTTTCCACTGTTTCCCCATCTATTTCCCATGAAGTGATGGACCAGATGCCATGATCTTAGCTTTCTGAATGTTGAGTTTTAAGACAGCTTTTTCACTCTCCTCTTTCACATTTATCAAGAGGCTCTTTAGTTCCTCTTCCCTTTCTGTCATAAGGGTGGTGTCATGAGCATATATGAGGCTATTGATATTTCTCCCAGCAATCTTGATTCCAGCTTGTGCTTCATCCAACCCAGCATTTTACATGATGTACTCTACACACAAGTTAAATAAGCAGGGTGAAAATATTCAGCCTTGATGTACTCCTTTAACAATTTGGAACCAGTCCGTTGTTCCATGTTCAGTTCTAACTGTTGCTTCTCAGCCTGCATACTGATTTCTCAGGAGGCAGGTGAGGTGGTCTGGAATTCCCATTTCTTTAAGAATTCTCTACAGTTTGTTGTGATCCACATAGTGAAAGGCTTTAGCATAGTCAGTGAAGCAGAAGTGCATGTTTTTTCCTGGAATTTTCTTGCTTTTTCTATAATCCAAAGGATGTTGGCAATTTGATCTCTGGTTCCTCTGCCTTTTCTAAATACAGCTTGAACATCTGGAAGTTCTTGGTTCACATACTATTGAAGCTTGGCTTGAAGAATTTTGAGCATGATTTTGCTAGTATGTGAGATGAGTGCAATTGTGTGGTACTTTGAACACTCTTTGGCATCGCCTTTCTTTGGGATTAGAATGAAAACTGACCTTTTCCAGTCTTGTGGCCACTGCTGAGTTTTCCAAATTTGCTGGCATATTGAGTGCAGCACTTTCACAGCATCATCTTTCAGGATTTGAAATAGCTCAACTGGAATTCCATCACCTCCACTAGCTTTGTTCGTAGTGATGCTTTCTAAGGCCCACTTGACTTCACATTCCAGGATGTCTGGCTCTAGGTGAGTGATCACACCATCACGGTTATCTGGGTCATGAAGATCTTTTTGTATAGCTCTTCTGTGTATCCTTGCCACCTTCTCTTAATATCTTCTGCTTCTGTTAGTTCCATACTGTTTCTGTCCTTTACTGTGCCCATCTTTGCATGAGATGTTCCCTTGGTATCTCTAATTTTCTTGAAGAGATCTCTAGTCTTTCCCATTCTATTGTTTCCCTCTATTTCTTTGCAGTGATCATTTAGAAAGGACTTCTTATCTCTTCTTGCTATTCTTTGGAACTCTGCATTCAGAGGGATCTATCTTTCCTTTTCTTCTTTGTCTTTCGCTTCTCTTATTTACTCTGCTATTTGTAAGACCTCCTCAGACAACCACTTCGCCTTTTTGCATTTCTTCTTCTTAGGGATGGTTTTGATCACCACCTCCTGTACAAGGCTACAAACCTCTGTCCACAGTTCTTCAGGCACTGTCTACCAGATCTAATCCCTTGAATCTATTTGTCACTTCCACTGCATAATTGTAAGGGATCTGATTTAGGTGATACCTGAATGGTCTAGTGGTTTTCCCTACTTTCTTCAATTTAAGTCTGAATTTGGCAATAAGGAGTTCATGATCTGAGCCATAGTCAGCTCCCAGTCTTGTTTTTGTTAACTGTATAAAGCTTTTCCATCTTCAACTGCAAAGAGTATAATCAATCTGATTTCCGTATTGACCATCTGGTGATGTCCATGTGTAGAGTCATCTCTTGTGTTGTTGGAAGAGGGTGTTTTCTATGACCAGTTCATTCTCTTGGCAAAACTCTGTTAGTGCTTGTTGTTACATATTTATAAGTCTCCCTCTCCCACTGAACTTTGACTTGCTTAGGGTCAGAGCTTCCTCTAATTTCAGTGTCCCTGACCCCCAATCAATGTCAGGGTTGTGCTCATGGACTCTAAGCAAAAATCCACAGTAGGGAGTGACTAGGAGTATTACACTAGTAGACATCTACGAAGATGCCTGCTTTAAGCTTTTTTTCTTAATTGACTAGCTTTATTTATTTATGATGTCTTTATTTGGCTGCACCATGTGGCATATGGGAACTTAGTTCCCTGACCAGGGATTGAACTTGCACTCCCTGCAGTGCAAGCATGGAGTCTTAACAACTGGACCACCAGGGAAGCTCCCATAAATTTTTTATTCATACTGAAGTGTGTCAGCTTCACTTCCTCATACACATGTAGGCAAGGATAAAGAAAGTCTTCCTTATTTTTAAAGTCTACTTTCAGAGATCATTAAGGTTCTATTTATTACTGATATTGAAGTACTATTTCATTGAGGACATCTTATATGATCGGAACAATCTTAAAGACACACTACCATGTATGGTATGGCTTAATATTAAATATCCACATCTGAGGGCATAAAGGCTACCCGTAGGCTGACTTCTGTCACTTTAAATATGACCCAAGGGTGATTACATTAAACCCACATCACAGCTGAAATGCTGGTCTCTCAGCTTGTTTTATGGTTGGGCAAAGGGAAAGGCTTCCCTGGTGGCTCAGATGGTAAAGAATCTGCCAGTCAATGCAGGAGACCCAGGTTTCACTCCTGGGTCAGGAAGATACCCTGGAGAAGGGAATGGCTCCTCACTCCAGGATTCTTGCCTCGAGAATTCCATGGACAGAGGAGCCTGGAGGGGTACAGTTCAAGGGGGTCACAAAGGGTTACACATGACTGAAAGGCTAACACTTTCACTTTCAAAAGGAAAGGACTCTCAACCACAGGTAACTCAAAGGAAAAAGGGGATTCTGAGCAAGTCTGACCATTTCATCCACAATTCCATGACTGAGCACTTAGGAAATGGGAGCTCTTCAGATATGTACTGGAGAAGGCAATGGCACCCCACTCCAGTACTCTTGCCTGGAAAATCCCATGGGTGGAGGAGCCTGGTAGGCTGCAGTCCATGGGGTCGCTAAGACTCGGACATGACTGAGCAACTTCACTTTCACTTTTCACTTTCATGCATTGGAGAAGGAAATGGCAACCCACTCCAGTGTTCTTACCTGGAGAATTCCAGGGACAGGGGAGCCTGGTGGGCTGCCATCCATGGGGTCGCACAGAGTCGGACAAGACTGAATCAACTTAGTAGCAGCAGCAGCAGCAGCAGCAGCAGATATGTAGACATCTTACTCCATTATCTTCAGCCACGTTCACTTATCCAGGTCCAATCTTTTTTTCTGCTAACAGCGTGTCAGCACATGCCAAGCTTGAACCTGACCTTATCTGAACCTCACCACAACTCTGTGCAGTAGGTACAATTACTGTCCCCAGATTACAGATGGTCCTCAAAGAGTTAAGTAACTTGCCCAAGGAAACTCAACTCCCAGTTTTGGAGCTGGGGTTTATATCCAGCTCAGATTTGCTCCCAAGCTCATTAAGCCTTTAAGACTTAACCAATTAAGCCAGTTGATTAGAATTGCTTTCTGATTTTTTACCGTGTTTAAATGTTTCTCACCCGTCAATCTCATGTAAGAAAGACCAGCAAGACCACGTGATACTTCTGTATTCTGAGATGTTAAAGAATACATTGCCCATTAAGACTGTGATTATTTGGGACTTACCTGACCGTCTAGTGGCTGACTCCACACTTCCACTGCAAGGGGCATGGGTTTTATCCCTCATTGGGGAACTAAGATGGTGATGCCATGCACAGCACAGCAAGTAAGAAATAAATGAAGAATAAAATTAAGAAAGTTAAGGAAAAAAAGAAAGGAGAAAGACTGTGATTATTTATAGTGGATAAGAGGAGGCAAGAGGGCAAAAACATGAGTTTGCACAAACTCCGGGAGGTAGTAAAGGACAGGGAAGCCTGGTGTCCTGCAGTCCATGGGGTCTCAAAGAGAGGGACACGGCTGAGCAACCGAACAACAACAAAAGGGGAGGCAAGAGGTCACAGAAGGAGAGCCCCTACCACGTGGCAGGCACTGCAGCACCTGAGATCCTGACCCAGCCCTGTCTTCTTGTCCATGACTATGCTGTTTCCTTGATCTCAAATGCTCTCTCCTCTGTTTTGGCCATCCCCTTCCCCAGCCCTGTGGCCTCCTGCCCTGTGCTCCTAGAGTTCTTCCCCTCACTAAGTGCTCCAGCACCGAGTGTAATGACTTACAAGTAGCTCATTTAGCACCTTCTCTGCTGTGTTGAAGGAGACATCATGACCAGTGATGAGTCACTGTTCCGAGATTTGGAAGCCTGCAAAAACATTTCCCTTAATTCAGACCACCTGCCATACACATGACCTCCCAGCTCAGAACTGAGCCCTTCACTGTGAAGGAAGTCTCAGAAAGGGGGCATTCCATCAAGAACTGGAGTGGGAGGGACCTCCCTGGGGCGGGGAGGCAGTGGTTAAGACTCTGGGCTTCCACTGCAAGATGTACTGGTTCAATCCCTGGTTGGGGAATAAAGATCCCACATGCCCTGTGGTGTAGCCAAAAACATTTTTTTATTAAAAAATAAATAAAACAACTGGGGTGGGATATACTGGGCACTTAGTTAAAGGGATGAAGTTCTGAAATCAGTGGATATTTCCAACCGGCTCTGGGTTACTCTCCCTTCTTTTTCTTCTCCCAGATAATAACTGGGAGAGAACTCAAAATGTATGCATTATTTTTTAATCTTTGAAAGGACATAAGTGAAAGCCTGCACTCCCTGTTCACAGGGAGTTGTTCATACCACTGCCCTTCACCTCTTTCATTTTTGAGTAGGAAAATTTACATAATTGGGGGACTCATGCAATCACCCCTTTTGGACATTGAGAAGGATACAAATATGTCTACATAAGGTCATTGAGGCTAAGATGCTGGAATTCATGGTCCACATGGAGAATGCACAAATAAGACAGCGCAGCAGGACTGAGACTGCTCTCAGAAAAGCCTGCTTGCAATGTCAGTCTTTGGCTCATGTCTGGGGACTTGGATTTCAGAAGGGTTCCCACCACTTCCTAAGAGTTAAGTGTGAGTCACTATGCTCCAACTATATTATACAAGCAATATATTTTATGCTAAGCCCCTGCTTTTCTTCTGGGAGCCTGGCACTTTAGTAAGTAGCAAGCAGAGGGTGCCTCTGAACTAGCCCCCCATATAAACTTTGGCCATGGATCTGTAATGAGCTTCCCTGGTAGATGATACTTCACACGTGTAAGAACTCACTGCTGAGGGAATGAAGTACATCCTGTGTGACTCCACAGGGACAGGACTCTTGGAAGACTGAGCCTGCTTTCCTTTGGACCTGGCCCCATGCACCTTGCCTTTGGCTGATTTTCCCAGTAGCCTTTCATTGTCATAAATCATAACTGTGCCTTCAACTGTATGCTGAGCCCAGTGGGTCTTCCTACAAATCATTAGACCAAGGCATGGTTCTAGGAGCCACTAACACAGGGAGTCTTAAAGTGTTCATGGCGCATAGCCCAAGTCACAAGAAGCTGTCTTTCTTAAAAAAAGAAGATATGCATTTAGGTTGCCTCAACATCCTTGCTACTGTAAATAGTGCTGCAATGAACACTGGGACAGAGGAACGGATAAAGAAGATGTGTTGCATATATACAATGGAATGTTACTCAGCCATAAAAAAGAACCAAACTGGGTCATTTGTAGAGACACGGACGGGTCTAAAGTCTGTCACACAGAGTGAAGTAAGTCAGAAAGAGAAGAACAAATAAAGTATATTAAAGCATATATGTGGAATCTAGAAAATGGTACAGATGAACCTGTTTGCAGGGCAGGAATAGAGATGCAGGTGTTGAGAAGGGACATGTGAACATCACAGGGGGAAGTGGATGGGATGAATAGGGAGATGAGAACTGACATATAGACACTACCATGTGTAAAAGACGAAGCTAGTGGGAACCTGCTGTAAAGCACAGGGAGCTCAGCTCGGTGCTCTGTGGTGACATAGATGGGTGGGTTGGGAGGGTGGTAGGGAGGTCCCAGAAGGAGGGGATATACAGATACATATAGCTGATTCACTTCGTTGTACAGCAGAAACACAAGGTTGTAAAGCCACTATACCCCAATATTTTAAAAAGAAGATGTGTATTACTGTGACCTCTAAGGAAAGACATCTCTCAATAAGGATAAGTGGGATGTGGCTTGGGGTGACAGGGTGCAAAGCGTTACAGTGAAAAGAAGGGATTTAAACCTGTACATTCCTTTGTCAACATTTACTTCTTTGTCTAAGAAGATTTGTGAGACACTGCTTTACCTATTTGCAAAATGATGCAGACATCATGAATTCACAAGAATTTTTAAAAAATATTCCTGCAATTCAGTCTCCTCAGTAGTGGAATTATCCAGCACCAGAAGAAACCACAGCTTCTACACAAGCAAATACAGCCCTGCTGTTGGCAGCATAGGCCTGGAAAAAAGTGCATGCTTCAAAAACAGAGGTTAAATGAAAGAAATGCTAAGTACAAACGCTAAGTTTGAGCGTCCTAAAGGTGCGCCAAGTTGCTTTGGTCACGTCCGATTCTTCGTGACCCCATGGACTGCAGCCCACCAGGCTCCTCTGTTCGTGGGATTCTCCAGGCAAGAATCCTGGAGTGGGTTGCTATGCCCTCCTCCAGGGCATCCTCCCAACCCAGGGATCGAACCAGGTCTCTTATTCTGCTTTAGCACTAGCACCACCTGGGGAGCTGATACATGCTAAATGCCTTTTCTCTTTTCCTTCTCTTTATGGATTACTCGGTCCTCAAAATGAAGACACATACTAGTCAATGGGAGAGTGTATTCTACATTAGAAATGAATTCATTTCATTTTAAAAGAATTGCAATGGATATTCAAGAACCGGGACCATGTCTTATGGCGAGCCCAAGTATTTTTTTGTTTTGTTTACAAAGCACTTTCTTAGTATCATCTCTTTTGATTCTCAAAACAACTCTATGAATTAGATAATATGACTTTTCTTCTATCTTCCATGAAGCCTCATTCATTACAAGACAAGCAGTGATGCTCAATTAAGACTTACTGGTTGACTGATTAGTAATGGCTTTAGGAAAATTACTGCTTTAAAAAATCAATAATTCCTGAAGTCTGTCAGTGGAAGAACATGCTGAGAAGAAATCCAGGCATTCAGAGGAATTATTAAAATCACAAATTAAGTCATTTCTATGGACTCTGTGGCAGGAAATATATTTTTAATGAGGAAATTGAAGCTAATATATAACAGCTGTCCTGTTAGCCAGTAAGACTATTAAGGCAGATTAAATAATTAATGAGACTATAGCAACTTGGAAATTTAACCTTTAAAGATTCTCTTATTTCTTTCTCTTTTATATCGAGTTGGCCAAAAAGTTCTTTCAGGCTTGTCTGTAAGATGAAAAAACCCAAAATAACTTTTTGGCCAACTCAATATAAAGTCTTTAAACTGATACTGGTTTCCCAGGTGGCTCAGTGGTTAAAAAAAAAAAAAAAAAGATCCTCCTGTCAATGCAGGAGATGTAGGAGACAAAGTTTCAAGCCCTGGGTCAGGAAGGCCCTCTGGAGGAGAAAATGGCAACCCACTGTAGTGTCCTTCCCTGGAAAATTCCATAGACAGAGGAGCCTGGTGAGTCCACGGGCTCGAAAGAGTTGGACACGACTGAGTGAGCACAGCACACAAACTGATTTTTTTTTTTTTTTAAAGCATATTTGGTCACCTTGTGTAGCTTCCATTTATAATTTGCTTTGCTGTACAGTCATCAGCTATGGAATCTTCAGCAATTTTTCAGTGTCAGACTTTTTCAGGGAGCCGCCAGGAAACTTACTGGATGACCCCCATGCTGGTCAAACCTCCCCAAACTCCCCCTTCTTCGGCACCACCATTGGTTGCCCTAAATTAGCTAAACTGCACCTGACTCACACGCCAATAAGCAAAGAAAAAATAGTGTTGATATAAAGCCACTGAGAATGTGGCAGTAGCTTGATCAGCAATAGTGATCATCAATAAACGACTCAAGAAGTTATCCATAAGTTACTAAAGTAATAACCTTAGAAAAGTATATGGGAGAACACACGAAAAGGAATGAGAGGAAGGGAGCATTCACACGGTCTAAAAAACCATGCCCCTGCTGTCTTCTACCATCTTACTGCCGACCAGCAGAAAGATGAGTAGCAGCTGTTTCCAGGGCCCGTCTCAGGCCGTATGTACTCACATTCGTGTTGCACAGCTTGTACTGCCGATAGGCCCCGATGCAGGAGATGGCTGTAGATCTGGTGGGCTGGGAGAAGCTCTGAGCTGCCCTGGGGGCCCCCAGCCCAGGGCTGCTGCTTGCTTCTGGGCTGTGGAAGAGACTGGAGGCTGCAGGGAAGCCTTGGTCATGGGTCAAAGGCAGCTGGTAGACAGAGCCCTCTGAGGCTTGCAGTCCAGAACGCAGGCCACTCTCACTCTGGTACAGAGGTCCATGCTGGTGGGGCTGGTGAGCTGAAGGGTGGTAGCCATGGCTAGAGCCAGATGCCCCCTGGGACCTGGAATTCCGGGATGAGGGCCTCTGCCGCCGAAGCCTCTGGGGTGGGTGTGCAGAGTCTGTCTGCAATGGCAAGATGTACGGGGCTTTCCCATAACCATACTTGCCAGGGCCGATGGGACCTCGAGTCCTGCTCCTAAAGAGAAACACACAAGAGAGGATTTTCATGTTACCCAGAACCTCTGGTCCATGGGAGAGGGGACTGGGTAGGAACAGAAGCCTGGGAGAGAGCCTGTGGTGGAACAGAGAGGCAGCAGGAGGGCTTTCCAGGGGAAGGGTTAGGCCGAAACAGAGGCTCCACAGAGGCTGGAACGAAGAATCAAAGTGGGAATCACCAGTGGGTGATGTGATCGGTAGAAAATGAGGTTAGAACAGTAAGCTATGGCTAGTATGTGACTTATGTCAGGGAGTTTGGGTGTTTTGTAGGTTGTAGGGAGCCACTGACAGTTTTTTAATTTTTATTGGACTACAATTGATTCACAATGTTGTATTAGTTTCAGATGTACAGCAAAGTGAGTCAGTTATACATATACATGCTGCTGCTGCTAAGTCACTTCAGTCGTATCCGACTCTGTGTGACCCCATAGACGGTGGCCCACCAGGCTCCCCCGTCCCTGGGATTCTCCAGGCAAGAACACTGGAGTGGGTTGCCATTTCCTTCTCCAATGCATGAAAGTGAAAAGTGAAAGTGAAGTCGCTTAGTTGTGTCCGACTCTTCGTGACCCCATGGACTGCAGCCTACCAGGCTCCTCCGCCCATGGAATTTTTCAGGCAAGAGTACTGGAGTGGGTGCCATCGCCTTCTCCGATACACACACACACACACACACATATATATATATATATATATATATATATATCTCCACTCTTTTAGATTCGTTTCGCATATAGGCCATTACAGAGTATTGAATAGAGTTCCCTGTGCTATACAGTCGGTTCTTATTATTAATAGTTATCTATTTTATATATAGTATTTGAGAAGAATAAAGAGAAAATGGTCATTTCAGCCCTAGTAACATCCTGTTCACTTTTCCCCCCCAATAAAAGTTAGTGGGTTTTTTTCCTCACTCAACTGTACTAATATTTCAGACCCTGTTTCCATGCCCATTCAGGTAAGAGGAACTTAGCTAAGCAACCAAAGACTAATGCAGTCCTGAGCCTTGACTTTCCCTGGGTCAAACTCAATCCCTGAAGAAACTTGAGGAGTTTGAGCAACTGGCTACTCCATCATTTAAGTCAACTCACAAGGAATAATGGGTAAAGGGCTATCTTCACATTCATATGGATCTTTAGGTTTTGCCAAGATCAGTTGCCCTGTGGGATCTTACGACAATTATGTAAACAGAGGTTCCCCACACACCCCCACCAGGGAGAAAAAAAATCCCTGATTTATAGCTTCTGTCCATTCCCATGGTGCCAATACTCCCACCATGGCCAATTGATGTGAAGACACAATCAGCTCTAGCAACCAGGGCAACATCAGCTCTAGCACACCACTGCATGCAAATTTATTGTACAACTACTGTTTTCAAAATACAGAGCTCAGAACGATGAAGAAATATAAAAGTGAATCAGATGGGATACCCAAGACCCCAGCCATACAACTGAAAATAACTAGAACATAACACAAGGCAGGGAAACAGCCGTGGAAGCGATACAACAAGCAACGCACTGGTGATCTGAGGCAAGAGGAAGAACTTCTATCTGGGTAATCTCAGAAGGTTTCATCATCACTGATCTGAGAGTGGGGAAGTGAGGTTCCAATATTCTGTGGAAGGATTTAAGTAAGTCACATAACTCTTACTTATTTGTAAAATGACTGAACTGGATTAAATAACTGTGAAGGTCGTTCCAGGTCTAAAATTATATGCTTCCATAATTAATTCTACATTTATGTAAAACTGGAAATGTGCCCGAGGGTTCCTACAGGATGGCCCTGTTAAAATAAGCACATTAAAATAGCAATCAAGGTGAAACATTAATTTCTGCCCTCTTGAAGAATTCTTTCTTCACTCTACAGAACCACTGAATATAAAATTTAACAGACCACAACTAATTATTAACATCTTTATCACAAATTGCACCTTCATTCTTAGCTGATATGGTTTTGAATTAAACTGTGCTGGTGTTTATTTTGCCTTTAGGCATTTCTCAATTAATCTTGGCAACACTTAGGACTCTATTAATGATGGGGGTTTCAGAATGCTGCTTTAGGAGACGCAATTAAGAAGTTAGTCATATATGTGTGTGTGTGTGTGTGTGTATACATATATATATATATATGTTGGATGTAATTTGCTTTTTTCTTCTTGTAGCAGGCCAGGTAAAATGAATGACATCATGCAAAAGTGAAGGAAAGAATTTCTGTGTGTGTGTGTGTGTGTGTGTCTTTTTTTTTTTTTTTTTTTAAGATCTGAAAGCCTAATAAAAATTCTAGCTTCAAAGTAAGTATGAGTGGAAACCCCAATGGAAGGTAATAGAGAAATAAACATATGTGGAGTGATGCTTCTCAAATTTGAATGTGCACAAAAGTCTTGTTGGGAGGCATATTCTGACTCAGTAGGTTGGGGAAGGGGCAGGATTCTTCATGTCTAACAAGTTCCCAGGTGATAATGGTGATCCTGGGGTCCATAGACCCACTATTTTGACAAAGTCACAGAACAGAACTGAAATTCCAAGCAAAAGAGTGAGAATTCAACAACAACATTTGTCTGGTTTGATGGAGAAAGATAGCTATAAAATTGTTTCAAAAACCTCTTAGCCTGTGACACAGACGAAAATTCGGCTGGTTTGAGCCAGGATGCAGTGCTGCAGCTCCATCAGTGAGAGGAGCTGAACCCAGACTGACTTGACCTTGCTCTTGGGAAGTCCAGGAGGCAGAGGGAGAATCTACAGTTGGCCAGTGACTTGTGTAAGCATCTTTTCAAAGGCTGCCCATCACCCCAGAGGGGGTAACATATACATGTGCAAATGTATATTTTTATATGCACAGTGCCTCATGGGAGGCTCTGCCTAGAACCATTCAAAACCCACCCAAACAGCAACACCATTGGAAAGAGGATGATTCAGAAACAAACGACCAGTTAACTCTGATAAACAGACTACAGAGGATGAGCAGCCAATTACAGAGTGCTTGTGAGAGATATGATTTCTGAATTCTTGACTCAGAACACTTGGACAAGCAGCAGATTCATCCCCACTTGGCCAGGACAAAGTGTGTTTTCCTTACAGCCGGTCAGAGCTAATAATCCTGATGGTTCAGGATGGCCTCTTCCCCACAGGACAGAGTCCATCTGGCCACTTGCAAGGGTAGATTTATGCAGAGTTGGGATAATAAGCACAGATGTGGCCGAGGGGATCTGTGTAGCTGGTTAACCCTTCCAGGGGTGCATGTGGTAGGTGCCTGGGAGCTGTTAGGGTGAACAGTTTTGCTTAATCTCCCCATCACCCAGCTCTGGGATTTTTCCATTTGTCAAAGTCCTAGCTAACTTTGGAAAGTTGGGTCTTGAGAAAGTAACAGAAAAAGCCTGACTTGAAAGTCAAGGACATTGATGTTAGTATTGCAGAGTGGTTAGACTTGGATTTTGAAGCCAAGTTTCCTGGGTTTGAACCCCAGCTCTGCCACCTGCTAATTATGCAATTTGGGTCGGTCACTAGTCCTTTTGGAGATGCTCACTGGGTCATTTGCAGAGATGCGGATGAACCTAGAGAATGTCATACAGACCGAAGTAAGTTAGAAAGAGAAAAACAAATATTGTTTATTAATGCATATATGTGGAATCTAGAAAAATGGTACAGATAAACCTGTTTGCAAGGTAGAAATAGAGACACAGACATAGAGAACAAATGGATAGATGCCAAGGGGGAAGGAGGGGGCATGAATTGGGAGACTGAGGTTGGCATGTATCCACTACTATATATAAAATAGACAACTAATGGGAACCTACTGTATAGCACAGGGAAATCTACTCAGTGCTCTGAGGGCATATATGTCTGTTGCTGCTGCTGCTGCTAAGTCGCTTCAGCCGTGTCCGACTCTGTGCGACCCCATAGACGGCAGCCCACCAGGCTCTCCGTCACTGGGATTCTCCAGACAAGAACACTAGAGTGGGTTGTCATTTCCTTCTCCAATGCATGAAAGTGAAAAGTGGAAGTGAAGTCGCTTAGTTGTGTCCGACTCTTCGAGACCCCATGGACTGCAGCTCACCAGGCTCCTCCGTCCATGGGATTTTCCAGGCAAGAGTACTGGAGTGGGGTGCCATCGCCTTCTCTACCTATAGCTGATGGACTTCACTGTACAGCAGAAACTAACAGAACATTATAAAGCAACCATACTCCAAATTAATAAAAAAAAGAGAGAGTCACTCTCAGCATTGTGATGTCTCCTTAAATGTTGCATCTCAGATCCAGCCCTGGCCCTGCGTACATTAATAAATAAAGATGATAACAGTGCCTTGCTTCCAGGTTGTTGTAAAACATAAACAACTTAAGTGCAAAGGATTTAAACAATGCCTGACGCAGAGCATGCTTCGTATAAATATTTGCTTTTTTAAAAAATGTTCAAGCTTGGCCATTTACTAGCTCTCCAAACTTGGACAAAAAACACACCCTCTATGTTCTTACCTAGAAAACAAGAGCTACAGCCGCTAGGCTGGTTATAATAAAAGGAACAAACAATAACAAGTGTTGGAGAGGATGCAGAGAAACTGGAACCCTCAGACATTCCTGGTGGGAAGGTAAAATGGTGCAGTCATTTGGAAAACTACCCGGAAGTTCCTCAAAAGTTGCATGGAGTATTTCCAGGTGACCCAGCAATCCCAATCCTCCTAGGTATACACCCCAGGGAAATGGAGACGTATGTCTGTGCAGAGACCTGTACTGAACCTTGTACGTAAATGTTCATAACAGCTCTGTTCATAATGGCCAAGACATGGAAAGCACCCAAATGCCTATCACCGGATGAATGGATAAACAAAACATAGTATATCCATACGTCAGATTATTATTCAGCCATAAAACGGATGAAGTACTGATACAGACTACAACACTGATGAACCTCGACAATATTCTCAGTGAAAAAGGCCAGACACAAAAGGCTACATATCGCATGATTCCATTTATACAAAATGTCCAGAACAAGCAAATTCATAGAGACAGAAAGCAGATTATTGCTTACTAAAATCCCATGGATGGAGGGGCCTGGTAGGCTGCAGTCCATGGGGTCACTAGGAGTCAGACACGACTGAGCGACTTCGTTTTCACTTTTCACTTTCATGCATTGGAGAAGGAAATGGCAACCCACTTCAGTGTTCTTGCCTGGAGAATCCCAGTGACGGAGAGCCTGGTGGGCTGCCGTCTATGGGGTCGCACAGAGTCGGATACGACTGAAGCGACTTAGCAGCAGCAGCAGCAGCAGGGGAGACTAGGCAGCAACTGCTAAAGGGTATGGGTTTCTTTGGGGGATGATGGAAATGTTCTGCAATCAGAGAGTGGTGACTATTGCACAACCTTGTGACTATACTAAAAATCACTGAATTATACACTCTAAGTGGTGAATTTTATGGTACATTAATTATCTCAATACAACTGTTATTTTTTTTAATGAGATCATGAATAATCCCCAGCTTATCTACTTACGAAGATGTAAAGATCACATTGAGGTTACCAACAGGAATGCATGTTTTGAATCTGAAAGCAGTTTTTATCACTCATTTTCCATCACTTGTTTCAACAACCTTTAACAAACTTCTGTTGATCTACGAGCTTCATGTGTGATATCTTTTTCTGCTTGTTCACTTTCCAAGCCTGACAACATGAGTAGATGCAGAGCCTCCCTCCCCAACAATGGTAAGAACATGACAGCAAGGGTTCTGCCACCAGGTTCTGGCCTCAGTTCTTCCAATGACCTTCTACGGGTGTCTAGGGAAACTGTTGTTTCTTGAGAAAATGGCTACAAACAGCATTTTGGAAAGAGTAACAAACACATAAAACATTTTCCCTACAACCGGCTGGCTGCCACCCAGGGGCTCATTAAGTGTGATGCTGTCCAGCTTGGTGATGTTAATCCTGACCAGTCAGTGTGATAATTCAAGCAAAGACGCCACATCTAGCTCCCTCTTCCCAGCTCAACACACGAACCCTGAAGTGTGTCATTTATGACTACCATCTGCAACTGACAACACCCACATGTCTACTGCCTGCCCAGACCCCTCTTTTGAGCATAAGTTCCATCGACCTAACCAACCTCTAGACCAGCACTGCTTCTCACCTGGGAGGTACCTGCAGAATAGCTGGGGATCTTGTCAAAATGCACTTCTGATTTAGGAGGTCGGCCGGTGGGGGTCTGATTCTGCACTTGTAACCACGTCCCAGCTGACATGGATGCTGTGGGTCCCTGGACTATACCTTAATTGCTCTGGACATTCCCGCAGACATCTCAAACTCCACGCATTCAAGCCCAAATTCATCATCTTCACCCCACAAAACAAAGTGTTCTCTTTCTAGCTCTTCCTATACTCTCCTTCTCAGTCATTTTCCCACTTGAGCAAGCATCAGAATCACTTGGAAATTTTACCTAATCGGACCACTCAATCCTGCCTGCAAAGAGTATGATTCAGGAGATTTGGGTGGGGTCTGAGAATCTGCCTTTCCTACAAGTTCCCAAGGGATGCTGATGCTGGTCTGTGGGCCAAACTGCTCTGTTTCACCCCCAAGTACCGCACCATCCCCAGGTCCAAACCTGACCCAAGCCTCCACTCCATAGAATCCGTGTCCTTCTCTTTTGTCCTTCCATTGAGCCCCATGTAATTGTCACAGCCCTGATGTCAGCTTGGTCTTCTATTCTCCTCAACCCTGTGATTGTTAAGTTCAAACTCTTCAGCTCAGCCACCTAGCCTGCACAGCAAAGCTGCTATCACATCTCCTGTCACAGCCTGGTACTAAAGAGACCTGCCACACCACACACCTTGGAGTTTCCCAACAAAACAACCCAATTCATTTCTCCATGCTCTGGCTACGCTGCTTTCTCCTCTAGGCTGCCTTCCCCACCACTATTTTCTGCAACAACCAGCTAGTCACTCTCCAGGACTTAGCTGAGCATTAATTCCTCCATGAAGCTCTTCTGGGTCCAAACCCCACCCCAACCCTCCACTCCCTAGAATCAATGTTCATCTCTTTTTTCCTTCCACTAGACCCCAGGTAACTGTCACAGCATAACAATCTTTTATTACACCAATTTCTTTAGACTGCCTTAGTTTAACAGACTGTAGGCTCCTTCAGAGGAGGGGATATGTCTTATGTGTCTTATATCTCTAGATCCTGGTACAATGGTCGGCATACAGCAGGTATTCAATAACTGTTGAAAAACTGAAATAACAAATGAATGAATGGCTCCAACCATGACTGCCAAAGCAAGAACAATCTCCTCTTCTCATTGAAAGAAAGTGTGAAAGTGTTAGTTGCTCAGTCGTGTCCGACTCTTTGCAACCTCATGGACTGTAGCCCGCCAGGCTCCTCTGTCCATGGAATTCTCCAGGCAAGAATACTGGAGTGGATTTCCATGCCCTCCTCCAGGGGAACTTCCTGACCCAGGGATTAAATGCAGGGATTCAAACCCAGGGGTTGAATCTGCATTGCAGGCAGATTCTTTACCATCTGAGCCACCAGGGAAGCCCCCACCTTCCCATTACTATCCATGTTTAATTGCCAGTACATGAAATATCCCTCTGTGTAGGAATAAAAGTCTCACCTATTAAGCAAGACCATTCCTGGTATCAAACACCTGGAGAAGAAACAGGTCCTTAGAATGAAACAGAGGATCCAACAGAGGCTGGGACTCAGCTTTATTCTCAAAAGGAGGGAAGAACTAAAAGGTCATGATGCTCCATGCAAGCCTGTCAGAGCTTGAGAGCCACCCAGGAGAGGTTGTCTGTCAGCTGCTTGCAGATACAGGATGGCATTCCATCTATTGTCTCAGTTCCCAGTATGGAGTAGAACGGGCAGAGAGAGAACCCTGCCTTCTGGAAGCCAGGCTGGTTGTAGTTCTTACACTCTTCATGTTTATTTCCCTTCGAGCTTCGGGCTCAGTCAGGTCTCTGCAAGAGGCCTGGCCTCTCTCAGCTGTGCTAACATGAACCACACATTGGCCCCAGCATCCAACAGAGCAGCAGCCCTTGGGACCAGCCTGTGAGGGTCCCCAGGAGCCTGAGTCTGCCAGCCGGGGGCTGGGCAGTAAGGTTGCTGTCCCTACTCAACTGAAAAGTCTCCTTGTATGCCTTCAGCTCAGAGGTTCCAGGTTTTACAGCATTTAAAGGGGCACATTCCTTGAAGCAAGCTACCTGAGTTGTTAGGTAAACAGAAGTCAATCCTTCCATAGCAAATATGGGAAGGAGGCTTGGGAGACAGGATATTACTGGAGATGTTCACAGAACCAAGGGTGGGTGGAAGTTCCTGTACTAGACGCTGTTGAGAAAATCTAAGATCTTTTTAAATCTTAATGTATCTAATGAATAATCTGCATATGATTTAAAGGGATCCATTATGCCACATTTGCACATTGCACTGTTTTTACATATCAAAACTAAGTTCTTCCCAAGCTAATGTTTGGGTGCAAATTTACCTGGCCAGTCTTAGCACCAAAGACAGGTCTGAGAATACGAGAAGCTAAAATCAGAGTCTCCTAGTTACAGATGCAGAGAAGCTGCATCTGAGGATTGCCTCTACACTAGCCTCCAAATTGTGCACATTCTTCTTCCACTCAGTATGCTAATCGTGGAGAGAGGAAAGGAAGATGTGAGTCACAACTATTATCAAGTGAAATGCTTTTCCCAAAATCCACCAGTTTAAATTTTTTTTTAATTGAAGGATAGTTGATTTACCACGTTGTGTCAGTTTCTGGTGTACAGCAAAGTAATAGACATATATTCATACATACATACATTGGCCTTCCCTGGTGGCTCAGATGGTAAACAATTTGCCTGCCAATGCAGGAGACATGGGTTCGATCCCTGGGTCAGGAAGATCCCTTGGAGAAGGAATTGGTGACCCGCTGCAGCATTCTTGCCCGGAAAATTCTATGGACAAAGGAGACTGGCGGATTACAGACCATGGGGTTCCAAAGAGTGGGACACGACTGAGCACACACACACACGTGTATATACATATATATTTGTGTATATGTATATATATACATATATATATATGTATATGTGTATATACATATATATTTCTTTTCTTTTTCATATTCTTTTCCATTATAGGTTTATTATAAGATATTGACTATAGTTCCCTGTGCTACACAGTAGTTCCTTGTTAATTATCTATTTTATATATAGTAGTGTGTATCTTTGGAGAAGGCAATGGCAACCCACTCCAGTACTCTTGCCTGGAAAATCCCATGGACGGAGGAGCCTGGTAGGCTGCAGTCCATGGGGTCACACAGAGTCGGACACGACTGAAGCGACTTAGCAGCAGCAGCAGTAGCAGCAGCAGTGTGTATCTTGGAGAGGGCAATGGCACCCCACTCCAGTACTCTTGCCTGGAAAATCCCATGGACAGAGGAGCCTGGTGGGCTGTAGTCCATGGGGCTGCTGAGAGTTGGAGGTGACTGAGCAACTTCACTTTCACGCATTGGAGGAGGAAATGGCAACCCACTCCAGTGTTCTTGCCTGGAGAATCCCAGGGACGGGGGAGCCTGGTGGGCTGCCGTCCATGGAGTCTCACAGAGTCAGACACGACTGAAGTGACTTAGCAGTAGCAGCAGCACCAGTGTGTATCTGCTAATCCGAAACTCCTAATTAATCCCCAAATGCGTTTATAAAGAAGTTTTAATAGACATCTTAAAAGATACTGGGCTGCATACATATATATCTACGTATAGAGGCACGAGGGGTCTGAGCTCAGGGGTCCTCGGTGCAGCCTCTTGAACAGGCAGGACACCTGAAACAACCCTCATAGGGCAACGTTTTAAGGAATTAGCCAGTACATCTCTCCCTCTCAGCAATCCTTTCTCTCCCTGAGCAGTGCCTCTAGAATGACCTTGATCATTACAGCACCAGAAAAGAGAAGAACTAAAGGTCAGCAGAAGAGAAGAGGTTTCTTTAGAATCTGAAATCCTGGGCCTTGTCTGGCAAGATCCAAAGCTGGGAGCATAGAGAGCAGAGGTATCGTGTACACTCCAGAATGTGAAGAAGATGCTAAGACTGAAATAATATTCTCAAACCTATAGGAATTAAGAGTTTGGCTAGCAGGCACAGGAGGGAGCAACTGAGAGGCAGTAATCAGAGGTTAGGGTAGAATATTCTGCCTGGGGTGGGGAGTAATAGAAACCTCAGATTTGTTTGCTGCTGCTGCTAAGTCGCTTCAGTCGTGTCTGACTCTGTGCAACCCCACAGACGGCCTCCTACCAGGCCCCTCTGTCCCTGGGATTCTCCAGGCAAGAACACTGAAGTGGGTTGCCATTTCCTTCTCCAATGCATGAAAGTGAATAGTGAAAGTGAAGTCGCTCAGTCGTGTCCGACTCTTCGCGACCCCATGGACTGCAGCCCACTAGGCTCCTCCGCCCGTGGGATTTTCCAGGCAAAAGTACTGGA
>NW_011494606.1:891422-899753 GCF_000754665.1 Bison bison bison
AAGTCCATGTCCAACATGGGAGGACTTGGGATGGAGGGGCCCGCCTGAGCACTGATGGGTCATCCCTAAGGAGTCTTTGTGGTTCTAACAAGAACACAGAGCACATGACCTCTGACTAGAGTACAGGTGGAGACCTCAGGAACAGTTACTGCAAAGGGTGGGAGGCAGTTCATGGAAGCAAAGCAGCAAGCACAAAACAGAACACACTGCACAGAAGCCTCTCATCTGGAGATCCAGGCCTCCCTCAGGGAAAAGCGTACAATTCGAGGGTGGATGGAAATCCTGCATGAACTAAGTATAAATCACAAAACCGGTCATGTTGGTTGCTGTTGGTTTGTTTGTTTTTTGTTTGTTTTGCTTTGTGTTTTTTGGCCATGCTGCATCTGATCATCTGAGCTTCCTGGAGTTGGCAGTTTTCCTGCAGCAGCAGAAACCAAGACTCATGAACCAAACCTGGTTGTAGAAAAATAAATTGCATTTTGCAACTCTGAGTTGCTATTGTAAATTTGACACTCAACGTAAGCATCTTTTAACAGGAGAATAACGAGCTAGGTAAATGAAGGTAAACGTCAGAGGACATGCTAGTGGAGTTCAGTGAAGCTGTTTAAAAGAACGAGGCAGATGCATATGTACTGATACAGAATGGTCCCCAAAGTTCCCTGAAATGAAAAAGGACAAGACACAGACGCACTGAAACATTCACGCTCCCTGTTTGTGTTTAAAAAGAAAGGAGGAAAACATGTATACAAAATATCATATGTATGCTGGATACATTTCTGAACTGATAACAAATGAAATTTTAGGCAAGGATTTCCTCTGAGAAGCAGATTCAGGGTGGAGTTGAAGCAGATGTCTCATTTCTTACCCTTTTGTACTATCATAAAAAATTTTTTTTGTCTTCTGTACAAGTTTTCAATATAGGAAAGTGATATCAAAAAGAATAATACTAAATTGTTTTCCACTGAATTTTAAAAAATGTAGCCCTTTATGGATGTGGGGAAGATCCTAAGAAAGCAAATGCCAAAATTCCTAGGCAGAACTCTCCCTAAAGGTTTTGTCTGCTGTATACACAACGTCACAAAGAGAATACAAGTCAGCAAACTTAATACTTGAATATGGAGGCATTTCAGTTGGACACAAAATACCCATTTATAAATTGTAATCCCCAAAGACAAAAGGAACATAAACAGTTAGGGGAGAAAATATTCTTCTGAAATGTCACTGTCAGTAACTGAAAAGTCATATACTCCCAGAAGATTTTAGATCAACAAGGCCATCAGAAGCCCTGTGCCAAGCGTCTTTGGAATCTGGATGTGCTTGGGCAACAGAGCCTAGGTAATGAATTGCATTGAGTCTGGACATGCAATACAGTAGCTACAGTGATGACAAAAATGCACACCAGAGCATATTCCCAGGTTGTCCGCGCATCCCGGTCCATGAGGAAGCCAAGTCAAAGTCAGGACCCTCATGTACTTTTGACTTCTCTCTCCACCAGATTCGTTTTCATAAACACACCCTTTGACCATTACCCTCTATTAAAAAGAAAAAATGCTGATGACTTCATTCTGCCTAGAAAATAAAGTTCAAACATAGATGGTTTTAAGGCACATTCACTTTGATGCCACATTAAGTCCTTCATCAACGGGTCTCAGTCTCTCTTCTCAGATTCAATTCCAGTCTTCATCCTCTGCTGCCACCAGCCCTACACTTTCCAGGCACAAAAAATCACTCATCATTTTCCAAACACACTGAGCTCTTGTGCCTCCAAGAGCCTGCCTGGAATTCTACCCTACCTACAAACTTCTGAACTGGAGCAGCCTTCTAGCCCAAAATAAACATCAGCACCCGCATACTTCCCCTAGGCGGCCCCCACACAGTAAGCGCTTTCTATGTCGTCTGCACACCCCTCTGCCACGGCATTAACACTGCATCTTGGTAATGTTGTTGAGTAAAAGGCCTGGCTTCCCCCCAAGTCTTCCAGTCTTTGAGGGCAAGACTTGTCAGTTTCTTATTCCTGTGTGTGTAATCCCTGAGATTAGCAGCGGGTCTGACCCAGAGGCACTCTGTGAATATTTGTTGAAATAACACTTGTTAGAGACCAGAGCTTAATTGCTCACCATTTCTTACCAACGCGTCAATAAAGGTTACCTGTGGATCAATTAGTAGAGATATAAAAGCTCTGAGTTCCAATAAGCAAGAAGTCAAGGCAGCCCCACACTTCTGGGTGGGAAGCAAAGGGAGTTGATGTGAAATTAAACATCAGTAGCCACTGGCCACCTAGAGAGACCTTGACATTCAAATGCGAGGGGAGGAAGAATGGAAGGGAGCAGCAGTTGAAAAGCAGAAACATGCCTTCACCAAGGGGCTGCGTGATCCGAGGCAAGCTGGAAGGAAAGGAGTCTGCAGCTTAAAGCTGGAAAGAGAGCCCTGTGTTCCTGAAGCTCACCCTGTTCCATTGTGATCACCTGCCAAATGGAGAAAGGATAGCATGTGCTGAGTTCAAAGAGGCTGTGAGCAAATGGTTTAGGTTGAGAGCATATGTCTTCTTAGTTCAGAAGACTGAAAGTCCTGCCAGAGCTGTTCCAGGCAATAAATTCTCTGCTGTCTACAGCAGATAAGAGGCAAAACTCTGACCACTTAGGGAAATAAAAATTAAGATGATGAAAACAAAAGCTTTCCTGATTGTCTACTGGGTGGTACACACTGTCACACACATTAGCTGGTTTAATCAGATCTGCTTGCTCCCCGGAAAGTATTTAAGGTCTGGATTTAAAGACCAACGGAAGAATCAGCGGACAGGTTTGCTCTGAGCCCTCAGGGAAGAAGGATCTCAAAGGCTTATATGTGAGGGAGTGGGGGGCGGGGGGCAGAGGGAGAGAGAGGAAATGACGAATTTGTTTTAATAAGAGAAAAGGAACGAGGTCTTTTCACCAATGGATTCAGGGGCACTAGCAGGAACCAAGATGCTTGAAATCTAGCAAAGGAAGTAGAATGGTGGTTTGGGAGCAACTGAGTTTAGGCATTGAAACATGTATAATATGTATGAAACGAGTCGCCAGTCCAGGTTCGATGCACGATACTGGATGCTTGGGGCTGGTGCACTGGGACGACCCAGAGGGAGGGTATGGGGAGGGAGGAGAGAGGAGGGTTCAGGATGGGGAGCACGGGTATACCTGTGGCGGATTCATTTTGATATTTGGCAAAACTAATACAATATTGTAAAGTTTAAAAATAAAATAAAAATAAAAAAAAAAGAAAGGCTAAGCAACTTGCCCGAGATCACACAGCTAGTAAGCAGGCAAAGCCAGAATTTTAATATAGTACTGGTTTTGTTTATGATCATGGGTAATGTATGTTGATAGAGGGAAAATAGTCTGCAGGAAAAAAAAAAAGGCCTTTCTTTGTGCCAGGAAGCCAAGCCCTGAGAAAACCTTCTTCTCAGTGACCCCACCCAACTGCTGGCATCCCAGACAGTGAAGACAGTGAGCACTGTTCCCCCCCCACCTCCACACACCCCAAATATAAAACAGCCTTCAGAACAGACCCAGTCCTTCTGGGGCAAGGATCTCAGGAGAGACCTGGACTCTGATTTATTAATAGATCTTGCCATCAGGTGCTTCTCCTTGTCTAAAGGATGGTGTTTGGAGGCCAGTCAAGCATCCCTGAGGACAAGCCACCACAGTGTTGATGGTGCTGCTGCACATCTGAATGATACTGGGTTTCCAGGACTGAGCTTCAGGTGCTTGTGCAGTGTGGGCCCCGAGGGGTGGAATAAGGGCATGGCCAGCGAGGGCGGGGGGCAGTCTGCAAGCAAACCAACTTCAGACCAATAGAAAGCAATAGCACCCACTGCCTGCACGGCTGCCACCTGTAGTTGAGCAGTTATTCACTCCACCAGGACACCTGGGTGTTGAAATGCAGTGTCTTCCCAGTGGGGGGATGGACCTAATCAGAGGAAGAGGCATCTGCTTTGGATTCACACAAAGGCAAAAGCTGAGCTGGTGGAGGTTTACCAGAGACAATTTCAGTCAAGACTAAGTTAACATTCGATTGCTCAGAGAAAGATGGAGGCCCCACCCTGTTTCACGCTGGGCAGGGCATCCCTGAAGATGAGGAAAATAAGAGATCAACTGAGACAGGGGTGGTAACCGGGGCAATAGAGAGCTCCTGGGTACTCCATCAAACCATCCAGGTCGCCACTTACTACCTTGTGATCCTGGGTCAGTCAGGCCACATTTCCTATCTCCAGTGGCAAAACGGAATAATGGTACCTACCTCATCAGTGGTTGCCATGAGGGTTAAACAAAATAATGAAGGTAAAGGGCCTAGCCCTTGTGGACTCTCTGTAAATGGTGGTTACCATGACAGCTGAACTGTCCCCAAGAAGAGAGACACGGAGCCTGCAACCTTCACACATGAGGGTCACTGCAGAGGCAGACAGCCAAATGGGGGCAGGGAGGTTGAGCCTGGATTTGCACGAAAGAACAGTAAAGGCATTCATTTCTCCAGCTTAACTGAGACGAGCCCTCTTGAGAATCAAACCTGTTGCTGGTGTGTGTTGTGATCTGCACCTGAGCAGCCCTGGGGGACTCAGGGGCTTAAAAGGGAGACCAAAGGAGATGACCTGTGGGGCACAGTACCTGGCCAGGCAGGCGCTGAGCAAACGCGAGCTCCTAACCCCTCTCCCCGGGGCCTCTCAAACAGTGCTCTCTGCCCAGAGGCTGACCCCCAGCAGGTTGGAGCAAACAGAAGGACTATTCTCTATATCTGCTGCTGAGTTTAATAATGGAGCAGTAATGTGTTGATGACGCAACTTACATTTCCTGAGCATTTTTTATGTGACTCGTCCATGGAGGAAGCAACGGTGTTTCTCTCAGGTTCTGAATGTCTCCTCTTTTACACATACCACTTAATGTGTACCTATGTACCATGTATATTTTTTATTTATTTTAAATATGAAATATTTCTAATGTGTGTGAAAAAAATTCATAACATTCTCACTTGAATTAGACAAGTTTTTTTTTTTTGGGGGGGGGTGCAGGTCTGTTACCCTCAGTTAATTGAAGGAAAAAGGGATTTGTCCTAGACCTTACTCCATCCCCTCAAATAGTATCATGTACTTACATAAATTCAGTATTCAGATCGCAGCAACTTACTGAACACCTGCCAAATGGTTTATACATGTTATCCATTAACTCTCACTGCAAACAGTAACGTGGGTCATTACTCCAATTTTATACATAAGGAAACTGAGTCTAAAAGATATTAAACAACTTTCCAAGATATAAAGTCTACATGAATGGATATTACTGTGATATTAACAAATGTTACTGAACGAATGAATGAATGGTAAGCTCTTAAGGAGCTTAAACTGCTGCAACAGAGTACAGCTTATAAATACCAAATGCCATTCACCAAGGATTACAGGGATGGACTGCTTGGAATGAGAATTTACTGGAAAACAGGGTGGGGGAAATTACTGCTTCCCTCCACATCCAGAAAGAAAACATTTTTAGCACTAGCCCACATGTTCTCATCACTGAGGAAAAGGGAAATCTTAGCTAACTGCTGCTGGATCCACAAGGCCCACGAGGGACTAAGTGTTTCTATAGGAAAAAGAAAATAATGCATGCCTGGAAGTCAAACCATAAAGAGGGAAAGGAAGTCTCTGGGGCAAGGCCTGATCTTGACCTAGGCCTGATGTAGAGGGCATGAGGCCGAGAAATAAGTCAGGGGACAGGAAGAAAGAACTATACGGTGGTTAAGAGCAGAGGCTTAGAGCCAAACTCCGGTTCAAAGCCCTGTTCTCCAAACTATTAGCTCTGGGCCCCAAGGCTCATTACTTCATCTCTCTGAGTGCAGAGTTCTTGTACTTAAAAAAGAAGGATAATATGGATTACTTTATGCATTATAGTCCCTAGAGGTTTAGCTCAGAGCCTTCAATGCTGCATATGTTTCCTATAGCTGCTCTACAAACTACCACAAACTCGGTGGCTAAAAACAACAGAAATTGATTCTCTCACACTTCTGAAGGCCAGAAGTTCGAGATGAGGGTCAATGGATCGAAATGGAGTTGTTGGCAGGGCTGTGCTCCCTCAGGAATCTCTGAGGAGTCTCTTTTCTGGCCTCTTTTGGCTTCTGGTGGCAGCCAGCTTTCCTTGGCTTGTGGCCCCATCCCTCCCATTTTCAAGAACAGCGCCTTCACCTCTCCTCTGTGTGTCTGGGTATCAAATTTCTATCTGCCCATCTCTTATAAGGACACTCATGGTTGCATGCAGGGCCCACCAGGATAATCTCCCCATCTCAAGATCCTTCATTATATCTGCAAAGGCTTTTTCATTTCTAAATAAGTTAGCATTTTCAGGCTCTAGGGGACTCCATACCTTTGGGGTGGGTGGGGGGAGAGAGATGTATTCAGCCTGTTACACACAGTAAACCCTCAATAAACATCCACTGTGGCTGCCCTTGTTACAATTAACAGAGATGAGCCAGAAGGGCTATATGCCCAGGGAAGTGCACATAGTTAAGGTAAGAAGTAAGGACTCGAAATGCTCTTGAGGGGCTGTTAGTACTGAACCATGGAAACCAACAGTGAGGCCATAGCCTCTGCATTCCAAACTCTCTCACAGGTAAATTACCTGCATCCACATTACAGGCTTGGAGTGGGAAGAGTGAAGCGGCTGGGGTCAGGCAATCCTGCGCTCTGATCCGCTCCACCACTTAAAGGAGCAAGACGCTGGGGATCTTTCGACCTCAGTTCAGTGGTCTCAACTGTAAAACAGGGCTGTTTAAGGTTCAAATACACATGTGACTAATGTGGCACATAGCAGGTGCTACAAAAATAATTTCCTTTCCTACAACTAAATCAGCAACGTGTGCAGGAAGCGGGTGACTAAAGCAGATGATGGTAACACCACACATAGGAGATGTACTCCCCCACCATGCTCACACAAAGGCCTCTCTGACTGCCACCAGGCGAGCATCCAAGGAGAAGCCCTAGGGGTCCCGGATGCAAGGTTGAGATCCCCTTCTGGGACACACATATTGCTGTCAGGCTTTTTCCAGAGCCCATCACCCTTCTCTTCTGGAACCCTGAGTTATGAATGACTTGGAGGGGATTCAATGCAGCATTCTTATGGCAAATGTGATCTTTGTTCTGATAACTAATGAAATACTTCTGACACTTAATGAAATGCCACAAGAAAGGAACAAGGGCTCTTTGGAGCCTTGTCTGCGAGCAGAGTCACTCAAGCTTAAAATCTGGCTCCAATCTCTCCTAACCTACAGGCAGAAGCGTACATACCAGTGGGCCCGGCTCTGTTACAAACGCTCGCACCGAAAAGGGGCTAAGGTTTCAGATTCAGAAACCGAAGCATATTAAAACACCGTCTATCTGGTTAGCATCAACAGGTAACTTCATGTCAAACAATTCAGGGACTAAGTGGAAATCCTGCTTTAAAAGGAGGAAAAGAAACAAAACTGTCCTTGCAGGAAGAAAACAAAAAACACTGAAAATATAGAGTCTGCATTTTAAAAACAGATGTACCTGCTTGCTCTGCTAACTGCCCAGATTATCAGGGAGATTTTCCAAGGAGAAACACAGACAAGGCCAAAAGCTTTCCCGTCTTTTGCTGTGTGGTTTTTGCCCCCCTTGGATGTAACAAGACTCCCTAAGTTTCAACAGAGGGTCAGGAAAATGGCATGTGGCTTTGTGAAGTTTAATTAACAGCAAAATTTCCTATCCAGCATCATGAAGGGGCCTACTCAGCTCCAGGGGCCCTTGGGACAGAAATAACATATTGCTCCAGAGTTATTGATGATGAAATGCAAATGGCCTCCAAGAAAGTGAGCAGGAAAGGAGGAGCTAAAAATACAACTGATTCTTACCCATAAGCCAAAGACAATTCCCCGAAGAGGTAGGAAATGGAGGGACAGCCTAGGATCTAGGGCTGATCCTGTCTGTCCTGTTTCGAAACAACAGACCTTTCAAGCAAACACACATACATATACACTCCATGTTCACACGCACGTGCATGCACAGACAAGATGTTACAGAAAAGATACAAGGCTCTAAAAACCCAGGGTGATCTGGTCAGTGATAATAAAATTATCAAGCCATGTTGGTTTTGAATTGTGTCTTGTATTTTTGAAGTACTTTTACAGTTGTTACCTCAACTGACCCTCTCTGCAGGACTGTATGGAAGACAGACGACAAATAATTATGCAGATTTTATAGATTAGATGAAGTGATTCCCCAAGGTCATCCAGTTAGCAAATGATGGCCATGAGACAGGAAGAGGGTGTAATGACTCCCAGCCCGGAGCTTCTCCA
>NW_011494606.1:899853-908134 GCF_000754665.1 Bison bison bison
CTTCTCCAAGCGAGGAAACACATGCAGATGCCTCCAACAGAAAAGGTCCAGGGGGAGACCAAGAAGAGGGGCTCAGACGTGTGGACGGCACTTTTAAGAAAAACTCACGTGATGGGGCAGAAGTCTGAACGGTGGGTTATGTTGTGGATTCAGAGAGAGGGAGAGCGAGAAAGCCATCACATTCCTGAACATGTTGGAAAACAGGTCTGAGAGCCATGCCTCCCAGCCACCATCCCTCCATCACTGCGGATGGTAGAAGGACGGTGGGAGCATTTAAAAGAGCAACCCAACTGGACCACAACAACACATCAACATCAGGCCAGAGACCTTAATGACTGGATAAAATCCCTTCATTTTATAAACATGTAAACCAAGGCTCAGAGAAATGAGGTGACTTCCCCAAGATCAAAGCGTTAGCGAGAGCTGGGGACTGGACCCTGGACTCTGGACTGGAATACAGAGTTCCTTATTCTATGCCAGCTGCCCTGGGCAACTAATATGTTTAACTTCATTATCACTGTCCTGATTAACACCGCCTGTCCGAAGAAGAGCACATGAGGGCATGATGGGGAATGCATCCTTCTTGTTCTTTGTTCTGCTGAAACCTGTGCTGCTGGATTTCCCATAAACAACCAGGCATGATATGCGGAAGTGGCTGGTGGTTCTGCTAGCAAAGAAACTGTCCTATTACTAGGGTATTCTCAAGACCCCCAAATGCATGTACATTATGATAGGCTGGCTAATACTCCCCACCCCACCCCACTCCATCCCAAGATGCCCACATACTAATCCCCAGAACCTGTGAAAAGTAACTTTATGTGGCAAAGGGATTTTTGCAGGTGTGCTAAAGATTTTGAAATGAGGAGATTATTCTGGATTATCTGAGTGGGTGTCATGTAATTACAAGGGTCCTTATAAAAGGAGAAGATCAGTGGATAAGAGTTAGAGAAGGAGATGAGATGACAGAGGCAAGAGGGCTGAGTGACGGGAGGAAAAATCCTCAGGCCAAGGAAGGCAGGCTGACTCCACAAGCTGGAAAAGAGAAGGAAAAAAATCCTCCTCTGAAGCCCCAAGAAGGAAAATAGCCCTTCCAATACCTTGATTTAGACTTCTGAGTTCCAGACCGTAAGAGAAAAACTTGTGCTGTTTTTCGTCAACCAAATCTGTGGTCAGTGTTACAGCATCAATAGGAGACTGGAACACCTATTGCAAACCTGGAGGAGCAAGCCCAGGCTCCCAGGCAGCAAACCCTAGCTCCCTAAGCTTTACAGAGAGGGGGCAGGGGGTGGCAGAGCCAAATATTGTGAAAAATCCCAAGGGCATTAAGAGATTTAAACCAACTATACAAAGGAGACATCATCTTGCTTTAAGATGGAAAAGAGTTGGTTTTCCATGTTTACAGGGACTGCCTCTCTCAAAGAAATTCTATTTCAGTCCCCTTAGGACTGCCTGATAACCCCTCCTTGGAAAGGAGCCTGTGGACTTAATCAGTCTCGCCTGCACACACCCTCATATACAGCCTGTGCTCCAGCCCCATCAGACCACTGAGAACTTCCAGAACGTGACAGGCTCACCATGCCCTCGCAGTTTGCTTTTTGGGGAATGACCTCTGCTAAAATCCTTCTTCTTCAAAATTCAGTTCAGTCATCACTGCCTCTGTGATGCTTTCTCTGGCTCCCCAGGCCTCCTTCTGCCCCTCCCTTCCTTCCCCACACCCTGAGTATCCCTCTTAAGAGAGCACTTGGTCAATGTCTGCTTGTCTCCCTCCCCGACCCCACCAGCATGCACTCCTTGAAGTCAAGGAGACTTTGTTCCTCTTGCATCACCAAACCACTGCCATCTCCCATCCATACCAAGTACTTCCCAGCTCTTTCCCACCTGAGTAATGCAAAGTCACCCCACAAGGCAGTACTTCCACCACCAGGTATCTTAATTCTCCAAGAATGAGCTCCACCTCTGTGTTCCTGCAACCCTTCACTCACCCCACAGGCAGGATACTCACTACACTGCATTCTGGTGGTTATCCCTGGGCTGTTTGCTCATTAGGTGTGGAGGTCCTTGAAAACCACACCTCCTTTCCCTGACTATCCCTCTGTATTTAGCACAGGGCCTGGTTCATAACAAATACACCAGGAACGTTGATTGAATTAAAACGAAAATGAAACACAAAACGGTAATGCCCGGGTCATCTCTCTGAATTAAGCCCTGTAATTCAGAGGAAGCCTTTAAAAGCAAATACTTAATGTGAAAACTTTTGCATGGCCAGCTGTTGACCATGGCTAGCTGGTTTCCCCTGTGATCCCACACAGATTTTGGAGTTCACGGTAGAGATAGTTTCAGTGTTACTAGATATTGGGTTGGCCAAAAAGTTTGGATTTTTCCATGTTACAGACAACCCAAATGAATTTTTCGGCCAACCCAAAATGTAACATTATATACAGTCATTATATATGTAAGTTATTACTAAGAGTTTTGGGGTAAATATTGGAGAAATTTTTCATTTTGCATCTCAAACAGAGAAGTATTAGTTTACCAAACTTAGTTTAAGTCATGAGTATTACCTTTAACTTTGAAAAAGGCTCTCTAGAAGGGCAAGTCTGGGAGGAATATGGTAAGTACAGATGAGTTTAATGAGAGTTCTAATTGGGACTATCTAACACTTTACTGCCCAGCCTCTAAATTCATAACGGGAATTAGATTTATAATTTTCTGAGCAAGTACTATGGCCTGGGCAATGCAAATATTATTTCATTTCAAGATTCAACAATCCCACATGATAGGTATTACTATTGCTGCTCTTGTTTTTTGTTTTGTTTTTTTAATTTATTTAATTGGAGGCTAATTACTTTACAATATTGTAGTGGTTTTGCCATACATTGACATGAATCAGCCATGGGTGTACATGTGTGTTTTGGACTCTGTGGGAGAAGGCAAGGGCGGGATGATTTGAGAGCACAGCATTGGAACATGTATCTTATCATATGCTGCTCTTATTTGAAAGATGAAGCCCCTGAGGTTCAGAGGAGTTAAGTACCTTTAGGCTGCTTGGGAGAGCACCAGTCAGTGATGACACGATTTCTAAGGTTTTTTAAAGTGTGAGTGTGTGTGTTTTAATGAGACAAAGATCTGATATGGCAAACAAATGGTAGACTCTTTCCACATAATTCCAGCCAAGTAAATTCTATTTATTCATCAAGGTTGGGTTCAAATTCTATCTGTTCTGTGCAGTATTTCCTGACAGCTCCATCCCACAAGGACTTTCCAATCTTCCTGAACTCTGGTCACATCTTTACTGTTTTCTGGCCCTTTCAGTGCTCTGTGGGTTTCCCCTCATCCCCAGTCTCAGTGTCAGGCCCACAAGGACAAGGACCATGGCTTCCAACTTTTTTGAACCCCTCTGTTGCCCAGGACTACATGCAAGGATTTCCCCGGTAAGAGAGCTAAATACTGCAAGGAAGAGAAGCAGTTCTTTTAAATCTCGACTACCAAACCTCATGCACTTTTCAAGACATGTCTCTAACCTCCACTTAGCTTTTCTGGACCACACCTGCTGGAAACGAGAAGCCTCACTTTTAAAACGCCCGTTTGAAAAATACTCATTTCAGCTGTGGTACATATACACAATGGAGTATTACTCAGCCATTAAAAAGATTACATTTGAATCAGTTCTAATGAGATGGATGAAACTGGAGCCTATTATACAGAATGAAGTAAGCCAGAAAGAAAAACACCAATACAGTATATTAACACATATATATGGAATTTAGAAAGATGGTAACGATAACCCTGTATGCGAGACAGCAAAATAGCCACACATGTATAGAACAGTCTTTTGGACTCTGTGGGAGAGGGCGAGGGTGGGATGATTTGGGAGAATGGCATTGAAACATGTATAATATCATATAAGAAACAAATTGCCAGTCCAGGTTTGATGCAGGATACAGGATGCTTGGGGCTGGTACACTGGGATGACCCAGAGGGATGGTACAGGGAGGGAGGAGGGAGGGGGGTTCAGGATGGGGAACACGTGTACACCCATGGCAGATTCATGTTGATGTATGGCAAAACCAATACAATATTGTAAAGCTTAAAAAAAAAGCCACTAAAAAAAAGTATATTCAATAAAAAATTACATTAAAATTTTATACAAAATAAAATGAGCCAGAAGCAAAAAAAAAAAAAAAGAAAGAAAAGTACTCATTTCAGAGACAAGAGCTTTAGTGCTGGACTCTGACAAATCTACTGAGAATTCTGGTTCTGTTGCTTCTGAAGTGGGTGACCTTGATGGAGTCACTTCATTCCTCAGAGTCTCAGTTTCCTCATTTGTAAAATGTGAGTCTTTGCAACCTCCTCATAGAGCCATGTGAGCTGTAAACATTGGGTTGACCAAAAAGTTCATTTGGTCTTCTCTGTACCACCTTATGGAAAAGCCTGAACAAACTTTTTGGCCAAGCCAGTATTACAGTGCATTTGACATAGCACGTGTACATATGAAAGCTCCAAAATGATAGCCATCACCATTACCATGACTATTTCAACACACTGCCTTGTCCGGAAGGCATTTACACTCATGTGTTTTCCAACTTTCTAGAGCAGTGGTTCTCAAACTCTGGAGCACACTGAAATCATTTAAAATCAAGCTACACAGGTCACAGCACAGACCTACAGATAGAATCCTCATTACGCAAAGGAGAGAGTGGGGGTTGGGCAACTCCACTTTTTTTTTAGAACTTCTTTATGCTATTTTTTATTTTTTAAATTAATTTTTATTGGAGTATAGTTGCTTTACAATGTTGTGCTAGTTCCTACGGCAAAGTGCATCTGCTATACATACAGCCCCTCTCTTTTGGGTTTCCTTCCCATTTAGGTCACCACAGAGCACTGATTACAGTTCTCTGGGCTATACAGTCGGTTCTCATTAATTATCTATTTATACATGTGGGCAACCCCACTTTTAACAAACCTCCCCACCCCACTGCAAGTGATTCCAGGTGCTCACCAAACCTGGAAAGTTCTGCTGGACAATACTGATTCCTAAATGACTTACCACGGAACCTGGAGGTTCCAAAGAGATACTTCCAGATCAGTGGTTCCCAACCTTGGCTGGATTGACATTATATAGATATCCGAGCATAACCCTCTGAGATCCAGATGTTCATCTGGGATGTAACCAGAGTGTCAAGACTTCTAAAAGATGGGCAAAGGATTCTTATGGTCAACAGAGGTTGAAAACCATTGCTGCATTTGGATCTAGACCCTGGATTTCTACAGCAAGGCCTCTGAGGCTTCAACCAGAGCAGCTCAGCTTTTGTCTGTGTGACAAACTGAGCCTCTACCTAAGACTGATTTTGCAGACAGGATTCTTACGCTTCAAAAAAGAGTTAAGTTTGGTATGGCAGAAACCAACACGACATTGTAAAGCAATTATCCTCCAACTAAAAATAAACTTAAAAAAAAAGTTAAAGTGGAGTCTGTCATACAGAAGGAGAAAAACAAGTATCATATATTAACGCATATATATGGAGTCCAGAAAAATGGTACAGATGAACCTATTCACGGGAGAGGAATGGAGAGGCAGCTGTAGAAAATGGACTCGTGGACACAGCGGGGGAAGGAGAGAGAGTAGTGCTCACATATATACACGACCATGCGTAAACCGACAGCTAGTGGGAAGCTGTTCTATAACAGAGAGCTCAGCTCAGTGCACTGTGATGACCCAGCAGGGCGAGATGGCACGGGGAGGCTCAAGGAGGGAATATATGTATATTACAACTGACTCACATTATTATACCGCAGAAATAAACACAACATTGTAAAGAAATTATTCTCCAATTAAAAAAAATTTTTTTAAAGAATACAAAAAAAAAGTTACACTTGCAAACAGCTGCTCTAACTGTCAGTAAGAACCTGGAGCATCCCTAATCTGGTTTTTATACCTTTGTGTCTGTCTGGGGCCTTACAACATATTAGATGCTTAATAAATATTTGTTAGAAGGTTGTATCATTTTGTTTTATTTGTCGGCTGGCTCCAGTTAGGTTTTCAGTTGGCCAGCATAACAACCTAACAGTTTCTTAAACATCTAAACCCCCAATGGCCTTTGCTTCAAACCTTGAACCTGAAACAGAGAGTTAGGCAAACAGCCATCCAGAGAACACACTGACATCTCTTCTGGGGTCACATATGCTATGCAAGTTCCTAATGACTAATAAATATAAGCAAATGTGATTTTCGTCAGCTAGGAAGAGCTCGACATTTGTCAGCAGTGTGGGTCTTCCAGGCTAATATTTGGATTGTTTCATCTGAAACTGTCAAATTACAAAAGCATGATAGAAACTTGTAGGAACTTCATAGTAAACAGTAATTGGCCCCTTGTCAATAAGTTAGAAGGAAAAAAAATTCCTGCTGCCAAAACGCATGGGCTGGAATGCCTGCAGCCCAGGCCTGCAGCCAACTGGAGCCTGTTCCCCAGGCAGCTCTCCTGGGTTCTCAACCACAGAGGCTTGAAGAGAAGTCCCTAGTACTTCAGGGATCTGGGAGTCAGTTCAGTTCAGTTCAGTTCAGTCGCTCAGTTGTGTCCGACTCTTTGCGACCCCATGAATTGCAGGACGCCAGGCCTCCCTGTCCATCACCAACTCCCGGAGTTCACCCAAACTCATGTCCATCGAGTCGGTGATGCCATCCAGCCATGTCATCCTCTGTCATCCCCTTCTCCTCCTGCCCACAATCCCTCCCAGCATCAGAGTCTTTTCCAATGAGTCAACTCTTCACATGAGGTGGCCAAAGTATTGGAATTTCAGTTTCGCATCAGTCCTTCCAAAGAACACCCAGGACTGATCTCCTTTAGAATGGTTGTATCTGGTTGGATCTCCTTGCAGTCCAAGGGACTCTCAAGAGTCTTCTCCAACACCACAGTTCAAAAGCATCAATTCTTCTGTACTCAGCTTTCTTCACAGTCCAACTCTCACATCCATACATGACCACTGGAAACACCATAGCCTTAACTAGACGGACCTTTGTTGGCAAAGTAATGTCTCTGCTTTTGAATATGCTATCTAGGTTGGTCATAACTTTCCTTCCAAGGAGTAAGCGTCTTTTAATTTCATGGCTGCAATCACCATCTGCAGTGATTTTGAAGTCTCCCCAAATAAAGTCTCTCACTGTTTCCATTGTTTCCCCATCTATTTCCCATGAAGTGATGGGACCAGATATCATGATCTTAGTTTTCTGAATGTTGAGCTTTAAGCCAACTTTTTCACTCTCCTCCTTCACTTTCATCAAGAGGCTTTTTAGTTCCTCTTCACTTTCTGCCATAAGGGTGGTGTCATCTGCATATCTGAGGTTGGAGTCAGTAGCACCTTCAAATCTCAGCTTTCTCATGGCTCTAGGAATCTGAGCAATCACTTAAACCTCTTCAGACCTTAGATCCTCATGTGTAACAACACTGCATCACATCCTTAGAGCCAGGACTGCCTGAGTTTCAATCCTGACTCTTCACAGACTAGCTGTGTGACCTTGGGCAGGTTACGCCCCTTCTCTGGGCCTCTGTTCCCTCACCTCTAAAATGAGGATGATATTAGTACCTATCTCATAGGGTTGTCCGTGAAAAGAGACAAGAACAGTGGCTGGTACAGAACAGGCATTCCATAAGCTGTTATAAATCTGCAATTTTGAAACCAGGCGTTTGGAAAACCAACTTTTTGTCTTTCCTTTACTTTTTGCATTTTTCTGCTTGGTACCAAAACTCTTCAGGCAGCAAGCCTCGCCTTAACTGACACAGGCATTTTATGGTCTTTTTTCCCTTCCCTGCTGATGTGAACATTTGGAGGTTTCACTGCAGCAATAGTAATGTGTTTGCTGATGGGGTGCTGCCCCATGCCATGGAAGGAATGCCATTAACATGTGAAATATGCCCTGAATCACCTTGCTAAACTCTGAACAATTCTCAATTCTAAAATGCCCACTGCCATAAGCATTTAGATAAGGGACTGGAGAGCTATGTTATTACGGGGTTGTGGTCAGGATGAAGAGAGATAACACAAACCAAACCCTTGGCTTTAGAAGCAGCAGCCTCTCAGTCCCAGAGTGATACTGGGGGGTCCTCGGGTCTATACACAGGAACAGAGAAAGAAGGAAGCACTTTCTCCCAGGTGATCTCTCTTTTACTCTCCCACTGGCAGGCCAGCCAGGCCTCCAAACTCTCCCTTCTATCAGCTCAAATTTGGTTTATCAATTTAGGATTCGGCCAAAGCATCTTCTCTGTGAAATGGCCCTTTCTCTCCA
>NW_011494606.1:908234-910022 GCF_000754665.1 Bison bison bison
TTTTCTCTCCAAAATCCTAACAACCAAGTCAAGAAAGACCTGTGCAGGCAAGGGTGGCTGGGTTGTAACTCCGCTCTATTTCTAGGTGGCTGGCAGCTGAGAAGGCCTCAGGCAGTGTTAACTACAGTGGGGAAGGGTGGCCATTGATGCTAATATCTGAACTGCAAGTGACAAGAGGGGCCAGGCAGCCCATCTTATACACTTGCACCCTCCCTGAACTGGGCATTAATTTGGTTTAATGACTAAACTAAGTATTTCTTAAGTGCAGCAGGAATTCCCAGGTGGCTCAGATGGTGAAGAATCTGCCTGCAATGTAGGAGATCCAGGTTCGATCCCTGGGTTAGGAAGATACCCTGGAGAAGGAAATGCTACCCACTCCAGTATTCTTGCCTGGAGAATTTCATGGACAGAGGATCCCATACAGTCCATGGGATCAAAAAGAGTCCGACACAACTGAACGACAAAGACTTTCACTTTCTTTAAGCCCAGTGAGCACACCTTATACTTGCTATTCTTCCTGTAAATGTTTGTTGTTTATCACTTTCATTCTCTGACAGAGGACGAGATGGTGGGATGGCAGAACTGACTCAATGGACATGAGTTTTAGCAAACTCCAGGAGACAGTGAAGGACAGGGAAGCCTGGTGTGCTGTGGTCCACGGGGTCTTAGTCAGAAAGGACTATACAACTGAACAAAAAATTGCTTTCATAGGAATATTCTCTCAGAATTTATCATGAACCTTGGATGCCCAACAAATGCTGCAGAATGGATACTGAATAATCTGTGAATGTTGGTCGACTAATTCACTAACAAGTTTTCCTCAGCATCTGTATTCCTACCTTGCCATGGGCATTGCCTATTTTGGCTTATTTATGCTAGCCTAGCCACCTAAGGCTTTGGAGAGTTATACAACTATTCTGATACCACTACGCCATTTCTAGAGTTTACATTTTGTTGACTCTAAAAAATATCTAGATCTAATTATAATATGTCTAATTAATTAGACATATTCTCACAGTTGTGAGTTCACCCAAAATACTTTGGAGAAACTTTCTAGAAAAATTCATAGAATCCTGAAATCTATAGGCTGGGAGCAAGTTAGACTCCAGACACCGATCCTGTTCAGGGATTCCAAACTCATGTCAGCTCTTGGCTTTAAAAAGCCCCTTGTTTTGTGTTCTTAGCTCAAATCCACACAGCCTGCGGCCAGGATTCTCCCTTTCCCCCAGCACTAGAGGAGCACGAGGAAGGATATCTCCTCGCTCCAGGTAGCTTTTTCAGTCCTCCGCAGGGCCTCCCTAAAGTTGAGCTTAAGGACATTCTTAAACTCAGCTTCACTTTGAAGACTATTCAGAATCACAGAGTGGGTGGGAGTGGCCTCAACGCTTTAAAGGGCTGCAAAATAAATCAAAGGATGGAAGGAGATCTGTGGAGCCAAGAATTCCTCCCCACCTGGCAGAAGCAAAGCTTTAACCGCGCGATCTAGGATGAAGAGTGGCGAGCGCAGCACATCCCAGCAGGTACAGGGACGATAGCGGGAGGGTGCGCGGGGGTCAGGAGGGCAGGTACCTTCTCTCCGCCGTGGGTTCGCGGCCCCGGGCCTGCGGGTGTCGGCTGCCTCGCAGCGCCGGGCCTTGGCGACTGGAGTTGAGGCCGGCAGGGGCGCGTGTCTCCTCGCGGCTCCGGTGCAGCGGCACCGATGTGCGCACGGCTGACACCACGTGACCCGCGAAAGCGCGCGCGGGGGCTCCGGGCCGCGGTCCCCCGCGTGTGCGGTACGAGCTGGGC
>NW_011494606.1:910173-910657 GCF_000754665.1 Bison bison bison
GCCGCTGCAGCTGCGCGAGCAGGCGGACCAGGGGCCCCAGGAGCCCCACACGCCCGGGGCGCCGCCACCGCCGTCCTCCGGAGCGCCCTCGGCCACAGCCATCCGCTGCGGGACCTGTGGAGACAGAGGCCCGTTAGGGGACTGCAATACACGCTGCTGCTTAACCCGCATAGGCCGTGGATAACCGAAAAGGCTTATCCATTAGGCACAAGTTGGCACAGGGCCTGTGTTAAAATCTGAAAACAAGATAGAACCCAGCTTGGGTTATACTCGTCTTCATACAGATGAACTAATAAAATAGGATGAACATATGTCTATACACACACACACATACATACATACATACATATATATATATAAAGGAAGAGACATACAAAGGCACAACTGTATGTGTATACATATACATATTTTATATATATTTTATATTTATATAATTACTTTATATTTTGTGTATATATATATATATATATTTTTTTTTTTTTTT
>NW_011494606.1:910757-952828 GCF_000754665.1 Bison bison bison
TTTTTAAATAAAGGAAGGGACACACAAAGGCACAAGTACATAGGGCTCACCTATGTGACCCTGGCTTTGGGGACCATGGCCTTGGAGAGCGCAATGCACTGCTCTCACATCTTAACTGAGGCTTACCCCACAGGTCCTTGGGGTCCAGGCTAGAAGGACAGGGCTTCCCTCAAGTCGGTGAGGAGGCCACAGCCCAGTGTCTCCATGCAGTAAAGGCAACGCAGTATCAGGGTTTAGAGGCCCTGCTCCAGAAGCAGATGCCCCTATCACACCCCTGCCACTTCTACCAGTGTGACCAGAAAGTTTCTGAAGCTCTCTGTGTCCTAAAGCGGGATGGTACCTACCTACCTCACAAGGCTCTAAGAAGATTTAAGTTAGGATATCTACACACACAGCAGAGAGCAGGCACTAAATACATGCTTGGTAAAACCATAATGATCATCTTTTCTGCTTCTGTGGTGAATCAGGAGAGATTAAAAATGTCAGAAAGTTAAAGTTCTATCCTGAAGGTGATTCAACATTCCCATGCATTTAACTGGCCCTTTCACAGAGAGCTATCATGCCAAGCAGAGTGCTGAGCATGGGTACCCTTCTGTTCATGATGCAGACAGGCTCTGAGTACCAGATGTATACCAGTGTTGAGCTAGGACCTGAGAACAAGGAGAGAAGCACCCCAGGTTGCACAAATGGACTGGACCTAGCAGCAAAGAGCTTTATGCAGCTTAAGACAAGACTAGAGGAGTCTCCCGGGGAACCGGCTGCCTGGCTGGGTAGGGTATGGGTTGAGAAGTCCTCAGAGGAGGAATCACGGTAAAATAGCTGTAATTATTCTGGTATCCACTTGGTGCCAGATAGCACATGTAATTTCTAGTCCTCTCGGCAGCCCTGGTTACAAACATTCTCGCCTTTCAGAGATGAAGTTTCCCACCCAAGGATCAGAGCCCGTGGCCTGCCTTGGTCATGTGGTTGCAGCAGAGGTTGGACTCGAGTCTCCTCAGCCCCCAATATAGGCAGTTCCAGCACTGCCTGCTCTCTCTCCAGCAAACTGCTCTTGAGCTTCTGGATCATTCCCCTGGAATGTCCTTCGTACCCTTGGGACACCAAGTAACACTATGTGAAAGTCACTCAGTCGTGTCCAACTCTTTGCAACCCCATGGACTGACTGTACAGTCCATGGAATTCTCCAGGCCAGAATACTGGAGTGGGAAGCTGTTCCATTCTCTAGGGGATCTACCCAACCCAGGGATCGAACCCAGGTCTCCCGCATTGCAGGTGGATTCTTTACCAGCTGAGCCACAAGGGAAGCCCAAGAATACTGAAGTGGGTAGCCTATCCCTTCTCCAGCAGATCTTCCTGACCCAGGAATTGAACCGGGGTCTTCTGCATTGCAGGCAGATTCTTTACCACTGAGCCACCACAGAAGCCCTGAGCAACATTTTGACTTTCCTTGAAAGGAGGGTTTTTCAGTGAACCTCAGGCTTCTATATGACATGCATAAATGCCTCCAGATTACCTCAGCTTTTTTTTTTTTAGATATTGGTTTTAGGTAGCATTGTTTACCCAAAACTCCAAGAGTTTGAAGACCTTTCACAGTTATACTCCTCTATCCCCAGGATACCTCTGAGAGGTGAGAAGGTACAGGGACTGTCTTCCCCTTTGTGTGGAACAAACCCAGTAAGGTTGAACTCCTTCACAGCACCTGGAGACACGGAGCCAAGACTACCTCAGAGGGTGGTGTGAGGACTCTTTGAGGAAACCCACCCAAGTGCTTAAGGCGAGTGCTCAGGGAGTGAGTGTAAGCCACTGCTGCAGCACACTGTGGTCATTAAAAGCCCTCCAGATCTCAGCTGCGGGGTAGAGTCCTGGCACTCAGTTACCCTGAAACCATGGGGCTTGTTCAGCTGAGGCCTCCTTCCTTCAACTACAGCCTTCCTAGGTGGTGCAGTGGTAAGGAATCCACCCGCAATGGGCGGGAGACCGGAGTTTGATCTTCCCTCCATGGGAAACTACCCTGGAGGAGGAAATAGCAACTCACTCCAGTATCCCTGGGAAATCCCATGGACCGAGGAGCCTGGCGGGCTACGGTCCATGGGGTCACAAAGAGTCGGACACAGCTGAGTGGCCGAGCACTGTCATTGTCACTCAACTACATTCCAGGGCACAGAGGGGTCTCTGGATGACCTTGAGAGTTTAAACTGGGTCCCTGAAGGTTCAGAGAGTGACTAAGGCAGGATGAGTGAGAGGGCTGAGCAGCTCAGCAAAGAACCATCTAATCAGAGGTTTAAGCCCAGAGCTGGATGTCAACCTGCCAGTCTACGGGCACCATGTTCAGAGAGCTGCAGTGAGAGGTCAGAGGTCATGGGGATGGAGCCAGCAGGAGACATGATTAGAGCAAGGTCAGGACAGAAGGTTCTGTGACTGAAGGGCTGCAGTTTCCTAATCACCAGATGTGAACAGAAGACGGGGATGGCCACACGAGTGACAAATACGGTCAACGCATCAGTCCTAAACTGACCCAGGAGAGAAGGCTTTTCTCTTATTTGTAAATACAAAACACAGTAAACGGAAAACAAGCTTTTGTTCTTTCTTCTCCTCCCTGACATATCCTGATTTATTAATAAACTGATGATGGATTCACTGGGTGATTATAAAAAACAAGTGTCGAATCAGGTTGCAGTCTTGATATATAAAGTAATCCCTAGAGTATGTGGGGCGGTTTGAATGGTGGCTTTCCCCAAAAGATAGGTGCATGCCCTAACCCTGAGAACTTGTAAATGTGACCTTATTTGGAAAAGGGGTCAATGTAGATGTAATTAAGGATCTTGAGATGAGATCATCCTCTTCTGGGGGGTGGAGGGGGCCCTAAATCCAATAACAAGTGTCCTTAGAAGACAGAGGAGAAGGCCACGTGACCATAGAAGCAGAGACTGTGTTGAGCAGCCATAGGCCAGGAGCTGAAAGAAGTAAGGAGAATTCACCCCTAGCTACTAGAAGAAGCACAGTCCTGAAAATACCTTGATTTTAATGTCTGGCCTCCAGAATTGTGAAGGAATAAATTTCTGTTGCTTTAAGCCATTAAATTTCTGGTTATTTATTACAATGGCCATAGGAAATTAACACAGTCTGCTGGTCCTTCCAGGACAAGGAAGAAAGCATACAGACATTTGTGGGGCTCCTTCTCTATGCTGAGCACTGTGCAGACAGCTCACAAGCATGGGGACAGGTTATATGGTATTGGCACCACTAACCCCAGGTCACACTTTACAGGGCCCCTGAGCCACTCTGGGAGATTGATTATTTTGTCTCTTTTACAGGAAGAAACTGAGGCTCAGAGAAGCTGTATGATTCGCCCATAGTCTCTGGCTAGTGAGGGGCACAGACAGGACTAAAATTGAGGTCTCCTGACCCCTACTCTGGGCTTCCCTGGTGGCTCAGTGGTAAAGAATCCATCTGTTGATGCAGAAGACTCAGGTTGGGTTGGAAAGATACCTTGGAGGAGGGCATGGCAACACACTCCAGTATTCTTGCCTGGAAATTCCCACAAATAGAGGAGCCTGGCGGGCTACAGTCCATGGGGTCACAAAGAGTTAGACATGACTGAGCAACTGAGGCACACACATGACTCCTACTCTAGCACTTTTTTTTTTTCATGCAGCATGTTGCCTTCCTGTCTGTGCTTTTAGTGGAAAACAGAAGAGTAAAATGAATAGAAATAAATCCACTTTGATTGTCCTAGTAGAAAGATAATAGGGATAATCAAACAGAGGAAGTATATTTCTGGCACATTTGGGGACTTCAGTTACCCATCACTTCCTGATTTATCATGAACACAGATAACTAAGGCATTGTCTATAATGTCTAGCTTAGACGTGCAGCTAAAAATCCACTTCCTAGAACTAATCCCACCCTTAACTTAGTTTCCTATTGCCCAACTGGGCAGGGTCCCTGGGGAAAGAAAACATGAAACCACATTCCATCCTCTTCTATTCATAAGAATTCTCTAATTTATAAAGTTGAATTATGGTGAGTGACTTGAAATTCCATCTCAGTCCCCATGGTGAGAATCTGACCACAAGCTCCAGAATTGTATTTTTATAGTACACAGCCAGAAACAAAGGGGGAAACAAAGAAACAGAAAGGAAAGAAGGAGGGGAAATGCAGAGAAAGAAAGAAATATCAAAGAAAAAAATAAAGGGAGGAGAGCTTTGGATATCAGCGTCCTAGTTCCATCAGCCTCCCATCTGCCCTATGCTCCTTCCCAGTCCTCCTGACGACCCTCCTCTCTCCTTCTTTTCTGATGATCAAGGAGTTTTCTGTGAGGCAGGATGGGAAAAATTCCAAGTGTTCTCAGACACACTATTCCTAAAATTAGGACTAACCCACAGGACCTTGGTTAGTCAGTGACAAACAGCTAAACCAAAGAATAAATCATAATGAGAGATAAAACAATAGAAGCTCAAAGCTCTGTCAACTGCTAGCCCATTGTCCCTTCCCCAAGATACACACGACATAGCAAGACTGAAGAAGAAAACATGAGGTGCTTCTCAAATGACCCCAAACCACTGATTTCTCTCACTCATTAAGAGTTTTAACAAATCAGTAAGAAAAAAAAACCCAACGGAAGTAGGTTTAAAGGGCATGAATGGGCAGTTTACAGACATTTCGTAAGTTCATGTCTTAAAGCCCTAACCCCAGTGTGATGGTATTTGGACATGGCACCTTTGGGAGTTAATTAGGTTTTGATGATGTCACGTGATGGGACCTCTCCCCTCATGGGATTGTTGTTGTTCATGTCCTACTCTTTGCAACCCCATGGTCGTATACCAAGCTTGCAGCACACCAAGCTTCCCTGTCCTTCACCATCTCCCAGAGTTTGCTCAAACTCATGTCCATTGAGTCAGTGATGCCATCCAACAAGCTCACTCTCTATTACCCCCTTCTCCTGTCCTCAGTCTTTCCCAGCATCAGGGTCTTTTCCAATGAGTCTGCTCTTCATGTCAGGTGGCCAAAGGATTTGAGCTTCAGCTTCAGCATCAGTCCTTCCAGTGAATGTTCGGTGTTGATTTCCTTTAGCATTAACTGGATTAGTATCCTTATCAGAAGAGGAAGAAAAACCAGCACTTTCTGTCTTTCTCTCTGCCATCTAAGGATATAGTGAGAAGCCAGCTGTCTCCAAGCCAGGAAAAGAGTGCTCACAGGAGCATCAAATCTGCCAGTGCCTTGATTGTGGACTTTCCCCAGCCTCCAGAACCATGATAAATAAATTCCTGTTGTTTAAGCCACCCTGTCAATGATATTTTGTTTTAGCAGCCCAAGCTGACTAGTATGGCAGAGAAATACAGCATATATATGAAAACTGTATAATGTTCCATGTAATCAAATAAATGCAAACGAAAACAACAGAATTCCACTTACCCCCATTAGACTGGCAAAGATTATAAAGTTTGACAATATCAATACGGCAAGAATGTTCACAGTTGATGGGAGTCTAAACTGAGGCAGTTCTTAATAGGGAACTTTGCAGTACCTACCAAATTTTAAATGCACAAACCCTTGAGCCCAGCAGCTCTACTTTCAGTAGTTCATCCTTTAGATACACTCAAAATTAGTGCATAACGTTGTATATAGAAAAACTTTTATTGCCATACTTTTCGTGAGAACAAAACCAAAAACTCTGGAAACAACCTGAATATCCATGAAAAGGAGCTTGGTTAAATCCTCTCAAATCTAATCCATTCAAGCAATGGAATACAACTCATCTGTTAGAATGAGGTAGATATATATATCTGTTAAACTGGACAACTCTCCGTAATATATTAATTAGTAAAAAAAAAAAAATACCAAGAAATAGAACAGTATGTGGAAAATAAACCTATTTATAGATATCATCAACTGTTGTTGTTATTAGGTTGCTAAGTCGTGTCTGACTCTTTTATGACCCCATGGTGGGTAGCCCACCAGGCTCCTCTGGACTATAGCCCACCAAACTCCTCTGACCATGGGATTCTCCAGGCAAGAATACTGGAATGGGTTGCCATGCCCTCCTCCAGGGGATCTTCCCAACCCAAGGATTGAATCCACATCTCTCATTTCTCCTGCATTGGCAGGTGGGTTCTTTACCACTAGCACCACCTGGGAAGCCCATAATATTTATATTATACAACTACTTATATATCATTTACATTGTATGAGGTATTATAAGTAATCCAGAGATTATTTAAAGTTTCTGGGAAGAGGCACATAGGTTATACACAATACCATACCATCTTATATAAATAAGAGACTTGAGCATCCGCAGACTTTGGTATCCTTGGGGGTCCTGGAACCCACATTCCTCATATCCAAGGATTGACTATAATGTAGATCTGACAGTGTCATTGGGTAATGAAATAAAAGAATGAAGAATAGCCGCAAACACGCTAGCAGTCACCAAGCAGGAGCACAAGAGAGCTCCACTTCATCCCTCCACCGGAAGAACTTAAACCATTTGACACGACTTTTATAATGTGTAAGAAGCAGATCCAGCTGTCAAATCAAATTGGTGTTCCTTCCATTCCACTGGAGGTTTTCGAGAATGGGGGAGGGTAGATGTAGCGGCAAGATAAGAGAATTGAAAGAGAAGATTTTTCAAAGTACACATACAATGCCATGCCTTTTCCCCAGAGGTTATGATATGTCTTGCCTGGGGTGAGGCTAGGATCCAAAGAGATGTACACTTTGGATAAAATCCTCCAGTCTTCTAATAGTCCCCTTCCTCATATAAAAAACAAGTGCTTGGGACTTCCCTGGTGGTCGTGTTTAAGAATCCGCCTGCCAATGCAGGGGACACAGGTTCAGTCCCTGGTCTGGGAAGATTCTACATGCCGAGGAGCAACTAAGCCTGTGTGCCACAACTACGGAGCCCGCTCGCCCTTGGGGCCGTGCTCTGCAACAAAAGAAGCTAGCACCATAACAATCTCGTGCACCACAGCTAGAGAAAGCCCACGCACAGCAGCCAAGATCCAGGGCTATCAAATTAATTAGTTAATTTTTAAAAAACTGCTTGTTATTACAGGATTTTTCTAAATAGTCACTGTTGGGCATGAGCCAGGGAGCAGAAAATATGGAAGGCATTCAGAGAAGGAGGAGAATCAAGGTAGTCACATCCCTATTTTAACTTGACCTGTGCAAAAGAAGGGGTTGCAGTAGGGGGATTGCTGTTGCTGCTGCTGCTGCTAAGTTGCTTCAGTCGTGTCCGACTCTGTGCGACCCCATAGATGGCAGCCCACCAGGCTCCGCCATCCCTGGGATTCTCCAGGCAAGAACACTGGAGTGGGTTGTCATTTCCTTCTCCAATGCATGAAAGTGAAAAGTGAAAGTGAAGTCGCTCAGTCGTGTCTGACTCTTAGTGACCTCATGGACTGTAGCCTACCAGGCTCCTCCGTCCATGGAATTCTCCAGGCAAGAGTACTGGAGTGGGGTGCCATTGCCTTCTCCAAGTAGGGGGATTAAAACCCCACAAAGGTTTTGGTTTGGATCTGGATGCTGTAATGAACAACACTTTGGGATCTGTTGTATGGAAGTTACAGTTAGGGAGGGATGTTTGTGTAAATGGATACTGATGGTAGGATGTATGCATAGGGCAGCCTGGCAGTCATTACCTCTTCTCTGGGTCCTTTAGGAAATCCCCCTCCACGCTGGATGAAGTATAATAGGAATGTATTCAGGGACCCTGACAGCTGAAGCCAAGGTAAGCAGTGTGAGCCAACTGAACAATCCCTGGAATCTGAAATCTCCAGTAAAGTGGCCAAAAGACCACAGACAGCTTTGGGTCCTTCATCCTGATCCCATTGCTTATGCTCTGAGACTATTCCTGTTGCTCTCTGGAGTGCCTCAGTGCCTATCTGCTTCCTAGGCTGGTTACAGTGAGTTCTCCAATGCTTATGTTAGTTTCTGTGGCTTGCAGTTAAGAATCCTAAATGATATCTGTGTGTGTTTAGTTGCTTAGTCATGTCCGATTCTTTGCGACCTCATGGACTGTAGCCTGCCAGGCTCCTCTGTCCATGGGGTTTCTCCAGGCAAGAATATTGGAGTGGGTTGCCATGCCCTCCTCAAGGGGATCTTCCCAACGCAGGGATCGAAACCAGGTCTCCTGCATTGCAGGTGGATTCTTTACCATCTGAGCCACCAGGGAAGCCCAAATGATATCTAAATGATTGAAAATAAGATCATATGTGGCAATCAAGATAAGATGAAAAAGTTGGGTCTGCCTTTGGCATACGACTTGGAGAGAAAGCAATGACTGGGATGACCAAAGGTGGTCCTGACTTGGCAGAAGCCTCAGGATTAAAGGAGTCCAGGGCTGGAGGCTTCATATGGAGACAACAGTTGATCACGGTCAGTGTAACCAGAGAACCGAGGCCACCATGGAATAGGAGGCACTAAGTGAATAGGAGGTTCACAGGGACAGATAGCAAGTGAGCTTAGAGAAGAGTTGGAGAAGCAACAATCTGAATGGGGTGGCTGTGTTTTATTTCATCATCATCTTTTTAAGGTGGATGAACATATTTGACTAAAATAGGATGGTCAAATAAACTGGGGCTTCATGACTCAATGAAATATCATCATCATGAATAATACAGAGCAATGTGAAAAGAGTCCTGTAATATAATACTAAGTGGAAAATGCCAAATACAAACTTGTAACTATACTGTGATTATAAAAATGTAAAGATTCTGTAGGCATACGAACAAAGCCTGGAAGGGGACATGGAAAAATGAAAACATACGATTTGTTACTCAAGCTGGACCCAGGGTAAGTTTTCTTGTAATTTAAAAAAGTGCAGTCATGGTTATAATATTCCTTGCTCAATAAATAAAAATAAATAGATTAAATGCAGAAAGATTCAGAACAGACTGCTGGGGGATGGGGAGAGGTATGGAATAAACCAAGTGTTGGTGGAAGTCCTCCTCACAGAAAGCCCTGGGAATTTCTCGTTGCCACCAGTAGATCCATAAGCAGGAACAGTTCTGAATGTTTTCAATGTATTTGGTTTCGGTACTAATGTGAAATCATGTAAGATTTCACTGGTTTCTAATTTTCTTTCTACAAAATTAAACCCACCATCTGTTCTTCATAGAAAGGGAGTCCCATGCAAAGTCTGACATTCTAAAGGCTTGTTCTAGAAGAGACTGGAAAATAAGCCTTTGGTTTTAGCCACATAACCAAATCAACACCCTAAAGCAAACACGACAAAAACACACCTTGGAGTTTCATCCCAGCAAGCAAAGCCTTGGGACTCTGATAGCACACAGAAGCAGGCACGTCGAGCTGGCACCCCAGCTAGGGTATTTGTTACCTGCGCAGGAGTACTGGGAGGTGGGGCACCTTGATGAAGAAGCTCCAAACTCAAACCAGATGTAAATGAAAGACCTCCATGATGGTTTTCTCAGAGACACAAATTCAGCCTGATATTTTAACCAGCTATCTTGACTCTGCTACAGCACAGACTGCAAAAGCCCCTACTCTTACCTTTCAGCATAATGTCAAGGCCAGCAGCTGCAAAATGAATGTAAGAATCTCACAAAAATGGGAGACTGGAGTAAAACACGCTCAACCTTGATCATCACGTCAAAAGTTTATACATAAGAGAGCTCTACAAATGCATTTTAAAAGGATGCATTTGCATAAAACCATAATAAAGGGGGAGGAAGCCAAGGGAGAGAGAGAGGGAGATGTGTGGAAAGAGGAATACCAAGCCTCAGCTAAAGCATGAACCATACAGAGGAAAACTCATTGACAGGGAGCCACCCGAAAGCTAAGTAAGTATGAGTTTTGTTGCCCTGCAAATTCAAGTCTATCTGCCAGGCCCTTGGGCCCTCTCTTAACAACTGTGTTCACTGAGTTGACGAATCCTGACAGTAAATGATCTTAAATTCATCAAACTCCATCATATCCATCCACAAGTATGGTACTTGAGTATCTGTTGTTATTCAGTCGCCCCATCATGTCTGACACTTTGTGACCCCATGGACTGCAGCACACCAGGCCTCCCTGTCCCTCACCATCTCCTGGAGTTTACCCAAGTTCATGCTCATTTCCTCAGTGATGCCATCCAGCCATCTCATCCTCTGTTGCCCTCTTCTCCTTCTGCCCTCAATCTTTCCCAGCATCAGGGACTATGTTTGCAACAGATGACCAAAATACTGGAGCTTCAGCTTCACCATCAGTCCTTCCAGTGAATATTCTGGGTTGATCTTCCTTAAGATTGACTGGTTTGATCTTTCTGCTGTCTAAGGGACTTTCAGGAGTCTTCTCCAGCACCACAGTCTGACCCAAACACTGGAGAACAACACAGATATACCCTTGTCCTCCTAAGTCCTAGTCCCGTGTTGCTTCTCCATGTGTGACCCACCTGGTACCCACAACGTCATCAACTTCACATCTGCTGGAGACATGCAGATCCCTGGATCTCACACCAAACCTAGTGAATAAGAATCTCCTGGGTGAGGCCCAGGAATATGCATTTTAAACAAGTTTCCCCAGAGATTTGAGTGCATCCTCTGGTTTGAGAATCACTGGTCCCTGGATGCCTCTAGAGCAGCGGTCCCCAACCTTTTTGAAACCAGGAACCAATTTTGTGGAAGACAATTTTTCCATGGACCTGGGTTGGGGGAATAGTTCAGGGATGATTAAAACACATTATATTTATTGTGCACTTTATTTCTAATCTAATGCTGATCTGACGGGAGGTACTGGTTCCCAGCCCGGAGGTTGGGGACCTCTGTGATGGAAAGCATCCAACTGACTTGCCCTGTGGGCTTTGGGCCTCTACTACACACGGCTAATTCCTAACCCCCAAATGCTCTAGCCACACTATTTTATTGCCCTCAAATTCCCTGCTTTTCGTCCCACCTTTTTCACTTCTGTCATTCAATTTGATGACAGCCTAGAGTTTATCAAACGAGACAGGAAAGCATCCACAGAAGGATACCTGCCTCACATGGGATCCACGCTAAGCAGCCTCCGTTTGAAATGTACTTTTAAGAAAGGAAGTACAGCAGCAATTGGAACTGTAGGAAGATGAAAGAGAAGGGAAGGGAAGACTCGTGGGAAACCCTGGACTGGCCCCTGTGTTCTGGTCCCAAGTCTGCTGTAACTCACTTTCTGATTTGGGGCACGTTGGTCTGTGGCTCTGGACCTCAGTTTCCATATCAGTAAAATGAGCTGGTCGGGTTTGATGAGGGCTGGGGTCCCTTCCAGTGCTAACAGGCTCTGATTTTTCCTGGAAGAGAGCTGACATTCCTTGCCACGTATGGATTCGCTTCAAGTACCACAACAGAGAGGCAATCCCACAGGTTGTGCCCTGGGGTCCCCACTGCCAGCCAAGAGCAGACTTTCAGCACAGAAGATCTTCCCTAAATGTGGTGCAAAGGAGGCCCGGATGCCTTCCCATAGTATTCAAAGGCAGCCCGGCCAAAAGGATGGAATGAGGTGAATATTTGAATGTGATCTGCATAATCGGAAACACTCCCCCTTCTGAAATGGACCTGACTTTTTCATCACCAGCCACATGGAAATCATCCTTTGTTGTAACTAGAAAATAACACAGAGCATGTGCCTGGGTCCCCAGGCCGCCCTGTGTGGCTGCACAGTTACTCGGAAAACACAAGCAGATGTCTTCTCTGTGCGCAGGGCCTGGGTGTGTTCTTTTGTTCAGTGGCTGGTCCATTTGGCCTCATGCTCTCAACAGCAATCCACTACCTGCAAGCCAAGCCAACCGGGACAAGTCAAAGTAGTGAGTAATTCACACAATAAAGAGTGCTGGCTTCTGGACCGGAGGTTGACTCAGAACCTTCCAGTAGAGACTTCTGCCTGGTGATTTGGCCATTTGCATCTGAGTCAATAGCCAGCACTCGCCGGGAAGCAGCTGGGATCAGCAGGCTCCTAGAAGGAAGGCAATTTGAAAGCATCCCCTGGAAATTGGCAGTATCCCATGCAGAACAGAGCACACAGGAGACATTCAGTGAACACTCTGCGGGATGAAGGAGGCTGCAGATGGGTTGAGATGGGGCCCTACCTGGATTCCCAACTTCAAGTCCTTCCCTTGCCCACTCACTCCTCCTCGTGCCATCAAAGCTATTTTCTCCAAATCTAGCCCTACTGGATTACTCTCTTGCTTACCAATGTGTCTTGAGTTCTCACTCTCCAGAAGATAAGATCCAAACTTACTTTGTGCCATGGCATTTGAAGCTTTTCATAAACCTCATAAACCAGCCTCACCCTTCCGTTCCAGCTTCAAGTCCTCTGCTGCCCTCTCCCCGAGTCCCCCACTGCGCTCATGGCATAGATAAGTTGAGAAGGAGGACACGTGCTTCTCCCCTTCTGCCTTCACCCTGCTAAGCTCATAGCTCAAATGCCTCTCCCTTCTCCCTTCCTCCTCTGCCTGGGAACTCCTACTCAGCTCCAAAGACCTCTCTCTTCCAGGTCTAATGGTCTCTCTCCCATGCTGCAGGGTCATTACCCATATCCCTCTCCATAGCACTTACCACCTAGCACTATAATTATCTGTGTACATAACTATAATTATCTGTCTCCTCAACAACACCATGAGCCCAGAAGGCAGGGATTATGCCTATTTATCTTTGTCTTCCATTTACTCTCTCTAACAGCACCTCTTACAGTGTCTGTCACCTGGCAAAGCCCTCGGAGAATGTTTGATGGAAGGATGAATGAGCACAGGGATGAATGAATGACGAATGTACCAACTGCTTGACTTCCTGCTTTGTGAAACTTCAAACACCTCCTCTCCCCAGAACAGCATGCCCGCTCTCCTATCTCTTCAAAGTAATGCACTCAGTATTTGATTCCCTGATTATCTCCTGCCTTTTGAAACTTTCTCTCTCCTTGACTACAGGACACCATGCTGTCCTAGATTTCCTCCTAAACTTACAGCTCTCTTCTCTTCTGTTATCTAGGTCTTTTATCTGCTGGCTTCTCCTCTTTTATTTGCCCTTCAAATGTTAGGGCTCCACTCTTGGCTTTCCAATCTTATCCAACTCTTCTTACAGGGAAATACTGTAGCATCAGCAATGATCTTTCATGATGATACCTCCCTTATTAATGAGTAGCCCCAAACTCTCTCCCAAGCACCAGATTTATATTCTAAATCACCAACTCTACTTACCTACACATGGGCTTCTCACACTCAATATGTCATCTAACAAGGACCTGAATACCTGTTCCACCTTCTGATTCATCCAACTGGTCATAAAATATGACAGCTTGACCTCAGAAATGTCTCTGGACTCTGTCCCATTTCCCGCACCCCAGGGCCTGTGACTGGGGCAAGGTTTCACTTTCATTTGCTCCTACGTCTCTATCCATTCAACCCCCCTCCCCTCCACTTCCAGAATTACAGTCCTAAAAATCACACATCCAAGTCCCATGTTTACTGACTTCAAGAGGAAGGCAATGGCACCCCACTCCAGTATTCTTGCCTGGAGAATCCCATGGACGGAGAAGCCTGGTAGGCTCCAGTCCCTGGGGTCGCTAAGAGTCAGGCACGACTGAGCAACTTCCCTTTCACTTTTCACTTTCATGCATTGGAGAAGGAAATGACAACCCACTCCAGTGTTCTTGCCTGGAGAATCCCGGGGACAGAGGAGCCTGGTGGGCTGCCGTCTCTGGGGTCGCACAGAGTCGGACACGACTGAAGCGACTTAGCAGCAGCAGCAGAGCTCCCCTCTGCCTCCAGAACTAGTCCCCCAGCCTGGCTCATAAGCCCCCCTCACTCTTTGGCTTCTTCCTGGGCCTGCAGCCTCCCCTGCTAGCACTTCCCTATTCTTAACTTCTCACTCAGCTGCCCCAAGTCTGTGCCTAATGTCGGAGAAGGCGATGGCACCCCACTCCAGTACTCTTGCCTGGAAAATCCATGGACAGAGGAGCCTGGTGGCCTGCAGTCCATGGGGTTGGGAAGAGTATAGCCCATACTCCTGGGCTCAAAAGCCCTTGCTCCCACCTTCACCTGGTAAGTTCCTGCTCATTCTTCTAGATCTCCTGGATGTCACACCCTCTTTGCAGACAACCCCAACTCTCTAGGCAAGGATGGCTGCTCTGTTCTTTAGGCACTCAGAGAATTTTGAGCACACTTTACTGTATTCCATTATAACTTCTTGATGTGTCTCATACCCCAAGTTGTGAAACAAAACCAAATATAAATTTCTTGTGCTCATTTATCAATGGAATAAGTATAAAACTGAGAACAACAATAAAAAATCAAATTAACAATATTAATTTAATGTGATGGATGGTTAATGAAACTAGACATTGCAGAGTGTGACCAAGATATATCTAAGCTTTTGAAATTTTGCTTATTGACTACATTCTTCCAAATTTGAGCATGATGAACTATCATTTGAGTTATTTTTTTTCCTGTTGAAAAATGAACTTATTTTAAACCACCAATGCATTACAGAGAAAGGTCTATGTATAAAGCTGAAGAACAGTTTAAATCCTGCTTAATTAAAAATATTCAGTATTAGTTACCACTGTACTTATTAGGAATGAGTGTGAGCTGGGTCACGAAAGACAGAACCTGTGCATACAGCTGAAGGTGGACCTGGCTCTGTATTTCTACAAGATGGGGTGTTTGGAGATTGATACCCAGATGGTACCACATATATCTCCACCCTTCTATGGACTGAAAAAATTTTAAACCTTTCCTTACTAAAAGGAAGCTATAAACTATCATTCAGATTACCCAGAATAGACTTATATTAATATTTTTAGGTTATCATCAAAATGAAAATTCTCAACTAAAAAAATCTAATTTAAGATGCAGATCACCAAGCATACACAAAAGACTCCAGGGATCTATGGGTCATTGGCTTATAAAACACTGTTTTAATTTTAAAGAAAAATGATGAGGCTGAAAGCCAGGATTTGACTCCAGGCTGGGCTGATTCCAAAGTTCAGACTCTTCTCTCTCTGCCCCTGGTGTTTAATTCTCGAGAATGCTCTGAGGCCCAAATAGTGGGCATCAAAGAGCTTCAGAAGCTATAAAGCCCTTTTGTTGTTTAACTGATAAGTCAGTGTCCGACTCTTTTGCAACCTCATGGATTGTAGTCCGCCAGGTTCCTCTGTCCATCAGATTTCTCAGGAAAGAATACTGGAGTGAGTTGCCATTTCCTTCTCCAGGGGATCTTCCTGACCCAGAGATTGAACCCATGTCTCCTGTATTGGCACATGGGTTCTTAACCACTAGCCACCAGGGAAGTCCCATAAAACGCTATATGATGGTTAGTTGAAGGTTATTTTATTATTATTTATCTAGGTCAAAGGAAAATACTTCAGAAAAGGAAAAGGCCTATTTTAGGAAGTGTTCTACCTTGCACAATTTGATGCCTCTTTAAGGAGATAATATTTATATCAGTTCTCTCCATATATTCAACAGGTTACAACTCAAATCTGATATTGTTTGATTAAGGAGGTAAAGTTATTATTTACATGTACCATGGGAGCAGGTGAGTAGAATACTGGGGCCTCCCAACAAAGGAAAGGATGCTAATTATCAGGGGCCCAGTTGCAAATGAAACTGGAAAACTGCTGCTAAGCCAGGAACACCCATGAGCAGCCATTACCGGAAGAGGTGCAATCGTCTGGGAAGCAAACAAATCTTCTGACCCTACCATTTCCATGGTCCAGGTGAATTCCTTGGTCACCTTTGAGAGTCTTCTCATCACATCCAATGACCTATAAAAATCTATCTCCTTGTGTTTAAACAGCATTTCTTTGATTCTTCTAAAAAGAGAGGCAGGTAATGTCTACTACACCCCAACCACGTGCCAGACAGGCACAGTACTAACTTACTCGACTGGATTTTAAAGCTAGCTTCCCCACACTCATCAGTTGTTATTGTTTGGTCACTAAGTCGTGTTCAACTCTTCTTTGAACCCATAAACTGCAGCCTGCCAGACTCCTCCATCCATGGGATTTCCCAGGCAGGAATACTGGAGTGGATTGCCATTTCCTTCTCCAGGGAATCTTCCAGACCAAGAGATGGAACCCACTCTCCTGCACTGGCAGGCAGACTCTTTACCACGGAGCCATCCATGAAGTCCCATTGCCAATCACACCTTAATTCAAATGTCATCTCCTCAATGAGGCTTCCCTGGCCACATCATCTAAATTAGCAAGTGTACATGGGCACACAGGTACACACTTGTACACACACACAGACACAAACATACACAGACATAGTCACACACAGAGTCACTATTCCATTGTGCTGTTTCGTTTCCCTCATAGCAGTTATTACAGTCTGAAATACTCTTACATGCTTGCTTGTTTATTTTCTATTGCTCCCATCTAGACTAGAAATGCCTCCTTATACATGAGGATCTTGTGTTTTCACCTCTATTCCCAGGCCCTAGGAGCAGAGCCTGCCACATAGTAGATGCTGAGTGGTTGTTGAATGAATATGCTCTATTCAGTAGGAAACATCATCCCTCTATTATAACTGAGAAGCTAATGTATTCTGCTTAGGTTTAAGCTGCTGGAAAGTGATACAGTCAGAATGGAAACTTCAACCTACCTGCTCCAGGAGCCAAGACGCACACTCCTCCACCTTCTCTAACCGGGGCTATTAGCAGCGCACCAGACATCCCAGGGAAAAAAAGAAAAGATGTGGGACCTTCCCCAATAACTAATTTCCTCAGGACGTATGTGTATGTGAATTTTTCCCTGATGTTAAGTAATTTAGAACATTGTTTTAAAATTAAAACGATCAGTTGTACTTGGGGACAGAATGTTACATTTCCAAGAATATTTAAAGAAAATAGTAGACTTCAAGGAAATGTTGAGCTCTCAGTAGGCCACTCTAGGCCACTCCAAAGATTGTATTCTGCTTGATTATGTGCCTGCATGGGCGTGTGTGCAAATGTTCACACTCTTCTAGTGGGACATTTGGAGGAAGACATTTGGGAAGCCCCACACTGTACTGGCCACCACTCAGAAGTGCTGGAGTTGAAATGATTTAGCAGAGAAAAAAGTAGCTAAGGGATAACAATCCTAAACAATGATGTTCAAGGTAAGGAAAGATGGTGCTAGAGAGAGAAAGGTCAACAGACCTCAGCTAAAGTGGTTTAGGTGAGAAAGCAAAAGCAAAGACATTATTTGAAAGAGACTCTGTTGCAAGGATGGTTGCAAAGCCTCCTTCCCAGAATGGGTCAAAATAAAACAGGCTTGTCTTTCTGGGATGGTGTAGGTGTGGTCTTGCCCGGAAGAGACAATCTCTGGAACTTATTTCCATTCTGAGAATGCTATGGTCTAGACCCACCAGCAACAGCCAAATTAGAAGCGCCTACCACTGTTTTTGGAATGATAAAAAGGCGGGGGGTGGCGGGGGGGTGGATTCTTAACAGACTCTGGCTTGATCAGAAACTTCTGCCCCAGACAGTCATAGAAAACTTTGCCTGATGCAGCATCCTTGCTCAGGCGAGGAACAGAGCAGCACACATCCCCTGAAGGTCAGAGGAACCTGTCTGCCAGGGGAACCGGGACGCCCCTGTCCATGCAGACGTGGGTCATGTGGCCAGCCCCGAAAGGGCCTCCTCTGCAGCATTCATAGGCTTCCCCAAACATTTAAACTCTCCCTGGCTGTGAACCAAGAATCCCTCTCAGAGCCAACAGCGTACAGCCCATTAAAAGCCCTGTGCAAATGCAAACACTCTCTCCATTAGACAAGGAAGAAACAAGAACCACGTTTTGGGACCGTGCTAGCAGTTGTTGAAACCAGACCAGGGGCTAGAGTCCCTGAAGAGGAAATATCACTGTATTAAAAACCACAGCTATTTCCAAGGCTCACAGACGATTATGCAGGAGACCAAAGGTGCCGTAGGAAGTGCTGGGAGCGCAGGCGGGTTCCGCCACGTTTAGGGCAGGACAATGTGGAGGAACCAGAGGCATCTTTGGATTCTCGAACTGCTCGAGGCTTGAGATCCAGTGTGTTGGATGGTAAGAACACTGCAATCGTATAAATGTATTTAATCCACACCCTAATCCTGGGAGGTTAGCGTCCTCCCTTTATCCACAGGAGGGTCATCTATCTAATTGGTTAGAATCCCTTATGCTGCCTGGACCACATTTACTGGCGAGCAGAGGTACCACTTTGAAAGCTTCCATCCTCTGGCTCTTTCTTCCACAGCAAGGGGTCCTCCACCTCTTTTTTTCTTACAAGGTCTTGAAAGTGCTGGTCACTGCTTAGGGCTCACAGAGACAGAAGGTTCCATTTAGGCCTCACATCCAAGCTATATAATCCACATGTGCTTTGTCAGAACTCTGCACTGGGACCCATTAGGCACTGACCCAGGTAAAGTGTTTTCTGGCATTTTCCTCACAACATAACTCTTACTGTAAATTGGATATAACGGGAATGGTTAAACAATGAGCACGTCCACCATCACGTGGATGTTGGCCATGTGGGATTCCCAAGGGAAGCCAGCCAGGGACACAGAAGGAGCCACCACTAGTCCCCCAAGTGGGCACAACTCTGTGCGGGGCTTAGGAGCCACCAAGATGGTGTCTCCTTCTGAGGGCGGCGGCTGTGAATGGAGCTGCACTGAGTTTGGATTTTCTGCTCCCTGTTCCCCACACCGTATCTCAATTTTGTACTTTATTGATTGTAACAATGGATCATGATGACAGCAGCCTATATATGTTACCAAATTACACCCGGTGGCCATTAAAAAGCCTTTATTAATTCTTACAGAAAACCTTATTATTGCACGTACGAAACTCTCAAACACTTAACCCTTTTCTTCCTCCGAAGCATGGCTTTGATGACTTGATGTTTAGCACAAAACCTCTCAGGGGCATAATTAATGCATCATAAGGACACAGAAGTCTTTGTCTCTCATCTGCTACTGTTGTCAGGGTCTCTCTCTAGCTCAGGAATCCCACAGGCAGGATGCAGGCATTGAGGCATCTCTGGCAGGAATACCAGTGGATGACATGACGAGCTTGCCAAGGTCCAGGGCTGACATTTCCCACAAGGTGATCTAAGTCACATCGCCAGTGAGAGGTGGAGCTTGAGACACCAGCTCGGGATTTTTCCACCAGCCCTGCCCCCAGTCAACCTGCCAGGCAAGGCCAGAGGCCTGCAGAGCAGCCGACAGGGACTCGGCAAAGCACAGACCAATGTGAGGAGTGATGGGGTTCTGGCTGGGAGAACAGCCACAGAAATGAAGGAGGAACACACCAGGCCCAGGAATGTGGAGGGAGCTGGGACGTGCCCTATGTGCCCCACAGCCTCCAAAACTCCCGACTGAAAGAGAGTCTGGGGAAAGTTCCCGAGGCGCCTGAAATACTTCCTGCTACTGTGGTTTCTAGAACAATGGTTCTCAATCGGAGGCCATTTTGCCAACCAGGGGACATTAGAGAACGCCTGGACACATTTTTGGTTTTCATAGTTGAGGGTATGGGGGATGCTGTAGTATCTAGTGGGTGGAAGTCAGGGATGCTGCCAGCATGCTACAATCCATGAGACAGTCATCTCCGCACCCACTCCGCTGAGATCTTCAGTTCTTGGGCCCAAATGTCAATGGCCCTGAGGATGAAAATTTCTGCTCTGGAACGAGCCAGGGATACCCTGACTCCACTCAGCCTTTCTCTCCACAGAGTTGTCTCTGGCTTGTGCACAGCTAAGGAATCTGGTCCCCAGAGCATTAGCACTGTGACTGAGAGGAGCAAGGGGGAGGGTACAAAATGAGAGGGAACAACAGCTCAAAAGGAAAAGGTCCAAAGGGAATGGGGATGTGGCTGTGCGTGTGTCGGGGATCCCGAGACCTGCCCTTAGCCTTGCTTCTAACATCTCACGGTACTGGTGCAAAGAGCCGGGCAGGCAGTTTGACCCCGAGTGCCTGGCTAGTGGATGTTGATATGGGCTAATTTTAAACAAGGTCACAAATAAAATGACACATCAGGGGATTTCCAGTGAATCTATTAATAGGGGAACTGCTTATGCCAGTTGATTAAACTTAATACTACTGAGGTTAAATAGGAAAGATACCCAGAGTGAAATTGGTCAGTCTAGAATGAAAAGGAATGCTGCTCTGACTCTTTAAATGGTTGCCACCGGGCCCTTGGAATGCTCAAGCTGTAAGTGAGTTTTTATTTAAAGGCCCCTGGGTCATCCATATCAGTGGATGGTGGTCTGGCCACATATGCAGTGCCAAGACAGCTAACCTAGAGCCCATGCCTCCCCGCTGGCCTTCTCAGACGCTGGGCACACCTGGCCAGGTAGAAGAGGTAGACTGCCAGGTTACCAAGCCCCTTACCCTGGACCCCTTATGACCCCTTCTGCCCTCCATGCCCAAAGCTACACCATGACACCGAGACACCTGTAATTTACATTCCTCCAATCACTGGGGAAACCGAGGCAACAGTCACCTGGTGGGGAAGGAGGGAGGAGAAGGAATGGGTGACCCCGCAGGCCCTCCCAACCTGATACGTAAAAGTCTCCATGTCTTGGATGTAGGTGCAGGGGAGACCGATAGCAAAGAAATGGGACAGAGCTGCCCATCAGGCAGAGGGTGAAGGAGGCAGTGTCTGGGCCACAGCCTTCCTGTACAGCCTCACAGGTCACCGTGTTGGCCTTTTCTGTCCCTGCTTTGATCTCTTCCCCTTCCACACATACAACTTTCAGATTTGAGGTCACACATGGATTTTTTCAGGAGCCCTTATCTTTGTGGCATCAGTCCCCCACCTCCAACCTCTATTCCCTACTCTCCCAACACTGCCAAACACATATAGGGCCATACTCCTAAGCCCCTCCTCCCCCCACCTACCAGCCCCCAGCAAGGCTGAGCTGGAGGCAGCAAGGTGCTCAGGCAGATAAACACAGAGTCCTGCAGCCCTCGGGCCAGTCCACTCAGCCCACGATGCGTCCAGTGCTTCTGTGCTGTCAACCCTCAGAGTCCTCGGGGGTTGCCCCTCCATCTGTCACGGGGCACTCTGTTTGCTTTCCCGGGACGTGGCCAGCAAAAACGCCTCCCGCCGACAGAAGGGGGCTCTGTCTCTGCTCTGAACTTGGGAAAGAAGAATGAAAAGGAGCTCTGTCGGAACATCTGGGCCAAAACACACACGAAAGGACGAGAAGCTCTAGTAACAGGAGGGTCCTCTCAGTCCTGAAAAGCCACATGAGGCAGTAGAGATCAGGCCTGATTGACTGAACAGCACAAACCACTGAAGACACGATGCCCTCCCAAGGATGGCAGGCTTCTCTGAGTCCGGCAGGCAGACCCTCAGAAACTGCCCTTCATTCTCCAATGTGTCACTTTGAGTTCCATGCACCATCATGCAAGTAGCATGAAGCTCCAGGTACTGGGTGAGTGCTGTACAGGATTCATTTCTGAATCCCAGAAAAATGCCCAGAAGCAGTACCTGCTCAGGGGCAGGTATTAAATATGTTCATTCTACACATAAGGGAATAAACTCAGAGAATAACAATCTTGGTAAGTGGAAGAGCCACACTGCAGCTCAGGTCTGTTTCGAGGTCTCCTGAGCCTTTCAAAAGTAGGGTCTATCTTTTTCTATCCTCTGCACCAAACACAAGGCCAGCCTACAGAAACTACGTTTTGAGTGTGTGGTCAGTTGAACTGCGCCCTCCCGAGTTCAGGCAGGACCAAGCATCTTCTCTGACATGCATGGCACCTGGACAACTCACTTGGGACCAACTCCCACTGCCGGTTTCCGCCATGCTCACCATGACACCATCCTTGTTCCTTGTCCTACATCTCTGAAAGCTATGTCCTCTGTCATTCCTCATTCTAACTTCCTCCAGAACCCACCCCCAACTTAAGAGCCTTTCACCTTTCCATGTTCCTATTCACCCATACTCACAGCTTGTTTACAACCCAAGTCAGAGAAGACGACTGACCCACAACCTGGTATCTCTGCTTCTACTTTGATTGCCATGTTTCTTTCTCCTTTAAGTTGAAGTATAGTTAACCTACAATATTACATTCATTTCAGATGTCCAGCATTATGATTCAATGTTTTTACAGGTATACACCTTTAAAAGTTATTACAAGATAATGGCTACAGGTCCCTTTGCTGTACATCTTTGTTGCTGACCTATTTGATACACAGCAGTTTGTATCTCCCAATCCTCTACCCCTAATTTGCCCCTCCTTCCCTCTCTCTCCCCTCTGGCAACCACTAGTTTGCTTCCTATGTCTCTCTATGCCTGTTTCTGTTTTGTGTATACATTCATTTGTATTATTTTTTGGATTCCAGTGATGTCATCGATTGTCACACCTCTGAAACTCATCACAGTACCCTCTTGCCTCGTTCACTCAAGATCACCTCCTGTTCACGACATCTGGTGAGGGCATGGCAACCCTCTCTCCCAATATTCGAAGTCACTAAATGGACTTATTATTTTTCCTTGAGTCTCCTTTGCCCTCCAAACCTGGTCCTGTTGTCAAGTTTTCTTACCTCTTCCAATTATGTCTTTCACCTGACCCTTCCTTTCAATTTAATTGTAACTCCCCTAATTTGGATTCCAAATTCATAGTAACACCCCCGACCCACCTAGTCCAGCCTGGGATTCGGGTTTTTGTTTGTATGTTTTTGCTTTTATTTGGCTGCACCAGGTCTTGGTTGTGGCATATAGGATCCAGTGCCCCAACCAGGGATCGACCCTGCGCCCCCTGCACTCGGAGTGCGGAGTCTTAGCCACTGGACCACCAGGGAAGTCCCCAGCCTGGGCTTTGAAAGAAAGCAGCCTGGAGTTCAAATGCTGGTCCTGCCATTTACAAATTGTATGACACTGGTGGGCTATTCAACATGGATAAGTCTTAGTTTCCTCATTAGTTGAATGTACTCACTTTGTAGGTTTGTTGTATAAGACAGAAATCATATGTGTACAGCATCTAGCACCTAGGGTATGCTCAATAATTGGTGGTGGTTGTTACTGTTATTATTATTAATACTATTATTATTACAAGCTGGTTTCCCTGCCACCAGTGTCTCCCCATCTCCATCCACCCTACACACACTCCAGCTGACAAGAGAAATGTCCTCCCTATCAGCCTCCCTCTGTTGAACTCTCCCCAATTCTGCCTTCCCAAACCCTCTGGACCCCAGCAAAGAGGCTGTCCTTCAACTCAATAATGCTCAGTTGTCTTTTTATCTTTCGCAGTACAATGCACATACCTAGGGCTTCCCTGGTGACTCAGCAATAAAGAATCCACCTGCAATGCAAGAGCCGCAGGAGAAGCGGGTTCTATCCCTGGGTCAGGAAGATCCCCTGGAGGAGGTCATGGCAACTCACTTCAGTATTCTTGCCTGGAGAATCCCATGGACAGGAGCCTGACAGGCTACAGTTCATAGGGTTGCAAAGAGTTGGACACAACTGAAGTGACTTAGCATGCACACACACACATACATACCTAAAGATTTTAACATTTCTTAGCCTCTTCCATGGACTGAGTACTGTTAGGTACATTCACAAACATTGGTTTTCTACCTTCTACAATGAATTAATGCAATGCCTTGCACATAAAAGTAGCCGATAAATATTTACTGATTGAAGGAAGTAGTGCCCCCTGAGAGCGTGAAGGGCACATTCCATGTGGTAGAGGATGACTGCAGTTCTTCCTTTAGGTAACCCAGATTCTGTGATGCTGGCCTAGAGCAATAACCCGAGCAGAAGCAGGAGATGCTGGAGTTTCTAGAAGTTACGAACCATTAGAATTGTACCAATTCAGTTCCCTTTTCTCCATAACCTCTCCACCTCCAGCATTTATTGTTTGTAGATTTTTGATGATGCCCATTCTGACCAGTGTGCGGTGAGACTTCATTGTAGTTTTGATTTGATTTTCTCAATACTTTGGCCAGCTGATGCCAAGAACTGACTCATTTGAAAAGACCCTGATGCTGGGAAAGATTGAAGGCAGGAGGAGAAGGGGATGACCGAGGATGAAATGGTTGGATGGCATCACCGGCTCGATGGACGTGAGTTTGAGTAAACTCCAGGAGTTGGTGATGGTCAGGGAGGCCTGGCATGCTGCAGTCCATGGGGCTGCAAAGAGTCAGACATGACTGAACAGCTGACCTGAACTGAACTGAATAACCCATGTGTAAAATAGTTAGTGGGAACCTACTGTTTAGTACAGGGAGTTCAGCTCAGTGCTCTGTGATGAACTATAATAGATGGGTGGGATAGAGGTGGGGAGAGAGAGCCAAGAAGGATGGGATATATGTACACATATAGCTGATTCACTCCATTGTACAGTAGAAACTAACACAACATTGTAATTATACTCTCCGCAAAAATGCTGCTGCTGCTGCTAAGTCGCTTCAGTCGTGTCCCACCCTGTGCGACCCCATAGACGGCAGCCCACCAGGCTCCCCCGTCCCCGGGATTCTCCAGGCAAGAACACTGGCGTCGGTTGCCATTGCCTTCTCCACAAAAATTAACTGTACTAATTGTGCTTAGATGTCTATTCCATTGCCATGTTATGTGTCATTCTGTCTCAGAGCTTCTTACTATTATTCACATGATTCTGTATGAGGCACATCACAAGTTGCCATCCCAAACACCAGCTTGTTTCAGTCAGCAAGAGGCAGGTTTGAAACAGAAGTGCTCCTTTTTGACTGTGGATATGAAGTTCATCCCAGAAGATACAGAGCAGGGAACCCAATGGAGGGCTGTACTAAAACAGCCTGCCTTCTGTACCCATGAGTACCATATCTGCAGATTCAGTCAACCTCGAATTTAAAATATTAAAAAAAAAAAAGATTTCCAAAAAGCAAAACGTGAATTTGCTACTTGCCATCAGGTGCTGGTGAAGACTCTTGAGAGTCCCTTGGACAGCAAGAAGACCAAACCAGTTAATCTTAAAGGACATCAACCCTTAATATTCATTGGAAAACTTATTGCTGAAGCTCCAATACTTTTGCCACATGATGTGAAGAGACGACACATTGGAAAAGACCCTGATGATGGGAAAGATTGAAGGCAAAAGGAGAAGGGGCAACAGAGGATGAGTTTTGTTAGATAGCATCACCCACTCAATGGACATGAATTTGAGCAACTCTGGGAGACAGTGAAGGACAGGGGAGCTTTGTGTGCTGCAGCCCATGGGGTCACCAAGACTTGGACACGACTTAGCAACTACACAATAACAGCAACTATTTCCATAGCATTTACATTGTATTTACAACTATTTATATAGCATTTACATTGTATTAGGTGTAAGTAATCTAGAGAAGATTTAAAGTATCCTAGGAAGATGTACATAGATTATATGCAAATACTATGCCATTTTATACAAGGGACTTGAGCATCTGCAGGTTTTGGTATCCAAGGGTGTCCTGGAACCAACCCCTGCGGATACCGGATACTGCAGATACCGAGGGACGACTGTGCTCAGATTCCCAGCACCAGCCCAGCCCCTGATCAAAAGCAGGATCCGCAGTGCGTCCCCACGGAGTCCCGCCCATTCCGCTAGAAGTCATCTGTATTCCTGCGCAGTCAGCGGTTTGCAGCCAGGTTTGGCTGGGGACGTCCCAGTGCTCATTTCTCTCCTAAACCTCCCTGGTGTCAAGCCAAGTCTCCATTTTATTCAACTTTAAAAACAGAAACGTACGAAGAAAAATGATTCCCACGAAGGATGGAAAACTAATCTAACAAATGATTCTGGCTGTGCTGAGGGCCGCAAGGGGATCAGGGCACCTTAGCACAACAGCTCCCGGGGGTGGGCCGGCCTCTCACAGCCTCATGTACATCACGCAGCGCGAGCCCCTGTGATGGACGAGAGCAGAAGTCATGGACTTGAGCAACCACTGCATCCTTGAGAACTCAGGACACTGAACGAAGTTTATGACACAGTTCTACCCTCCAGGGTTTATAACCCATCCAGGAAAATAACACTGAAATACCTGAAAAAGAGTCCAAAGCGGTTTCACATTAAAAGTAATGAAAGGAATGAAAAACACAAGCGAGTGCACCAAAAAAGGCTTTTGAAACCCAGAAGGTTTGAAAGGCCAAGATGACTAAGCTTCAAGGAGCAGCAGTGCTCCTGGGGGACAGGATGTCACCAAGGATTTGGGCAAAAACATATTACTAGAACAGGGACAGAGTGAAGCAACCTGGGGGCCCAGGAGGAAAGGGTTCACGTGGTGCTAAGTCCTACACAGAAGGATGAAAGAAGAGAAGCCTGTGAAGGAGAAGTAGAGTAGATCTGGAAAAGCCTACGTGCGGATCCAAGGATCTTGGTGTTTATTCTGCATGGGCTGGGCAGTCACTGAGGGCTGGGCGCAAAGGGAGAAACAACAGAGTCTAGTTCAGAGGCTCAGAGAAAGTCAGAATTTCTGTTTCACCACTTGTCCTTGGTTATGAGTCTTGGCTAAGTTCCCAACCATCTCCAATTCTGCCTCCTTAGGTAAAAGAGGGAAAATAATAGTGTTTATGGATTCATAAGGTTGTCGGGTTGATAACAGACGTCCTTAGCACTGTGCCAGTCACATGGCGTGAGACCCACAGGTGTTTTGCGGGGAGAGAAGTAAGAGCAGATTAAAAGGAAGACTCAGGATGATGTGTAAATGCAAGGAGAGTGAGACTAGAAACTGGTGGTTCCCTGAAAAGTTCTCACCACAACCCAGCACCAGGGAGCAGAGGCGTAGGTAAGAGTGGCCATCCTACAAAAAAAAAGAATGGCCATCCTGAGAAGCATCAGAAAGGAAACATGGACCAGACTCGGGCATTGCCTGGATAATGCAGCTTAATGCAGCTCAGGTCCCACATGTGGGAAATCAGAAGAGATGGTGGTGCCTGGAATAAAAACAGAGGATCCCAGAGACAGGGTGAGTTCAGTGGACACAGAGGAAGTTCTGTGAGTAGATGCTGTTGGGAGACTGGGACTCAGCATGTCAGGCTGGTCACTTGGAGCTGGAAAAGGAATCCCAAGGGAAAGAAGGTGGGGGAGAAGTGCTGAGGGTCAAAGACAGTGGCAGTGGGGAAAGGCTCCCATTGACAGGGTGAGAGAGGGCAGAGATGTCAGCAGAGGAAACAGAGAAGGAACACAGAGAAGGCAGGACAGTGAAGATGCCTGGAGAGGAGAGGGGGACCAACTCCGTCATGTGGTTCAGGAAGAACAGAGAATGAGAGGTGTCCCTTAGAAGCCCTGGTGGCTTCAGACTAGGGCAGTTTTCATGAAGCATAGTGGGCAGCTGTGATGGAGTGAGTCTTGGCAAAGGTGGTGCCAGCAGCCTGGCACTGAGCAGAGAGGGAAAACCATGGGGCTGAGATTTGGGGAGTCCCCACATGGAAATGTTTCCTCTTGGTGGGACCCTGTGCATCTCAGCATTCACAAAAGTGAGCAAAGAGACACTCTGTGGCCAGAACTCTGCTCCTTTGGCATTGCTCCGGGAACACAGCTTCCTTCCTGCTGTTCTCGACAGTGGCTCTCACCCATTTCAGCCTCCTGTCAGGGAGCCTCCAGGACAGTGATGGATATCAGCAGGCCTTTGGCTGCTTTCCCTTCTATTTTGTTTGGCAGAAAAATAAAGAGGTACATGGAAGTGGGTGGGGAGAGAAGGGATGCCCTAAAAGGGAATCCACAGACAGGTTTTAGGAGCCCATGTGGCATCTGGATAAGTAGGTGCCTGCACAGCATTGATGCCTCTGGTCACCGGCTCCCATCACAGGAGGTGATGCTCACAAAGCTACCAACACCAGGAGCCACTGCCAGACAGGCACAGGAGTGAGGGAGGGAGCCCAGCATCAATAATTTTTGTGCAATTTTTTTTTAACGTCTTAGGTGATCCTACTGTGCAACCAAGGTTAACCACTTACTACCCAAGGGGTTTCCTTTAATGAATACATAGGGCACACGTTTTACAGACATAAAATTATTGATCTGGGAAGTACCAGTTAGACTCCCTAGCTTAGTGAACAAAAACACATTTGTTTTGTGAGCCAACTCTGATTTGGGCCTGCCTGCTGCAGAGAGGTGAGAGAGATACTGAGCCCACATCCAGACTCACATGAAAAGAGCACAGTGATCCTTCCAGGTAAGGAAGAAGTGGGAGTGCTGGTTCTGTAGGCATCCTGGGTCAGGTTTTTCTAATCCTGTCACAGTCTCCACAATTTAAGCATCAGTCAGAGACCATGAGCCCCTAGGCCAGCAGTCCCTCACCTGGATGAGCATCCCCAACTGCTAGGGCAGTGGTTCTCAGACTGTGCCTACTCCAGTAGCATTAGCACCACCTGAAATGCAATTCTCAGGCTCCACCTAAGATCTCCTGAATCAGAACCTCCCTGAATCAGGGAGGGGGGCTGGCCATTATCTTTGTTCTAACAAGCCTTGCCAGATGCAAGATGCTGATGCACACATAGCCTGAGAACCAGTGCCTTACAGAATGTAAAACACACCACACACAAAGACACACAGATTCCTAAGCTCACCAGAACCCACTAAATAGAACCTCTGGGGGTAGAGCCCAGGCACCTGCATTTTTAAAGCTCCTTAAATGGTGCTGATGCATGTTCTGGTTTGGGTACCACTAATTTAGTATTGCCTTCTATATGGCATTTAATTTCCTCAACAGCATCCCTGGAAATACTCAGACTATTTCCAGAGCCCTGCTGGACGATACTCGCCCTGGGAATGTGTACAACACACACAGCGGGTCTCCTTTTGAGTAGCACTCAACCTCAGCAAATCTCACTTTCTTCATCTGTAAAATGGGCATGCTCTGATCTCAGAGGATTGGATGGTTGTTGTGACAGTGAAGTGAGGGCAATCAGCTTAGAGTTTGGGACACCTGACAAATGGTTTTAATTGAAGGAAAGGAAAAATGGATGAAGAAAAGAAATGACATAGGCGAAACAAATAGCTTCACTGCACATGTGTAACCTCAGCTCTGACTTCAGTCGAGCAGAATTACTAAGAAGATGATTAACCCCACGGAACACAGAAACACCCCAGGGCAAGTCATTCTCTGACAGCCCCCTGAAGGGTCCTACCTGTCCAAACTGCATGGTCTGCTCCTGTAAACGTATGCTTTTGGTTTTTTCCTGTCAAAAAATCATGCTAAAATCATTATTTTAACCAGTGTTCAAACAGCAAGCTCATGTCAACTCTTGGCTGGAGGCTTCTGCTTAGAGGAAACCAAAGACACCAGAACATCCATTTGCCTCACCCTGTCATGTGTGGAAAATTTTAATTTGCCTAGTTAATCGTGCGGGACATGGGAGACAGACAGGCAGAAGGGCATGACAGCAAAGAGCACGGTTCAGAAGCAGCCTCCGCTGTTCAAATCCTATATCCGCAGTCAGTACTCGGGTGACCAGTCCTAGACCAGGAGCACCTGAAACTTCCTGTTCACCTTGAGGCTTTCATGCCAGTACCTGTGGCTTTCTGCGGGCTCCAAGGTGAAGCACAAGATCCGCCCCCCTACCTTTCAAGACCTCCACATGCATCCCTTCCCCCTCTCCAGTCCACTTTGTCTTCTCAGAAAAAACCTCCATCTGTGTGGTCTCTTGTGGCAACCCACTCAGTATTCTCACCTGGAGAATCCCATGGACAGAGGAGCCTGGCAGGCTACAGTCCATGGGGTCGCAGAGAGTCAGACATGACGGAGCGACTAACACTTGCACTCTCACGCGGCCCCTTGAGAACCCTGACCACATTCTTCTTCATGGTTCTGGTCCCCCCGCAACTTCACCCAGGCCTCCTTCCCCCTCTGCCTCGATCATTCTTTTCCTTTGACCCCTAGGTCTTGCGTCAATCTGAGCCCTGGGGCGCCTCCCTTCCTTCTCCAACCATCGACCTCCTCTGCCTCCAGTCTCTCTACCTTGTTCTATAACTATTGTATTTCTCTTCATCCTTTCCACCCCTTCTAGCTTATGAGCACGTGAGCAGAGTGACCATGTAATTCATTATGAAGACTGGATCACTTCTGAAAGCAGAAGGGGGTCCTATTAAATTATATCAGAATAACAGGCATACACAAGGATTGTCCCAGATGAAGCAGGATGTCTGGTGACCTTAAAATTAGTCCTGTCTTCCATATCCTTATATCCTTCTCAGCACCTGGGCCTTATAAATAGGAGTTGATAAAGTGAAATCCTGGGAATGAGCTCTTGATGGAGGTTGAGAAAGATTAATCTAGCCCGTGCTGTGTAGGGGAGACAAGAGCTAGAATAATAACAGCTCACAGTTATGAATAGAAATGAATAAGTGACATGCTGCTTTTATTTCCTTCTCTATAGAGATGCAAATGCAGCCCAAGGGCTGATGTAAGGTTGAAACAAGCCTTGCATGAGAAATGCGGTTTGCATAGTTTAATACAATTTAATATCTGCTCATGGCCAGCTAAGCATCTGTCTCTAATTCCACAGCCACAGTCCTTTCAAAGTCACTGCCTTTGGATGTAAGTTTTCTCAGAGACAGCCAGCCTGTGTCCAATGCCGGGAAAGCAACAGCATTTGGCCACCAAGCTCTCCTCTCTTCCCAACAAGCAGCCTTTCCTGTTTTGTTTTTAGCTCCAGGAGAAGGACAATGGACAAGTCAATCAGCGCAGATTACCCAGCCCAGGGAGGAGCGACACCTGACAGCCATGCCCTTCACGGAGTCCACCGGGACAAAGGGGCAGGGTAATCGGGGCTTCACGGAGAATGCAATTCTCATCAACCCTTGGGGTTGCCTCATTGTTTTTGCTCTGTTTTCCAGAAGGTCTTTGGAGAAGAGAGGGTGTGGAGGAAGGCAGGGTCTTGCCTACGAGCAGACATTTCAATGCAATCATCACCCTCCCCCAACTCAATGTTAGGGATCAGCCCTTGCAAAGGAGAAGCCATCAGATGAGGCACAATCAGAGGCTGCAGGTCTTTCTGTCCTGCTCAGCCTGCCTTCCCCTGATGAAAGGGCTGCTTTTCCACTAGGCATGCCCCTTGTATGGAAAAAAATTCCACCTCTAGTTTGCTCTTATTTGTACCAACCCACTGCGAACTAAAATTGCACAGAGCAGAGGCCAAGACAGTTTTCCTAGCACATCTAACATCTGCCAGCTCTGCATATAAGGACTCAGATTGCTGGTGAGTAGTTAATGAAAGAATCTCTTGTGAAGTGGGATTATTTATTCCTTGCGTGCTCAGTCGCTTCACTCGTGTCCGACTTTTTGCGACCCCATGGACTATAGCCCACCAGGCAGGATTCTCCAGGCAAGAATACTGGAGTGGGTTGCCATGCTCTCCTCCAGGGAATATTTTCCACCCAGGGATCGAACCTGCGTCTCATATCGCCTGCATTGGCCGGCGGGTTCTTTACCACTAGTGCCACCTGAAAGTGAGTCGCTCAGTCACGTCCAATTCTTTGTGAGTCCATGGACTGTAGCCCGCCAGGCTCCTCTGTCCATGGAATTCTCCAGGCAAGAACACTGGAGTGGGTAGCCATTTCCTTCTCCAGGGGATCTTCCCAACCCAGGCCTCCCACCACCTGGGAAGCCCATTTATTGCTTACTTTTCATTGAATTGTTTAAAGGCTTTCATGTGAACTATAATTAATCATCTGAAATGCCTTGCCTTCACTAGTAGCCCCATTTTATGGATTATGCAGGTCTAGGCTCTGAAGTAGGGCTTCCAAGGTGGCACAGTGGTAAAGAACCCAACTGCCAATGCAGGAGATGTGGGTTCAATCCCTGGGTTGGGAAGATCCCCTGGAGAAGGGCATGGCAACCCACTCCAGTATTCTTGCCTGGAGAATCCCACGAACAGTGGAGGCTGGCAGGCTATAGTCCATGGGGTCGCAAACAGTTCAGACATGACTGAGCATGTGTGCACACAGACACACACAGAGGCTCTGCGGTAGGTTCTGGAGATACAGACTTGAGCATGTGAGGGACAAAGCAAATGCCACAGAGTTAAAGGAGTTGCCTAAGGCCACTTGAAGTCCAGCTTGAAAGCCTGAGAACCCAATACCCCTGGGGACCCTGCCAGCCCAGAGACTTTCCCAGCTGTTATTTTCCCCAAGCATAAAATCAGAGGCACTTGAACAACCACTTCAAGGTTGAGGAGTTCACCCTGATCACGTGGGTGAATTATATAAACAAGTGGCTCATCACTTGAGGAAGCACAGGTTGCTCTTCAATGAAAAAACAAGTCAAAAGTTTGAAATCACTTAACTGTGGGCAGAACTGGATGGTGTAACCCCCAGCTCCCAGCGCCCTCTTGATACACAGAGGTCATCTCATCCATTTGCCTTCGTGTTTCTATACTTGCTTTTCCCTCATTCCAGAATTTCTACCTCCTCCTTCTTCCCTCTGGATACTTCCTACTTGGCTTTTAAGACTCAGGGAATTTCCCTTTGAGTCTCAATTTCCCCATCTATAAAATGGGTATAAGAGCAGCTTCAACTTCATACAGTTGTTGTGAGAATTAAAAAATAGATGATGTGTAGAAAGCGCTTTGGCCACCTGATGCTTAGAGCCAACTCATTAGAAAAGACCCTGATGCTGGGAAAGATTGAAGGCAGGAGGAGAAGGGGATGACAGAGGATGAGATGGTTGGATGGCAACACTGACTCGATGGGCATGAATTTGAGCAAGCTCCGGGAGATGGTGAAGGACAGGGAAGACTGGCGTGCTGCAGTCCATGGGGTTGCCAAGAGTTGGACACGACTGAGTGACTGAACAACAACAGAAAGTACAGTGCATGTAAAAAGTGCTCAATAAATGTTAGGTGCCATTCTCTGTGATCCCAAATTCAACAGCCAGACTAGATCACAGCATCTCCTTGACTACACTGTGATCATTTAATTCTTGTCACCCCTATTAGGCTCTGAGATCTTCCAGGGAGAGGCCAGTACCTCACCATCATATCCCCAGGAGCTTGTATAGTGTCTGGCCCACAACAAGTACTCAGTAAACCTCCCACATGTTTTTGCATCAGTGATTAATTCCAGACTGAACTCTCCGCCCTCCTCCTATCGTTTCATGCATGGACATGGAGCGTCCTCCCTGTGAAAGGCACGGGAGGAGACTAGAGAAAAAGAACGAGATGTTCTTGACTGTACTCAGAAATATTCTAAGGCAAAGATTCTACATAATTCATCTGTACTTTGACAGTTTATGACCTTCATTTTCTCTGAGTGCTTTCTGCAGATGCTGATGATTTTACTAAAACTATAAGGACAATGATCCTAAAGCCAGGGGTTTTAATACAAAGTGGAAAAGTAAAGCAGACCCATGTGGCCTCAGCAGAAGGAAACCAAGGTAGGCCAAAGAGACACCAGGTAACAGATAGACTTATGGTCCAAACCACAGCCTGTTAGCATAAACTATCATTGTAAAGGGGGGAAAAAGACACCTTACCTTGGCCATTGAATGTAAGGCGTCTTTTCCCCTCCTTTTCAATGATAGTTCATGATAACAGACTGTGGTTTGGATCATAAGTCTCTCTGTTACCTGGTATCTCTTTGGCCTACAAAAAAATTCTAGTAAAGGCCCTTGAAATTAGGTATAACTCTTTTTCTACACTAAGTTCTTTATTTGGGGCTTGTATGAAGTTCTGTGTCTGGGACAGAACTGGAAGTATGTTAAAAGTAATTACTTTCTGCTTACAGAATTAATAGTTTTAAAGAGGTTCACCCTGGAGAAATTTAGATGTTAGGACAACTGGTGCCAGCAGGATAAGTTCTGTGACCTAAGGGTCGTTTAGAAAGTTCTAATTTAAAGGTTGGTTTACATCACAATGACTGTTGTCAGTTAGCAGAAGCACACAGCTTAAACACAAGGAAGAAAAAGATTTGGTTCTTAGCATTAGTGTTAGTCGCTCAGTCGTGTCTGACTCTTTGCAATCCTGTGGATTGTAGCCCGCTAGGCTCCTCTGTCCATGGGATTCTTCAGGCAAGAATACTGGAGTGGGTAGCCATTCCCTTCTCTGGGGCTCTCAGCATAGGGAGAGTAAAAAATAAGAGTCGGGGACAGGGTATGTCTCAGCTGTGACATTATTACATGCAAACAAAACAAAATGATGTCACTCCTGTCACATTTCAGGTCAGCATGAAGCTACTGATGGATAGTTTTATGTGACCAGGATGGAATTTGGGAACCAAAATCTAACTAGGGCACAGACAGGGGACATTCCAAGAGTGAGACGCTGCTTTTTACGGAGGCAGTGCTTCTGAGGATAAGTGTCAATGGGATTAAGAACTTTGGAATCGGCAGCCTGGATTTGAATCCTGATTCTGTGATCTTAATGTCTCTAAGCTGAAGTTTCCCAGCCTATAAAATGGGGACAAAAATATCTGCTTTTAAGGGTGAATGTGAGCAATATTCATCACGTACTTAGCTCAGTCTGGCATGTGATGATCAGTCTCTCAGTGTTAACCATCAGGGCTCACCCAGTGAGGACCAAGGACCACATCATGCAAACTCCCATAGTGAGAGTCTCCACATGTGGTCTTATGACCTCTGTTTGTTCCCCATAGTGATAAGCCGTAAATTCCTTCAGCTGTAAAGGGTCAGGGGATTGGCTTTCACAGGGAGCCTTGGAATGAAGTGCTAGGATGATTATGTCTCTCCTCCTCTCTTCTAAAGAGGGACTTCCCCGGCAGTCTAGTGGTTAAGACTCTGCACTCCCAGTACAGGGGGCCCGGGTTCGATCCCTGATCAGGGAACTAGATCCCACATGCAGCAACTAAGATCTTGCATGTACAACAAAGATTCTGCATGCCACAACTAAGATTCAGCACAGCCAAATAAATTTTAAAAAATAAAGAAGTCCATTTTAAAGAGGAGCCTCTCCTACTAAGGTCACAGTGGTCACAGCAGAAATGTTCCTCTGGTTCCAGACATGTGGTTAGAGGCACCTGTAACATATAACACGGATCTTCAAAAACATGCTCGGGGGAAGACAACTGCAGGTAACCACTGCTGTGTGCTGTGCTTAGTTGCTCAGTCGTGTCCGACTCTTTGCAACCCCGTGGACTGTAGCCCTCCAGGCTCCTCTGTCCATGGGGATTCTTTAGGCAAGAATACTAGAGTGGGTTGCCATGCCTTCCTCCAGGGTATCTTCCCAACCAGGGATCGAACTCAAGTCTCCCGCACTGCAGGTGGATTCTTTATTATCTAAGCCACCAGGCAAGCCCAAGAATACTGGAGTGGGTAGCCTATCCCACCTCCAGGGGAACTTCCCGACCCAGGAATTGAACCATGGTCTCCTGCATTGCAGGTGGATTCTTTACCAGCTGAACTTCCAGGGAAGCCCCAGGGGTCTCCCTAGAAAGCAGGGGGAGCCACAGTGCTGCCTCTGCAGGCAGATTTACTACCTAAATAGACGGTCCTCCACTTCAGGCAATTCTGTCCCCCAAGGAGCATCTGGAAACATCTGGAGACATTTTTTGAACTGGAAGAGCATCTTATTGGCATCTAGTGGGTAGAGACCAGAGATGCTGCTAAACTTCTAACAGTGCATAGCACGGTCCCACAGCAAAGAATTACCCCACCTAAAATGCCAATAGTTTTGAGACTGAGAAACTCTGGAGACATCAGACTTGGATAGAAATGCTGAAGGTGACATTAGAAGGGAAGTTCCTTGAAAAGCAACCCACTTGGGTATGCAGCACGTAGCTCAAGGCTGGCGTTTGTCATCACAACAGCAAACGATGACAGCAGCACCAACATAGCAATTAGTGGGTCAAATATCATCCGCAACATCCTAAATTCATATCATCCTCAGAACAACCTATGCAATGGCTACTACTTGCAGCCCCATTTCACAGATGACAAAACTGAGGCACAGGACCTTGCCCAACATCCAAAATTAGTATGCAGCAGAACAGATATCGACTAGGCAGTCTGGCTTCAGAGCCTAAGTTCACATAGCAGGCACTTGGTAGGTGTTTGATGCGTTAATGGGGAAAAAAAGATGAACTTGGCCATAAGTAGAAACATACATTGAATATATAAGAGAAGCAATACAAACAGAATAAAATTCAGAGCAAAAGGACTTATCCTCTATTTCTCCAAGCAACCAAGGAGTGAGCATCCTGTGGAGGGGCTGGACGTTGGCTGGCAGGTGAGGACTCCACAGGGCAGTGGCCTTAAGGCTGCACTGTTCATTTTCTTTTCCAAAGACCAAGATTTGTGGCCTAAGTGATAAGTTGTTCTGTCTGTCAAAACTTTGTTTTAACTGTAATTTGGCCTGGAAACATAACATAGTGGGGAATTTAGAAGTTATTTTAAAAACACCTTTTATGGTTTGAGTTTTGTGTGTATAAGTGTGGGAGGGAATGGAAATTTCAAGTAAAACTTAAAATACATAAAATACTCATTTTTTCTTATAACTATTTATAGTCTCAAAGTAACTTTTTTAGGGGTCAACACATACAAAAAAAAATCTATTCTGTATAATTTGGCTTGTTTGTAGTAATATCACATTTGAGATATGGGTATTAGACTAGAGCTTGCTCAGAGAATAATAACAAATTTATAACATATTTATTTTTAAATACCCTTACAAATGGAACCACAAACTTCCAAAGGAAGGAATTTATAAACTTGGGTTGTATGTGTTTCTGGGAAGCAGGAAAATCACTCAGAACAAAAGAAATACTCACAATATAGAAAAAAAAAAAGCTTTTTTTGTCCCTGAACTTAGTACATATTAAATACTAAAAGCAGTTTTTAAAGATGCCAGGGTAGAGGGCATCATTAGGGAAGGAACACTCAAAACTCAACGGATATAATTTTTGCCATTAAAAATGCCTTGGTTTCCCGAGCTTACACGATCCCAGTGTCTGCTTCCTCTGATGGGCCCTCATCATCTTCACAGACTTCTACAAATAGAATATGTGACAGCTCTGACTTCCTCCCTGTCTTCCTGGCGCCAGGCATGGGCAGTGACATCAGGATAGATGGGACAAAGACTCCTCCACAGGAGAGAACTGGTAGACACCCCAAGGCTGGGAGGACGAAAAACCCACCCAAGTTAAGTCAACCAAGGCTGGAGAAGGCAAAGAAGTGCCAAAGGGCTGGGCAGGCAGACCCCGTGTGCAGTCGAGGAAGTCAGCAAGCATTGGCCAACCCAGTGAAAGCTGAGTTCTAGGCAGAGTGGTTTCTTCTACATTCCACTTTGTCCCATCTACCCCTGGGCAAAATGCACACTCAGGAAAAAAAAAAAAAAAATGGAGATCTGGTAGGGAATTCTGGCCTTAAACCAGAAAAGGCTAAGAGGCCAGGAATGCCCCATTATGCCCAGACTAAAAGCTGAAGATGTGCTCTTTCTGCTGTGTTGTCAAGGGCTTTCTGAACATGCAGGCTTAAGCTTGCTGTTCCATTTGTAATAGGAGCAAATTTGATTTTTCGGCCGTTGGATTTGAATCCAAGAGATTTGGCAAAGCATGAATTAATGAACATTGACATTCTTCCCAGTCCTTAATAAGGTCTTTTACTTTAATTTCTTCATTTCTCATAAGTAGAAGTACTCTTAATTTTTCAGAAGCGGCCAGTTACATTTATGCCATTAGAAACAGAAGGTCTGACAAATACCAGCTGGAAAAGACACAGTGCCTGCTTTAGAGTCGGCTTCCAACTCGGCAAGGGTTCTGTGGCTGGACACTCAATAGCGAATGAGAATGCGCCTTATGCTGTACTTTGAAGAGCATCTTTGTTTCCTGGTAACACTCAAAGGACAATCCCACACTGCTCCAAAGACTTTCAGTGCCATTTCAGTACTGGCATTTAATGAACTGCATTTTCTTTATCCTTTTCTTTATTGAGGTATAATGTATTAATATAAGAAGCACATCAAATAGGCTCATGATGAATGTATGGCTCCTGACACATTTAAGACCTAAATAACCAGCACTGAGCTCAAGATTGAGACTATTTCCTACATCCTGGAAGGTTTCCTCATGCCCCTTACTAGTCAATCCCACCCTCTTCAAAGGTTTCCATTATTCTGATTTTATTTTTGCCATATATTAGCTTTGCCTGTTCTTGAACTAAATATAAATGGACTTATACTGTAGGTACTTCTGTGTCTGGTGTCTTACGGTTAGTAAGAAAAACATATTCAGTGAATGGAATTCATGAGAAATTTACTCAGTTGGTGCTTATATGAATAGTTTATTATTAACAACTTTATTGAAGTGTAGTTAACACACAATAAATCATACATATTTGAAGTGTACAGTTTGATAAGATTGCTCATACGTATTCACCCATGAAATCATCACCATCATCAAGATAATGCACATACAGATCACCCCAAAGTTTTCTTTGTATCGGCGTGATCATCTTCCCTTCCTCGCCTTCTTAATCCCCTACAAATACAGATATGCTTTACATCATTATAGATTAGTTGGTCAAGAAGCAACAGTTAGAACCAGACATGGAACAATGGACTGGTTCCATATGGGAAAAGAGTATGTCAAGGCTGTATATTGTATATCATCCTGCTTATTTAACTTATATGCAGAGTACATCATGTGAAATGCCGGGCTGGATGAAGCACAAGCTGGAATCAAGATTGCCAGGAGAAATATCAATAACCTCAGATATGCAGGTGACACTACCCTTATGGCAGAAAGTGAGGAGGAACTAAAGAGCCTCTTGATGAAAGTGAAAGAGGAGATTGAAAAAGCTGGCTTTAAACTCAACATTCAAAAAACTAATATCATGGCATCCAGTCGCATCATTTCATGGCAAACAGATGGGGAAACAATGGAAACAGTGAGAAACTTTATTTTCTTGGGCTCCAAAATCACTGCTGCCATGAAATCAAAAGATGGTTGCTCCTTGGAAAAAAAGCTATGACCAACATAGGCAGCATATTAAAAAGCAGAGACATTACTTTGCTGACAAAGGTCCGTCTAGCCAAAGTTATGGTTTTTCCAGTAGTCATGTATAGATGTGAGAGTTAGACCATAAAGAAAGTTGAGTGCTGAAAAATTGATGCTTTTGAATTGTGGTGTTGGAGAAGACTCTTACGAGTCCCTTGGACTGCAAGGAGATCAAACCAGTCAATCCTAAAGGAAATCGGTCCTGAATAATCTTTGGAAGGACTGATGCTGAAACTGAAGCTCCAATACTTTGGCCACCTAATGTGAAGAACTGACTCACTGGAAAAGACCGTGATGCTGGGAAAGACTGAAGGCAGGAGGAGAAGGGGACAACAGAGGATGAGATGTTTGGATGGCATCACTGACTTGATGGACATGGGAAGCCTGGCGTGCTGCAGCCCATGGGGTCTCAAAGAGTCAGACATGACTGAGCAACTGAAATGAACTGAACTACATTTCCTAGAAGGTTATATAAATGAATTAATATAGTGTGTCCATTCACCTGTTGATGGACATTTGGGTTACTTTCCAGCAAAGAAAGCTGCTATGAATATTTCTGTACAAGTTTATGTATGGATCAGTTCAGTTCAGTCGCTCAGTCGTGTCTGAGTTTTTGCGACCCCATATATATATCCTTTTCTCTTGGGTAAAAACTGAATCATTTGATATGTATGGGGCTTCCCAAGAGGTGCTACTGGTAAAGAACCCACCTCCCAATGCAGGAGACCAAAGAGATCCCTGGGTCAATCCCTGCAGGTTCAATCTAGGTCAGGAAGATCCTCTGGAGGAGAGGATGGCAACCCACCCCAGTATTCTTGACTGGAAAATCACATGAACAGAGGAGCCTGGCAGGTTATGGTCCATAGGGGCACAAAGACTCAGACACAACTGAAGTGACTTAGCACACACACATGCATGATGGGTATGAGTAATATTTTTTAACTGCCAACCTGTATTCTAGAATAGTCTGTCATTTTTATAGTCTCACTAACAGCCTACAAGGGAGGTAGTTCCTCCTTGTCACCATCAGCACTTGATCTTTTAAATTTAAGCTACTCTAGTAGGTGTGTAGTCATATACTGTGATTTTAATTTGTATTTCCCTACCAGACCACCTGACCTGCCTCTTGAGAAACCTATATGCAGATCAGGAAGCAACAGTTAGAACTGGACATGGAACAATAGACTGGTTCCAAATAGGAAAAGGAGTACGTCAAGGCTGTATATTGTCACCCTGCTCATTTAACTTATATGTAGAGTACATCATGAGAAACGCTGGGCTGGATGAAGCACAGCTGGAATCAGGATTGCCGGGAGAAACATCAATAACCTCAGATATGCAGATGACACCACCCTTATGGCAGAAAGTGAAGAGGAACTAAAAAGCCTCTTGATGAAAGTGAAAGCGGAGAGTGAAAAAGTTGGCTTAAAGCTCAACATTCAGAAAACGAAGATCATAGCATCTGGTCTCATCACTTCATGGGAAATAGATGGGGAAACAGTGGAAACAGTGTCAGACTTTATTTTGGGGGGCTCCAAAATCACTGCAGATGGTGACTGCAGCCATGAAATTAAAAGACACTTACTCCTTGGAAGGAAAGTTATGACCAAACTAGATAGCGTACTGAAAAGCAGAGACATTATTTTGCCTACAAAGATCCATCTAGTCAAGGCTAAGGTTTTTCCAGTGGTCATGTATGGATGTGAGAATTGGACTGTGAAGAAAGCTGAGTGTGGAAGAATTGATGCTTTTGAACTGTGGTGTTAGAGAAGACTCTTGAGAGTCCTTTGGACTGCAAGGAGATCCAACCAGTCCATTCTAAAGGAGATGGGTCCTGGGTGTTCATTGGAAGGACTGATGCTAAAGCTGAAACTCCAATACTTTGGCTACCTCATGTGAAGAGTTGACTCTTTGGAAAAGACTCTGATGCTGGGAGGGATTGGGGGTAGGAGGAGAAGGGGATGACAGAGGATGAGATGGCTGGATGGCATCACCGACTCGATGGACAAGAGTTTGGGTGAACTCCGGGAGTTCGTGATGGACAGGGAGGCCTGGCATGCTGAGATTCATGGGGTCGCAAAGAGTTGGACACGACTGAGTGACTGAACTGAACTGAATGACTAATGATGTTGAGCATCTCTTCCTGAGCTTATTTGCCAACCAGGTACCTTCCTTAATGAAGCATTTCACATCCCTTGCTTACTCTTGTATCAGGTTGTTTTTCCTTATTATTGGGTTTTGAGTGCTCTTTATGTATACTGAACACAAGTACTTTATCAATATATGCTTTGTAAATATTTTCTCTCAGTCTGTGGCTAGTCTTTCCCTTCTTAAAAGAGTAGAAGTTAGTAGTTTCGATAAAATTTAACCAATCAACTCTTTCTTTTATGGGTCATGACTTTGATGATGCATCTAAAAAATAAAATCTCTAGCTAGTTCTAGTCACAAATATTTTCCCCTTTGTTTCCTTCTAGATGTTTTAAAGATTTAAGTTTTACATTTAGATTTATGATCCATTTTAAGTTAATTTTTGCATATTGAGCAAGGTATGGATTGACTGTTCACTCTTTTGCATGTGGATACCCAATTGTCCCAGGATTATTTATTGAAATATTACCCTTTTTCCACTGAATTACCTTTGCATTTTTCCCAGAAAATCAGTTGACCATATATTTGTAGATTTATTTCTATACTCTATTCTGTTCCACTGTTTATCTACCTTGATGCCAAAAAACATGGGCTTCCCCTGTGGCTCAGACGGTAAAGAATCCACCTGCAGTGTGGGAGACCTGAGTTCAATCCGTGGGTGGGAAGATCCCCTGGAGAAGGGATGGCTACTCACTCCAGTATTCTTGCCTGGAGAATTCCATGGACAGAGGAGCCTGGCAGGCTACAGTCCATGGAGTTGCCAGGGGTCAGACACCACTAAGTGATTTTCACTTCACTTCCTGACTGTAGCTTTATAATACAAATATTAGACAGTGTAGCTCCTGGGATTTTGTTCTTTTTCTTGAAATTTGTTTTGGCTATTCAAGATCCTCTGCATTTCATAAAGTATTTTTAAATATATCTGTGGGGTGGGATGGAGAAGGCAATGGTACCCCACTCCAGTACTCTTGCCTGGAAAATCCCATGGACGGAGGACCCTGGTGGGCCGAAGTCCATGGGGTCGCTAAGAGTCGGACACGACTGAGCGACTTCACTTTCACTTTTCACTTTCATGCATTGGAGAAGGAAATG
>NW_011494606.1:953040-1011968 GCF_000754665.1 Bison bison bison
AGTTCAAAAGGGAGAGGATATATGTATACCTGTGGCTGATTCATGTTGAGGTTTGACAGAAAACAACAAAATTCTGTAAAGCAATTATCCTTCAATAAAAAATAAAAAAATAAAAAATAAATTTTTTTGGTAAAAAGTCCTCTGGGAATTTTATTGGAATTGTGTTAAATCTATAGATCAAATTTGGGAGATGATCATCTTAATAATATTGAGTTCCCTACTCATAAAAATAGTATATTTCTCCATTAACTCTAATTCCTCTCAACAATGTTTCATAGGTATAAATGTATACATCTTTCACATCTTTTGTCAGATTTTGTCAATGATTTCCTTTTTAATTTAATTTTCTATTCATTGGCAGTTATAGAAATACAATTAATTCTTTGCATATTGATCTTATATCCAATAACTTAGCTAAACTCATTTATGGTCTTTTTTATATATTATCAGATTTTCTACAGACAATTCTGCTGTCTGAAAATAAAGACAAGTTTACTTCTTTCCAATCTGTATACGTCTTGTTTCTTTGCATTGCCTGAATGCATTGGTTAGAGCCTCCAATCCTGTGCACAATAGCATCAGTGAGGGCACTTCCCTGGTGGTTCAGTGGTAGAGAATCCCCTGCCAACGCAGGAGACTCAATTCCTGATCCAGGAAGATCCCACAGGCTGTAGAGCAATTAGGCCTCTGTTCCACAACTAGTGAGCCTGTGCTGTAGAGCCGAGGAGCCGCAACCACTGAGCCCGTGTGCCACAACTTCTGAAGCCGCAACCCCAGCACCCGTGCTCTGCAACTAGAGAAGCCACTGCAGGGAGAAGCCCGCATACAGCTGGAGAGAAGTCCCTGCTGGCCACAACCAGAGGAAAGCTGGCACAGCAGTGAAGACCCAGCACAGCCCCAAATAAATAAATATATAAACATGCAAAAAGAAGTGGTGAGGGAAAATATCATTGTCTTTTCTTGATCTTAGAAGGAAAACATTCAGTCCTTCACCATTAAGAATGATTGTTGTTGTTAAGTCACCAAGTCAAGTACGACTCTTTGCGACCCCATGGACTGCAGCATTCCAGGCTTCCTTGTCCCTCACCATCTCCTGGAATTTGCTCAAGTTCATGTCCATTGAACTGGTGATGCCTCTGTCATTAGCTATAGGTTTTAAGGAAATGTCCTTTATCGGGTTAAATCAAGTTTCATTTCTACTTTGCCGAGAGTTTTTATCAGGAATGGAGATCAGATTTTGTCAAAACTTCTCTGCATTTAATGAGGTAGCCATATGACTTTTCTTTTTTAGTTTGTATACCAGTTCATTTCTAAATGTTGAACCAAACTTGAATGCTTAGTGAAGAGGAACTAAAAAGCCTCTTGATGAGAGTGAAAGAGGAGAGTGAAAAAGATGGCTTAAAGCTCAACATTCAGAAAACTAAGATCATGGCATCTGGTCCCATCACTTCATGGGAAATAGATGGGGAAACAGTGGAAACAGTGTCAGACTTTATTTTGGGGGGCTCCAAAATCACTGCAGATGGTGACTGCAGCCATGAAATTAAAAGACGCTTACTCCTTGGAAGGAAAGTTATGACCAACCTAGACAGCATATTGAAAAGCAGAGACATTACTTTGCCAACAAACATCCGTCTAGTCAAGGCTATGGTTTTTCCTGTGGTCATGTATGGATGTGAGAGTTGGACTGTGAAGAAGGCTGAGCGCTGAAGAATTGATGCTTTTGAACTGTGGTGTTGGAGAAGACTCTTGAGAGGCCCTTGGACTGCAAGGAGATCCAACCAGTCCATTCTGAAGGAGATCAGCCCTGGGATTTCTTTGGAAGCAATGATGCTAAAGCTGAAACTCCAGTACTTTGGCCACCTCATGCGAAGAGTTGACTCATTGGGAAAGACTCTGATGCTGGGAGGGATTGGGGGCAGGAGGAGAAGGGGACGACAGAGGATGAGATGGCTGGATGGCATCACCGACTCGACGGATGTGAGTCTGAGTGAACTCCGGGAGTTGGTGAGTTGGTGATGGACAGGGAGGCCTGCCGTGCTGCAATTCATGGGGTCGCAAAGAGTTGGACACGACTGAGCGACTGAACTGAACTGAACTGATTCATGATGCATATCATTTCTTATAACGTTGGATTTAATTTGCTAAAATTTTAATTAGAGCTTTTGTAGTCCATCTATAGTCTTCTTATCTTTTAACATCTTTATTTACCTTTGGTATGTAATGCTGGTCTCATAGAATGAGTTGGGAAGTTCTCTTCCTCTTCAATTTTCTAGAAGAGTTTGTGTAAAATTAGTACTATTTTCTTCCTTAAATGCTTATAAGAATTCATCAGAAAAGCCATCAGGAATTTTCTTTGCAGGAAGGTTTTTAACTACAAATTCTATTTCTTTAATAAATATAGAATATTCAGGTTATCTATTTCTTTTTAAGTGAGATTTGGTAGTTTGTATCTTTCAGATGATTTGTCTTTTTCATGTAAGTTGTTGAATTTATAAGAATAAAGAATTCATAATATTCTCTTATCCTTATTAATATCTACAGAATCTGTGGTGATGTTACCACTCTGTCTCCTGATAATGATCATTTATGTCTTCAACTTTTTTCTCTAATGATTCTGGTTCAAGATTTATTCATTTCATTGATCGTTCAAAGAACCAACTTTTGGAATAAATGGTTTCCTTTATGGTTTTTCTGTTTCTACTTTAGAGGTTTCTGCTTTGGTCTTATTATTTCCTTTCTTCTTACTTTGAGTTTAATCACTGTTGTCTTTCTAGTTGTTTATGGTGGAAAGCTGAGGTTACTGATTTGAGACCTTTTTTGTCTTTATAGTTGATTAGTTATATAAATTTCCCCCTGTGTGCTATTTTAACAGCATCTCACAATTTCTATTATTTTTTGTTTTTAATTTCATTCAGGTCAAAGTAATTTCTAATTTCTCTTTCATCTCTTCTTTGAGATGGATTATTTAGAAATGTTTTATTCCATTCCAAATATTTAGGAATTCTCCAGATATCTTTTATATTGATTGCTAAATCAATTCCACAGTGATTAGAGAATAAACTGTGATTTGAATCATGTCTATTGAGACTTGCTTTATGGCCCCAAATATGATTTATCTTAGTAAGTGTTCTTCATGCATCTGAAATGAATACATATTTGGTTTTATTTGGGGGAATGTTCTACAAATGTCCATTGGGTCCAGCTGACTGTTAGTCATAGTTAAATCTTCTCCAGTCTTACCGAGTTTTTGGTTTAAGTACTCTATCAGTGTTTGGAAAGGGGGTGGCTCAGTTGGTAAAAAATCTGCATGCAATGCAGGAGACTCAGATTCATCCCCCGGTCGGGAATATCCCAAGGAGGAGAAAATGGCAATTCACTCCAGCATTCTTGCCTGGGAAATCCCATGGCAGGCTCCAGTCCATGGGGTTACAAGAGTAGGATATGACTTAGCAACTAAACTACCACCATTAAAACCTCAGGCAGTAATTGTGGATTTTTCTGTTTCTCCTTGCAGTTACTGATTGACTTCAGTAATTTGAAGCTTTATTATTAGGTACATAAATGTTTAGGATTGTTATGTCCTCTGATGAATTGACCCCTTTAACATAATGAAATGACTTTTTTATATTTGGTAATATTCTTCGCTCTAAAATCTACTTTATCTGATACTGATAGAGTCTCTCTAGCTTCCTTTTGACTGATGTTAACATGGTATGTCTTCTTCCATCCTTCTAATTTTAACCTAATCTGTGTCTTTATGGTTATGTGTGTTTCTTGTAGACAGCATACAGTTGACTGTCTTGTTTTTTATCCAACCTGCTCAAACTCTGCCTTTTAGTTGAGGTGCTTTAAAAAAAGACAGAAATAGAAGAAAAAGAGATGGGATAACTAGAAAACAAATAGCAAGTTGATAGACTTAAATGTAGTTATATTAATATCAGATCAGATCAGATCAGTCGCTCAGTCGTGTCTAACTCTTTGCGACCCCATGAATCACAGCATGCCAGGCCTCCCTGTCCATCACCAATTCCCAGAGTTCACTCAGACTCACGGCCATCGAGTCAGTGATGCCATCCAGCCATCTCATCCTCTGTCATCCCCTTCTCCTCCTGCCCCCAATCCCTCCCAGCATCAGAGTCTTTTCCAATGAGTCAACTCTTCTCATGAGGTGGACAAAGTACTGCAGTTTCAGCTTTAGCATCATTCCTTCCAAAGAAATCCCAGGGCTGATCTCCTTCAGAATGGACTGGTTGGATCTCCTTGCAGTCCAAGGGACTCTCAAGAGTCTTCTCCAACACCACAGTTCAAAAGCATCAATTCTTCAGCGCTCAGCCTTCTTCACAGTCCAACTCTCACATCCATACATGACCACAGGAAAAACCATAGCCTTGACTAGACGGATGTTTGTTGGCAAAGTAATGTCTCTGCTTTTGAATATGCTATCTAGGTTTATAACTTTCCTTCCAAGGAGTAAGCGTCTTTTAATTTCATGGCTGCAGTCACCACCTGTAGTGATTTTGGAGCCCAGAAAAATAAAGTCTGACACTGTTTCCACTGTTTCCCCATCTATTTACCAGGAAGTGGTGGGACCGGATGCCATGATCTTCGTTTTCTGAATGTTGAGCTTTAAGCCAACTTTTTCACTCTCCACTTTTACTTTCATCAAGAGGCTTTTTCATTCCTCTTCACTTTCTGCCATAAGGGTGGTGTCATCTGCATATCTGAGGTTATTGATATTTCTCCTGGCAATCTTGATTCCAGCTTCTGTTTCTTCCAGTCCAGCGTTTCTCATGATGTACTCTGCATATAAGTTAAATAAACAGGGTGACAATATACAGCCTTGATGTACTCCTTTTCCTATTTGGAACCAGTCTGTTGTTCCATGTCCAGTTCTAACTGTTGCTTCCTGACCTGCATAGAAATTTCTCAAGAGGCAGGTCAGGTGGTCTGGTATTCCCATCTCTTTAAGAATTTTCCACAGTTTATTGTGATACATACAGTCAAAGGCTTTGGCATAGTCAATAAAGCAGAAATAGATGTTTTTCTGGAACTCAATATATATAATAGTTATATATTAATATAACTATATTTAAGTCTATCAACTTGCTATTTGTTTTCTAATTATCCCATCTCATTTTCATCTATTTCTGTCTTTTTTTGAATTGTTGGAGTATTTTTATGACTCTATTTTATTTCCTAAAACAATTCTGTGAGCTAAAATTCTTTGATTTGTTACTCTGTTATTTTAAGGTTTATAATATACATCTTTAACTTATTGTAGTCTACTTTCAAGTTATATACAATTTTATACATATTATAAGAACCTTCTAATATTATATTTCCATTTATCTTCTTCTGGCATTTACAATATTGGTCCCATACATTTTACGTACACATACATTATTACCTCCACAACACATTATATTATTTTCATTTAAAGAGTCAATCTTTGAAAGAGACTTAATTATTTTTCAAAACTGTATATATTTACCCATGTAATTATTATTTCTGGTTCATTTCATGTATAGATCTGTATTTTTTTGTATCATTTTCCTTCTGCTTTAATAATTTCCTTTAACGGTTTTGGTGTTACATGTGTGACTCAGCACTTATGTATGAACATGTCTTTACTTTCATTTTTGAAAGATGTTTTTTCTGGATGTAGAATTCCAGGTTGACAGTTTTATTCTTTCAGTATTTTAAAGATATCGCTTCACACGCATGAGTGACAGCAGACAAGGAATATGTTGTCATCTTTTTCTTTGTTTCTGTGGATGTAATGTGTTTTTTTTCCCCCCAAAGGATTCAAATTTTTGCTTACTTTTATCACTGAATTTTAAGCAATTTGACCATGGTGTAAAGGTGCCATTTTCTTCATGTTTCTAGTGTTTGGAGTTCATTGGTATTCTTAGATTCATAGTTTTAATCAAAATCAGAGTATTTCCTAATGTTTAAAAAATATTTTTCTGTCACCCCTCACTTCTTCTCCTTTTGGTACTCCAACTGCATACACATAAATTCACCTGAAGTCGTTACAGGGTTCACTGATGCTCATCTTTTTTAAAATTCTTTTTAGAAAAAAGTTTCTATTCCTATATCTTCAGGTTCTCTTTTATTGTCCACATCTAGTCTTCCATTAATCCCATCCACTGTATTTCTCATTTTCATCTCCAGAAGTTTGACATTTTTTTTTAATATTTCCGAAACCTCCACTTAACTTTTTGAATATATGGGATACAGTTTTAATAACTTTTAATACCCTTGTTTTCAAATTCTAGTATCTGTGTCAGTTCAGAGTTGGTTTCAATTGATTGTTCTCCTCATTATGGAGAATAATGCTAATGATTTTCCACTTCTGTGCATGCCTGGTAATCTTTGACTAAAACCAGACATCTTGAATTTTACCTTGTTGGGTACTGGATATTTTCATATTCCCATATTCTTAAAAATTGTACTAGGATAGGTAAGCTATTTAGAAACAGTTTGAACCATTCAGTCCTGCTTTTATGATCTGTTTGTGATGTCCAGAGCAATGTGTGTGTGTGTGTTCAGTCGAGTCTGACTCTGTGCTCGCCAGGCTCTGTCTATGGAATTTTCCAGGCAAGGATACTGGAGTGGGTTGCCACTTCCTACTCCAGGGAAGATCCATTTCCCAACCCAGGGACTGAGCCCATGTCTCCTGTATTGCAGCTCACAGGATCTTCAATTTTCATTGCAACATGCAGGATCTTTAGTTGTGGCATGTGAACTCTTAGTTGTGGCATGCAGGACCTAGTTCTTGGACCAGAGATTGAATCTGGGTCCCACACTGGGAGAGCAGAGTTTTAGCCACTGAATCACCAGGGAAGTCCCACTTAATTAATGATTTTGATTGAGCATTGGGGAAACAATGGAAACAGTGAGCAACTTTATGTTTTGAGGCTCTAAAATCACTGCAGATGGTGATTGCAGCCATGAAATTAAAAGATGCTTGCTCCTTGGAAGAAAAGCTATGACCAACCTAGATAGCATATTAAAAAGCAGAGACATTACTTTGCCAACAAAGGTCCGTCTAATCAAAACTATGGTTTTTCCAGTAGTCATGTATGGATGTGAGGGTTGGACTCTAAAGAAAGCTGAGCGCCAAAGAATTGATGCTGTTGAACTGTGGTGTTGGAGAGGACTCTTGAGAGTCCCTTGGACTACAAGGAAATCAAACCAGTCAATCCTGAATATTCACTGGAAGGACTGATGTTGAAGCTGAAACTCCAATACTTTGGCCACCTGATGCAAAGAACTGACTCATTGGAAAAGACCCTGATGCAGGGAAAGATTGAAGGCGGGAGGAGAAGGGGGTGACAGAGGATGAGATGGTTGGATGGCATTACCAACTCAATGCACATGCGTTTGAGCAAGCTCCAGGAGTTGGTGATAGACAGGGCAGCCTGGCATGCACAGTCCATGGGATCACAGGGTCGGACACAATTGAGTGACTGAACTGACTGACTGAGGATATTTCACATGCTTATTGGCCATTAGAATATCCTCTTACACAAAGCATCTGTTCAAGTCTTCTGCCAATTTAAAAATTTAATTGCTTAACATTTTCTTAATAGTAGTTTCTTTATATAATCTGAATATGAATCTTCGGTCAAATATGTAATTGTGAATATCTTCACCCTGTCTTTGGCTTATCTTTTCACTCTTCATGGTGTATGATAATAAATAAAACTCCTCAATTATCATGCAGTTCAAATTTTTTTATGATTAGTTCTTTTGGTGTGTTGTTTAAGAAACCCTTGCCTATCCCAAGTCATAAGGATATTTTCATATATTTTCTTCAACAAACCTTACTGTTTTCTCCTTTGTGGATGTGGAATACAGGAGAAATAATATCAGAAATTTCATGTTACCTAAAACTTATTTTTGTCCTTCTATAGGCTTTCTCTTCAATATCCAATTGTAGGACATTGTCAAGAGGCAATCTGAAGTCAATTGTTTTAGGTGTTGTTTAATTGCTAAGTCACGTCTGACTTTTTGGGCTACCATGGACTATAGCCTACCAGGCTCCTTTGTCCATGAGATTTCCCAGACAAGAATACTGGAGTAGGTTGCCATTTCCTTTTACAGGAGATCTTCCCAACCTAGGGATCAAACCCGAATCTCCTGCATTGGCAGGTGGGTTCTTTATTACTGAACCACCAGGGAAGCCTGTACACAGTAATAGTAGGCTCTAAACCCTTTCCAAGGGCCCCAGCTATTCATATTGTGACTTGCAAACCAGTTAGCAAAACAAATATTTTACTTCACTCTTATTTCATTTCGTAGTATGTCTGGGTTTTTTTCTTTGTTTGTTTTAAAGTTTCTATAAATAAATTGAAGAGCACTTCTCTTTGGCTGGTGGCCCTAGGAGTGGGTTTTTATTTTCCTCCTCATTGTTTTTCATTGTTTTCTAAATTTCCTATAATAAACATGCATGTGCTGTGCTTAGTCGCTTATTGTATCTGACTCTTTGTGACCCCATGTACTGTAGCCCACCAGCCTCCTGTGTCCATGGGGATTCTCCAGGCGAGAATACTGGAGTGGGTTGCCATGCCCTCCTCCAGGGGATCTTCCCAACCTAGGGATCAATCCCAGGGTCTCACAGTGCAGGTGTATTTTTTACCATCTGAGCCACCACAGAAGCCCATGAGTACTGGAGTGGGTAGCCTATCCTTTCTCCAGGGGATCTTCCTGACCTAGGAGTCGAATTGGGGTCTCCTGCCTCGCAGGTGGATTCTTTTATCAGCTGAGCTACCAGGGAAGCCCAATATACATGCATAATTAAAAAGTAAACTGAAAAAAAAAAAGTTAAGCAGTGGTGATTCAAGTATATTAATGTTTCTCCATTTGTAGGAATAAAATAACATGTTTCATGATTTTTTCCTAAATAGATTATGTGACCATACACTTTATGACTTATAGAGCAACTTGCTCAGTGAACGTCTGTCAGACAGACAGAACACTTTCATTAACTTAAAAGCTTTCTACAATCTACATATTCTCTTGTACTAATAACGTATGGTTTTTATTAGAGTCTGGGACAAGTTTTTTCCACTCTTGATCTTACCTTATCTACAAACGAAGCCACAGAGAGTTTTTAAAATGAAATCACTTGCCAAGTGTCATTAAATAACTACCAAGAACAGAGGCTGAACAGTCCTTTCTGATGCCATCCATCAGGAGCAAGAGGAAGACATCTGGATAAAAATATCTTGAAAGAGCTACTTACACTCTGCACTGAGTCCTCTTTTCCTGCACTATTATGGGACAGTTTTTACAGAGATGTATCCAGTCACCCGAGTAGCATTTAGAAATGCATAGTTTATTTGACAGCGTTTACAAATTATGTCTTTTACTCAGAATAACTTACAGTGTAGAAATGCTTCCATGTGCTAAAGTTGGACATGCTATAGTAATGAGAAAGAAAAAGAGATGTCTTTTGGAGAGTGGTTTTCATATGCATACTGAACTACAGTGTGCACAAATTCGTAATGCTGTCCCTTAAGAATTTACCATAAATGGTTTTCTAATTCTTGCTGCTGCTCTCTTCTACAGATTGAGAGTGGATCTTGCCACAAAGCAGTCAGCAGGAATTCAATCATGATTTATCCAAGCAACGAAAACAATTTGATAGCAATCATAATTCTTATGTTTTCATGAAAAAATATATTTTTCCCCTAAAAAATATACTTTTTTTTTCCCTCAAATCCTTTGTGTTTCTTAAGGTCCCAGGAGGAGACAATTTCCAACTTCGAAATACATATACAGTAATTACAGTTAACTCTTCTCTATCTTGACTTTAGAGCAGTGGCTGGCAAACGGTGGGTAATGGGCCAAATCCAGTGTTTTGCAAATAAAGTATTATTGGAACACAGACATGTACATTTATTGACAAGTTGTTTATGACTGAATTTGTGCTACAAAAGCAGAGCTGACTAGTTGTGACAGAGATTTTGTAGCCCAGAAAGCCTAGAACAATCACAACTGACCATTTATAGGAAAACATTTCCAGCCTCTGTTTTAATAGGTATCTCCTTATTTCTCATGTTGCAGAAATAAACGGATGCTATTACTGCCAGTACTGTCGCTGCTCCAGGGCTCTGGGGACAGTCAGGAAGGATGACAGCCACGGCTTCACAGAACTCCAACAAAACGTCAGGAAGAAATTTTCGACCCAAAAAAGCACTGAATCTTCCTTCTCTGAGGTGAATGACAATGACAATGATCCTGGCAACTAAAATGCACATAATTATATTTGAGAACTGTCCTAAAATGTGTACTGTCTGAGTAAAGGAATCTATAAGCGATTTTGAAAAAAATTTTCCCAATCTAACTTTCTACTACAAAGTTCTTAATATTTTGACAAGGCAAACCAATACACTAAAATGTGAAACCTTTTACTCAATTTCTAAATTCGACATTCTAAAGTGATTCATAAATCATTTTTCAAATTTCTCAGAATAAATACTTTACTTAAGAAATATGGAGACTTACCAAGCACATTATGGTACAACTTTCTAAAGAGAATAAATTAAAAAAGAAAAGAAAGAAAGGAAGAAACAAAGCAAAATGGAGGCAGTACCTTTTTGTGAAACTTTTGTTCAGGTTACGTATATACCATTCAGGCTGACTTGAAAAATTAATAGACACAGCAAAGTAAACTGAGCATTTATAAAATATTTTAAGGTATGAAGGTCTATTTGAATAATACCAAAAGAAAAAAAGAACACTGGTAGACTGATTCAACTGTTAAGATTAATAACCCTGATAGCTCTAAACACTAATAAATAACAGAACATAATAATGAAAACAGACAATTGTTTGATCCAGCTGCAATAAAAGCAGTGCTATAGACTGGGTGGTTTATGGAAAACATAAATTTATTTTTCACAATTCTGAAGGCTGGGGTGTTCAAGATGAAAGGGCCTGTGGATTTGATGTCTGGGGAGAACCAATTTCCTTGTTCATTGACAGCAATCTTCTCCCTGTATCCTCACACAGCAGAGGAAGCAAGAGATCCCTCTATGACCCTTTTAATAAGGGACATTTATCGTCTCATGACCTAATCACCTTCCAAAGGTCCCACCTCCAAAGAGCATCACACTGGGGATTTAGTTTCAACATATGAGTTTGGGGGGACACATGTAGTCTATAATATTCTATCCCTGGGCCCCCCAGATTCACATATTTCTTACAGGCAAAATACATTCATTCCATCCCAATAACCTAGAAAGCATTAACTGGTTCCAGCATCATTATTAAAGTCTAGGTTCTAAGTTTCACCTAAATATCATTTAAATCAGACATAGGTGAGACTCAAGGTATGATTCATGGGAAGGGAAGGGCTTATGATTCATGGGAAGGGAAGGGCTTCCCTTCAGCCTGAAGGGAAATGTGCCTGATACTGTCCATGCTCAAGGTATGAGCAAACTGCTGTCCAGCTATGAACATGTGAAATCAAACATGTTATGTGCTTCCAAAATGTAACGGTAAGACAGGCACAGTACAGACATTCCCATTCCAAATGGGAAGAAGAGGAAAGAAGAAAGTCTGCAACCCACCCAGGAAAGGTTCATAAAGGCATAAGAATAATTCTCTTTGGCTCTGTGCTCTGCTCTCCAGGCCCACTGGGCCCACGGTTCTGCCTGAACAGGTTGGGGCCCCAAAGCTCCGGGCTGCCCTACCCTCACTGTGGTTCTCCAGGGTTGGGGTCCTGGGACCTTGGCTCAAGCCTTGTCCTTGGAAATCTGGGTGGAGGTAGTCATGCCCCCCAAGGCTCTCCTGGGCACAGCCCAACCTCGCTGGGTCATCACTGGAGCAGCACCTGGGGCAGCCTAGGAACTCAGCCTGAGTATGGGGAGTGGAAAGCACAAAGGGAGATGGTGCCAAGATGGACCAGGTCTGGAGGGCACCACCGCCCCCTTACAGTCTTCCACTGTCTTGGACAATAGCCTCTGGCTTCGCTTCTGTCAAGATGGCTGACTAATCGCCTTATCAGTCTCTCAACCACACCCTTAGCGTTTGTTCTTTCCTGGACAGGCTTTCTCATTCTTTTCAATATGGATCCGCTGAAGAATTTCCAAATCTTTAACTTCTGTGTTGTGCTTCCTTTCCAGTTAACAATTCCGTCTTTAAATCAGTTCTCTCTTCTCACATTTTACTATGAGCAGTCAAGAGAAACCAGGCCACTCCTTCAACACTTTGCTTAGAAATGGCTTTGGTTAAATATCTGACTTCATCCCTTACAAGTCCTACCTGCCACAAAACACTACAGCAGGAATGAGCCAAGTTCTTTGCCACTTTATAACCAGCACAGCCTTTCCTCCAGTTTCCAATAGCTTGTTCCTCATGACCATCTAAGAACCCATCGGAATGGCCTTTAACGTCCATATTTCTACCAACATTTTACTTGAGATTACTTAGGGATTTTCTAGGAAGATTGAGGTTTCTCTACAGCCCCCTCTTTTGTTTCTGAGCTCTTACCAGAGTCACTTTAAAAAATCCATTTATGTCATCACAGGCTTTTTGTAGCCTGCACCTCAAACCTCCTCAGTCTCTACCAAGTATCCAGTTCCAAAGCCCCTTCCACATTTTATATATTTGTTATAGCAGCATCGCCACTTCTCAGGGCCAATTTCTTAGTCAATTTGGGCTGCTAAAACAAAGTATTATAGATCAAGTGCCGTATAAACAACAGAAACTGATTTCTCACAGTTCTGAAGGCTGGAAGTCTGAGGTTAGGGTGCCAGCAAAGTCCCAACCTTGGGGTGCAGACTTCTCATTGTATCCTCACAGGACGGGGCAGCAAGCTCTCCTCTATTGCTAACAAGGACTAAGCCCATTCTTGAGGACCCCACTCCATCACCTAATCACCTCCCAAAGGCCCCGCCTCCAAATACCATCACATAGGTTAGGTTTTAGCACACCAATCTTGGGCTAGCATGGGGGTGGGGGGTTGGGGTGGAATACAAACATTCAATCTATAATAGTTGTCCTTTCTGACTCTTGAAATCATGAATGGGAATGATGCAGTAAAATATTTGTCTTTGTTTTTAGTCACTAAGCCATGTCCAGTTCTTTGCGATACCATGGACTGTAGCCTGCCAGGCTCCTCTGTCTATGGGATTTTCCAGGCAAGAATACCAGAGAGGGTTGGCCATTTCCTTCTCCAGTGGATCTTCCCAACCCAGGGGTCGAACCCACGTCTCCTGTATTGGCAGGTGGATTCTTTACCACTGAGCTACCTGGTTAAGAAGGGTATAAATTGCCAGGCATCCACCAAAATAATGTTTAGATCTTGGCCAGTTTTTCCACTCACTCATTCAGTCAGTCACTCAACAGGTGTTTTATTGAGCACCTACAACATGCCAGGCTGTATTCCAGGAGGTAGAAATAGGGTAATGAACAAGACAGGTAAGATCCCACTTTCATGGAGCTGACCCCTAATGAAGAATACCACACAATACAGGTTCATATCTGGCCCAGAAAGACAAAGGCAGAACACAATCCACAGACCTAAAAGAAACAAGACTCATCAGACAAGAACATCAAGAATTGTCCCAAGATGGTGCATATCTGGGCAAACCTGTACACATACTCGTTTCTTGGCTCCCTTCTCTCCTGGACTTCCCTTATGAAAACCCCTCTAGGAAAGGTTCCAACCAATTCAGTCACACTTAGATACAAATGGCTGGCCTATTAGTCCTCTCCGACGTGTCTGCATTTCATTACCTTTAGACACCAGGAGTTCTTAGGCAGGAGAAAGGAATTTGAGGGACCCTCCCAAGGTCACATCATGCACCTATTTCTAAGGAAATATTAATCATGCAACAGCTCTGCTGCAGGACAGCATTGGGCTTGTTTAGGCAACAGCGTATGGTTCATTAACTATGAAACACTCAGAACCTGAAGGGAAGCGTGCCTGATACTGTCCACGTGTCCCTCCAGGTGCTCTGTCCACCTTTCTCCACCCAGCCCTGCTGCCCAGAAGGCTGGCCTTTGAGCACTGCATCGATGGATTTCTTTGTTTTCTGTACTTTGACTGAGCTCAGGTTGAGGGACTCACCAGCAGGAGATGGAGAGGAGGAAAAAAGAGAGGGCCTGGTTTCCCTGTTTTCTCCCTCCCTGCCTGGGCTATTGGCTGGCGTCCTTCTACTGAAAATCATGGATGGCTCCCACCACAGCTCTAACCATCCACACCCATCACGCTGAAGGTGTCCCCAGAGGAGGTTAAAGCTCCATGCTGGTGCTCCTCCACTCCTAGGGGGTAGAGTCTGCCCGCTGACCTCTCCTTAGCTGACCCACTCTATCAGACATGTGCTGCAAGGCCAGCATTGCTTTCAGATCAGAGACTGACTCTGGGCACTGGCTTCATTTTTAAGGTCAAGGACTAGGAGGGGTGAACATCCTATAAATGGTGTTTCCTCTGAGAATCAGCAGTGACTCACCAAACAGAATAAAACTCAAGGCATGGATGACTAGTATGACCCCAGGACCTTGGCAGAAAAGGAAAGCCTCAGAAAGGCCATGGCTTACCTTTCTGTGTTCAGTGGAGGGCTGCGGGCAGACGAGCTGGAGTCCAAGCAGCAGGAGGGAACCCAGGACACTGAAAAGGAAAAATAGCAACAGGCAGAGCTGTGAGCACGTTCTAGGCAGCAGCATATAGTGGAAAGGTATGTTTCCGTTTCATCTTTGGAAGGAAGTGAAAGTCACTAAGTTGCGTCTGACTCTTTGTGACCCCATGGACTATACAGTCCACGGAATTCTCCAGGCCAGAATACTGGAGTGGGTAGCTTTTCCCTTCTCCAGGGGATCTTCCCAACCCAGGGATCAAACGCAGGTCTGCCGCATTGCAGGCAGATTCTTTACCAGCTGAGCCACAAGGGAAGGAGCACAGCCCAACTGGGCCCTAGGATGTAAACTCAGTGAAGACGCAAAGGGCTAGCCCCACAGGCAAGGAGACAGCCGAGTGCTGTGGGTGGGGCCTTGGCATGAGGCAGACCTGGGATCAAACTCTGCTTTACCACTTGCTGGCAAGGTTTCCAGGTCAGGACATTGAATTTCTTTGAGCCTCAGTCTCCTTCCTTGTAAGATCAGGATACAACAGAGGCTGGCTGGAGGTCTGGGAAGGCTGCATAAGATAACACATGGTGCCTGGCACAGAGTAAGTACTCATGCATGTTGGTCCTCATGGAGGCGGTAATGTCAGCCCAGAAGGGGGGCTTCCGAGCCTGGACAGGGAAGTTCCCCTCCCACACCCTGGGCTTCCTCAGACCCATTCCTCTGTCTGTCCTTGGCTCTTCAGTGTCACATATGTTCTCCACGGGTGGGATTAGCTGTGTTAAGCCCTACTGTCACCAGCCCTGATTAGGGCTTGTCATCAAATAAAGAGAAGGTGTAGAAATAGGAGCCAACTGGCCCCAAGGCAGCAGGGTGAGCTGGAAGAACATGAAGCTTTGGATTCAAACACTTTGAGGCTAGAATCCCAACTCTGTCATTCCCATCCAGGTGATCCTGGGTGAGCCCACGTCTGTGAGCCTTAAGGTTGCCATATGTAAGGATCACCAAGGACAACAGAGGTGAACACGCCCAGCACAGTTAGTGAGTCACTGCCAGTTAATTAAATGCCCAGAGCGCCCTAACGTCACGTCATCAACGGCACTGTTTGAAGCATCAGAGTGAAAAGGCCACTGGTCCTACTTGGTTGTCTTTGGAATCCTCTTAGGGTTAAACCCTGAGCACAGTCAGGTAACCCAGTGGTTCTCAACCTTTTAGAGGCCTCCGACAAAGCTGAGAGATGAGCCCTTGTGCTGTGTAGAGGTAGGCACAAGGAGAATCTGTCTGAAGCTGGGGGCAGGGGAGGGGGTGGTAAGACCTGTGGAGTTAGGAAAGCTCCCACCATCTCTAGGAACCCTAAGTTCCACCCTCACTCCCACTGTGTATAGATGAGTCTGGTCCTAGGAAACCACACAGAATGGATGTGGCCAGACTGGCTAGAGATCATGTGATGGGACAAGAAGCAGGAGGAAGGGATATGCTGCTGCTGCTCAGTTGCTCAGTCATGTCTAACTCTTTGCTACCCCATGGATGCCAGGTGCCCCTGTACCAAGGTGTTAAATGTATGGCTGCATTGAGGCCCCAAAACTAAGAACCAAGGGGATGACATATGCACACATTCCAAAGGGAAGAATGCAACCATCTGTTCAGGACCAGAAATGGAGGTGTCCTCCTCTGGCCCCACCCATCCTCAACCTTCGGCCTGAACAAGGAGTGCGGTATGGGCTGGAGAATGGGACACGTTTGCTAGGGATACAGGAGTGCTGAGCACAGCCCCTCCATCCTGCTACAAGGGGAAGAAATAAGTAGGGCAACCATTTAAGAGCTTGATCTGGACCCTCTGTGTCTGCAGTACACTGAGTGGTGCTTGACTGTCCCCTGAAAAGTATCTAAAGGTCAAAACCTAGCTGGAGTGTTGGGAGCACAGAGTGATTAGAGAGAGCTGGAGTGCGAGCAGTCTGTGTACCTAGAACTTGCAGGGGCAGGAGAGGCTGGGGTTCTCCTGTGGAAAATGGGACTTAAGTCCTCCAGTAAGGACCTCCTCAAAGAAGATAAACTCATCAGGATCAGGTAACCCCCAAAGACAGGGTGATATGAGGTGTGTACCCATGGGGCCCGGGAGCTGGGGGAAGGTGGTAAAGGGGCAGCCGATGTTTGCACAGCCTGCACCAGGGGATCCACAGCAGGAGACCCCAGCGAGGGGAGGTTCTTCAAAGGACCAGCCAAAGTGCCCTGAAAGGAGAATCCACAGTGTTGACATCTGCCAAGCCAAGACAGCCACATCAGCTGACAGTGGGCACCACTCCTATTGGGATCCTCCATGCCCAGTTACCTCTCTCCCCCATGCTCCCTCCTGGAGGAACAAGGACCAGAAGGAGAGGGCACAGAGGGGAACCAGGAGTATGAAGAAACCAGCCAAGCCTTCTCTTCCCTACTACAGTGCTCTGAGGCCAGACCAGGCCCAGGATGTGGGAGGAAAGGAGCTTTAAATTGGATAGGAGACTAAAGATTTTATATCTGACTAGACTTTCTTTTAATGTAGCAAAATATACACAAAATCCCTCCAAGTAAGGCATCTATTCAGAAAAATATTAAAATGAGTGGTGAAAAGAATCAAGGAGTTGATTTATACTTGCTGAGGCTCTAAGCCAGTGCTGTCCAAGACAACTTTCTGTGAGGATGAAAATGTTCTGTCTCTGTACTATCCAATGCACAGGCACATGGATTTGTGCTGCTCAGCACACAGGGGGCTAAGGATGCAGGTCTGGATGGTGAAGTTACTGATGTCTTAGATTCATCCAAAAATGACCCAAGGAAAATGAAAACTAAAGCTACTAAAGGAAAACTAAAACTTCTAGAAGGATGGACATGTAGCCATTAAAGCTATCCCTCCTACACATACACACATCTTTGGGGGCTTTTTGATACTTGTAAGTGAGACTGCTCATTAAACCTGCAACAGACCAGAAAACCACCTATCTGTCTTCCCTCGACAAGGCAGGGCCATTTAAAGAAGTAGGTGTGAACACGGTGATGAGAAAAGAACAGTTATTTTCTACTTGCATTCTTACTAGATTTAGGTTGATCTAGAAATCAAGAGACGTGGGCATCACAATTCCAGAGTTTATGCTCCTTGGTTACATAACCTTGGGCAGATCACCTTTGCACCTCAATTCCTTCATCTGTAAAATGGGAATAATAGCACCCGCCCTGACTGTCTCAAATGAGTTTATGTGCAAGAAAATACATTATGAAGCTGTGCCCACAAATCTGAATCACTTGTAACACATTCTGGCACTGTTTACTCATTTAAAAAGAAAACCAGATTGGTGTGGTTTTGTTAAAAAAAACAAACAGCAGCTCCAGAAATGTGTTACACCTCAGCCCTTCAAAGTTCTTGGCACACACCTAAGCCACATATTTGTAATGCAATCAGGAGCTGTTTTGCATAACCACTCACCCCAGGCTGCACTGCCATAATAGTCAGGGGGACCTGGAGTGGGAGAAGGAGTGGAAAATGGGAGAAGGGGAAATTTTAGGTTTTCCACTCTCTTGGAGAAACTACATTCCAGGGTTGCCTGGTCAACCCTCCTCCCAGATATGGCTATAGCATGTTCCCTCCCCACCACACCCTCTCCCAACCTAGCCTATTTCTATTTCTCCACAACACTTACCATCTCACGTGTTGTTGTTATTTAGTCGCTAAGTCATGTCCAACACTTTTGCAACTCCATGGACTGTAGCCCGCCATGCTCCTCAGTACAGGAGATTTCCCAGGCAGAAATAGTGGAGCGGGTTGTCATTTCCTCCTCCAGGGGATCTTCCCAACTCAGGGATCGAACCTGTGGCTCCTGCATTGGCAGGCAGATTCTTTACCACTGAGCCACCAGGGAAGCCCTACCATCTCACATAGTATGTCTTTATTCACTTAAACTTCTTCCTCTGCCCACTAGGATATAAGCTCCACGAGATCAGGGAGCCTGTTTGGTCACTCCTCTATCTCCCAGCACCAAGCAGAGTGTGTGCTATATAGAAAGAGCTTAATTCATTGAATTAATGAATATGCCTTCATCATCTTGTGACCTGTGAAATTTCAAGATGAGTGGAAATAGTGAAAATTAACGCATTTTAAAGTGTCCAAAATAATGCTGGGAGATTTTAAAAGCTATTTTATGAAGGATTTATAAAAATCAGTATGTTTTGAAGTCTCTGCATCTGTGTGTTCAGTTGCTCAGTGGTGTCCGACTCTTCATGACCCTTTGAACTGTAGCCCACCAGGCTCCTCTGTCCATGGGATTTTTCAGGCGAGAATACTGGAGTCTCTACATGACTTCCCCCAAATTTGTTCTTAAAGGATTTACACAGGTCTGGTAACAAAATGTTTGTGAGTGCTTCTTGTTGCAAAAAGGCTACGCGAGTTATCTTTAGATGTTCAAATGCTTCTTTTCTTCATCAAGTCGGGCCCTAGTGAGGCTCAGATGCATAGGGGTACCCAATAAAATTCATGCTGGAATAAAATCTTAGTTATTAAGTGGGCTCTGCTCTGAATGGAATAGAATAAATTCCCCCAGAGGGGAAATTATTCTTTGGACTGCAATCGCAGCAGCCAGAGCAATATATAACCCCAGGGGCCAGATGAAACTCGGCCAAGGGCTGGAAGCTTCCCACCCCTACACTGCAGACTCCACTTTAGGACACCCCACCCTCCTCACACATACCTATCTAATTGGTAGTCCATAGCTGTGCCCACAGCTCTTCAAAACACTGGCAATCTGGCCCAAAGTCTTGTTCCTGCTGACCCAATTCGAAATTAATGTTTGGGGAATGGGAGAGCATGTGTGTGTCTGTGTGTGTGCAACTCGTGTGTTATTTCACTTTGATAGTTTGCTTTGGCAAACTGCTCCCAGCTTGCAACGTTTTGACAGATTGAAGGCTACCAGGGCCTTTGGCAAACAGATCACATACTCCCCTCCAAGCGGTGGGGGGAGCCACATTCCTAGCAAGACTTTCCGATTCACCTTGCAGGAGAAACAACCCAACAGTTCACACCAATCAGAAAAAAAAAGTCATGCCATTTACCCAACCCTGTTCTAGATTTTAAACACTCCATCATTTCATTTCCTGTAGAAAATAATGCTCATTGAAATTTGGTACAAGATTGACATCATGGAACTGGGACTCTGCCCTTCTGTATCTGCCTGGGCCAACACTTCCCCCAAACCCTCACCCCCACCCCAATCATCCTGGACTCTAGCGAGGGTGGATCATGTCACAGACACTGTGTGCCTGGGATTATCTCAATGAACTCAGTGCCACTTGAACACGGTCAAACTACAAAACAAGAAAAAGAGAGGGGAAAAAAAAAAAAAACCCAAACCTTTACTTCTTTTCCTCTTCAGTTAATACAACCCAAGAGATATTTTGGGAGCAACCTGATCAGGAATAAAATTATATCGACCTTTGAAAAGAGAGCCAAAATCTTAGCACTGAAGTGAAATCTCCACGTACTGCACTCTGGAGATCAAAAATGATTGTTAAGCATTCATTTTACTGTATTCAGTCCAACCCTCTAACTTCCTCTCACAGCAGTTAAACAGTAAAGGCAAGAAGGGAAGGAGATGAGTTACAAATGACATTAGCCAGAAGACCACACAGTTACCACTGATCTCAACGCTTACAAGTATTATTTCATGTAATTGCCACAACCATCCTGTCAGACACTTTGTTTATACCCACTCTGCAGGTGAGGAAACTGAGGCATAGAGATGCCAAGTCACTTAGTACAAGGTATTGAGTGGCGAAGCCTGATTCCAAACCAACGGTCAGTGTCTCGGCCTGGACCCTTAACCACTATGGTCTGGGCCTCCTAGGACACAACACACCGTGAAACCAAGCATTTGTCATTTTATTACACCAATTTTCTTCCCCGGTCTGTATAAGGTGGTGGCTTCCCACATCTGTTTTACTTTCTGTCATTTCTTGCAAAAAATAATCAGAGAATAAGTAGATACAGGAAAACATGTACCAGTCTCACTAGAGAATATTCTAAAATAATTGAAACTAGCCATTGAAATTCCAAACTTTAAAAAAGTGCATTCTATTTCTTTGCCCCGCTTTCTCATACAGAGTATGCTGAGCTGTAGTAACCTTGTTTAGATGGCTCAGAGTCACCAGAGTATCAATCAATCGGTGCAGCAGAAGGTGGCAGCCTTGGAGCAGAGCAGGCTGAGAACACGGAGACGCCTGGGGCTTTCTGAATCCAGTTGGCCCTCTGCCGGTTCCTGCCTGCTGTCAGGCACTGCTCACCTTACTGTGGATGAGCCTGCGCCTCTTAACTCCGCTTCCTTAGGGTCAGCCTTGGCCGCGAAAACCTTTAGACAACCAAGCAGCAGCCAAACCAAGACCAAACAGGTTCAAGGAGAAGGCCTGGCTGGCTGTCATGGAGTAAATGTTTCCATTTTAGAGTCGGACTTAAGGACACCTCTTCTAACTGCATATTTGTTTTTATTGCTTATTTCCAGGTTCTCAACTCTCACAGCCATTTGTGTTTTCTGGACTGGGGTCTCTGGAAAAGTGAGGTGTCCTGTCACAGCACAGCTTTCTTTTTTCCTTAATTTATTTGGCTGCAGCATGTGGGATCTCTGATCTTCGTTGCAGCAAGTAGGATCTTTAGTTGCAACCTGCGGACTCTTAGTTGTAGCATGTGGGATCCCTGACCAGGGACTGAACCCAGGTCTCCTGAACTGGGAGTGTGGAGTGTTAGCCACTGGACCACCAGGGAAGTCCTTCAGCAAATTCCTCAGCTCAGTGGTAGGTTTCTTGAGGAAACTGTTTCTAATACACCTTTGCAACAAACAGAACAACCAGCACAGTCTTAGTCCAAATGCAGGGCCAGTAAATAACAAGTGAAAAAAGAAAGGAAAGAGAGAATGAAGTGAGAGGAAAAAGGAAAACCGGAGAGAGAGAGGAAATACCAGTCACCAGGAAATACAAAGTCCTGCTGTGAATGACACTTTCATCAATAAAGTGTTTTCTAAGTACATCCCTAGAATTCCCTGTTGGAAAAACAGAAACTGGTGAGGAAGGGGGCAGGGTAGGGTGGTGGGGGTGGGGACAATCGCAATGGGTGGATCTCTACAAGTTGAAGATATTGATTCTGACCCCCAGGGAAGCGGGTGGGGTGTCGATATTAACCTGAGCCATACAAATTTATTTCAGTACATAAGGAACAGGTAGTTGGCAGCTCAGGGACACACCTTGACTGCGTTGAATCTTTTAGGTACAGAAGGTTCTAGAAAATACCACTGTTAAGTTCTGAGGGATGAGGATGCATGCCAGGTACAGGACTGTGCCAGGCATAAAGAAAAATCAATACTGTCTGAACACCTGCCATCGTTTTATAGGGAGGGGTTTGCCAAGACCGTCCTCCAAGAAACTGTTTTATTTCCTCCTAGCCTCTATGCCTATCATTCAGATGGCTCCTACTGGGCTTCCCACAAAAGATTCCAGCAGGTTCTTCCCTGGTACTCTTCTGCACTCACCAGATGAGTTGTGTTCCTATGGAATTTAACCATGGTCCCCAAATCGATGATGCCAGGGCTTTGTAATTACATAAAATATTCAAACAGTACACAAGCCCATGAAACAAAACGCGAAAAGAAAGAGTAGTTGGTAGTTGTTTCTACACAAATGAAGCTGAATGCTTTGGAAAAGACTTGATAAAGGCAAGTTGCCAAGAAAAAAAACAAAAAAAAAACTGGCAAATTTGGTGTGGATTGGACAACTGTAAATGATTAGAAGCAAAAATAATAAAAATTCAGCATCATTCTATATTCAGATTGCTTTGCAAATGTCTTAGATTCTCATTCCACTTGAAAGAAACCCAAATGGAAACCTTTGATAATGCTATGGGTGTGGTTTGTGCAAGAAAGACAATCAGGGGTTCACGCTCAAGGAAAAGTCCTTGGCCCCCACATCAAACACTTGGTGAGTGTACATGTGTTTTATGTTAAAAATAAACTGTTAAATGTGTGTGTCTGTATCACTTGTACGATTTTCTGCTTTAACCTACTTTTATAATTAAGTAAAAATCCTGATTAGGAAAGAAAAATCTACTTTATTTCTCTCACATTAAAGAGAACTATTAATTTATTCATTCAATGTTCAACAAATCATGGGTTGGCCAAAAAGTTCACTTGAGTTTTTCTGTAACATCTTATAGAAAAACTCGAATGAATTTTTTGGCCAATCCAATATTTATTACGCATCAATTGGGTAGTGGTTTCAATGTGGGCCAGAGCTGATCTCAGCCTGGCCTCTTCTGCTTTCTGTCCTGCCCCTCCCCTCCCCTTATGCCCCTGCCCTTTCCTTATACCCCTCCCCTTCCCTTATGCCCCTCCCCTCCTCTTGCTCCTCCCCTTCCCTTACTGCCCCGCCCCTCTTCCTGCCCTCCCCCTCCTTCTCCTGCCCTCCCCTCCTTCTCCTGCCCCTCTGGCTTCCTCCTTCTACCCTACCCTTTCCTTCTACCCCTCCTCCTGCCCCCCTCCCACCACTCCCCTCTCTCCTGCCCCTTCCTTCCTCCGGCCTCTCTCCATCCTCCTTCTGTCCCTCCCTGCTCCATCTCTTCCTTGTATTCTTCCTTCTCTTATTTCCCCTCCTCCTCCACCCCACTTCTTGGTCACTGGCACAGGAACACTAACTGATCCCATGACCCTTCCCAATTATCACAGATTTCCCTACTCCAAAGGGAGTCTCAGTTTTCACACCTCAGCTATCACTACTTTGGGCATTCTCTTTCTTGCACTTAGACTTTTTCAACCGCCTTCTTTCTTGCTTTTTGTCTTCAGGATCTTTTTCCAGTTCTCCAAGAACTGGAACCTTTCTCTTTCTCATTTCCTCAATCCCTTATGGTTGTATTTCTCAATAAAGTAGCTGACAGGCATTACAGTAATATTCCTGTACTGAACTGTGTATCAAGGAAAAGAAAAGCCTCACGTTTCAGAAGACTAAAACCAGACACTTGACCTAGGGCCATCAACCTGTAAAACCCTTAAAATGATCCAGAACTCTCCTTCATAAGATCTATAAAAATCACCATCTAACCCTGTAATCCCTCTAATTACATCTGTATTTCTTCAAAAACTACTATTCCAAATAAGAATCCCCGAATCAGCTTTAACCATTTGCTTGGCATTTTCAATAGTTTTGTTTTCCTCTGTGTTTTCATTTCAAAGATATATTATGTCAACTGCACAAAAGCACTCTACGAGGTAAAGAAACAGCCCTTGGTTGGCTGGTCATCTTCAACTGTTATGCTGCTTCTAGAGAGAAAACTGAGTTTCATTCCTCTCGATCACTGAACAAACACACAAAGATGTAATTGTACATACAAGGGAAAAAAAAAAAAAAAACGGTGCACAATTTGGAGCAAGTCTTTAAGAGATAAATACGCTCCTGTATTACTTAGTGCCTTTTCCTCTCTAACTTGTGATAGGTGACAAATCTTGATCTAGCCTTGACCAACTCTGCTCCAAATGGATATCACCTGTCCTGAATTTTGCACAGCATTCAAGACTCATCCAAGGTTCAAAGGCAACTCAATAACCAGCTCCATGTAGAGTTAGTCTTAGTGTTTCTTCTGCTACTGCATTTAACTGTGGCTCTTTTTATTACCACAGACTCTGAGCATGGCAGAGGCACTCTTGCTATATTAATACTCAGGGCTTCTCCGTCTCTTTCAATGAGAGAGAAGCTGGCTTTCTGTTTCCCTGTGGCTTGGCAAGAACTGGGGAGGGATTTTTAAACAAAATCTCTGTGTATCAGAATTGTGAATCCCCTTCAATTTTTTTTTCCTCTCAGGGGTTTTCTTGGCGACTAACTCCTAATTTTGACCTGTTTTCTCTATAGGTAGAGATATCCTCCAGCTTTTCCTATTAATCTTTATGTATTTGGCTGCCTTGGTCAATATTCTTTTTTTAAACCCTGAGTATTTGTGTGTCTCTGTGTGTTTCTCATCTACCAGTTTTATCAAAGACTTTTACTCTTAAAGTAACCATGGCCCTTTCCCCCAGAACATTTTGAAAAGTATTTAAACAAAAGACATTCTTGCTTTTTTTTTCCCCCTCCCCCTCAGGTTAAAATATATTTATGTGGGCCTTGAAACAGAATGCAAAATGGTTTATGAGCACCTGGCTTATAAAGAAGGAGACTTGGTGGAAATCTTCAGCTGAGCTGTCCTGAAGACTTGCCTGTAATCATAACTCATATATTCTTTCCTTAGAGCAGGACTGTTGGAGAAATGTCCTGCAGAGTTGTTGTTGTTTACTCACTAAGTCACGTCCGACTCTTTGCAACCCCATGGACGGTAGCCTACTAGGCTTCTCTGTCTATGAGATTTCCCAGGCAAGAGTACTGGAGTGGGTTGCCATTTCCTCCTCCAGGGGATCTTCCTGACCCAGGGATCGAACCCACATCTCCTGCTAACCTCTGAGCCAGCTGGGAAGCATCGTCTGACTGAGCAGCTCTTTTCAAACAATCCCTTCAGCAGGACCCTAATCCTAGAGGCCTGTCAAGACTCCCAGAGTTCTGCCTGGAGGGTAGCAAGGCCACATCCAGCTTTCAACAGCTCCTACCCTGCTAACTTCTAATCTGTTGGCAATTTCTCTGAAATAATGCACAGCTTGGAGGTGAGCCCACCAGGCCTCCCTGGGAGATGGCCTCCATATCACAGATCATTACAGAGGTTAACTGCAGGGGCATCAATTAAAATTCCAAACATTAAGAAAAAAAAAAAATTTGCAGAAGGGACTTCTCTCAGATGAAGCCCTTCCTGTACAGCCTGGGTGGCCCCACATTTTTGAGGGTCTTCAGTACTCAAGGGGGCCTTTCTGATAGCAGCCAGACTCACACTTGCTTACCACTTGCTTACTACATGAGGAAACAACGTTTAATCTGCTGCTCTTTTTAATTCAATTAAATATACAACTGTGACTTCCACTTCTGTGTCTCCCATTGGGTCCTGGTGCTCAAATAGGTGTGGTCCTAACATGACTGAGTGGTCCAACTGCATGTCTCACTCCCCTGTGGTTTTACAGCAGGACATGGGAGCTTCACAAACTGGATATACATTTTATGTCCTGAAACAGCTTTTAAACTGTGTTTTAAACTATGGCTAAAAACTGTCCCCATGCTAATTTAGATACCAAAAGTGAACACTGAAGAGACTCAGGCTGCTCTGTTCATGGCTGGACTTTGTAGAGGCCTCAGAATAGAGCACTTCCTGCCTTCTCTGACTCTTTCTGACACATTGGTTTATGTCACTGACGAAGAAGCTTATAGCTCTGCGTGGGTCTTTGGACTGCAGGCCTGCACATGTCAGTTCATGTAAAATTATACAAGCAATTACAGACTAAGAGTACACACACGCACTGTACTCACTGAAATGCCAGCCATGGGCTAAGAGCATCTGCCTGACAAGTGCTCTAGCCCTGGTTGAGCCATTACATGTGGCACCATCATAATAACATGTTATAGACCGTTTTCACTTTTCATTGTAAATTCTGGGCATTTGGGACTATCATAGTTATGGAGGGAAAAAAAACAAGATAACCTTAGTGATTGAACTTTCAAATAAAAAGTTCTTTTCCCTTTCTAGATTCTGAGTCAATTTCTTTAAAGAGTATCCTGAGATTGTAAAATGAGCTTCACTAAAGAACTGTTACCAATTGCAATTACTTACCTAGATGGACCAAGATGTTCTGATTACTATGCAGCTAAAACCAGTCACAAGATAATTGCGATGCAGAGGCTAACGTATAAGCTATCATCTGTAAAATCTGATTCCAAATTATCATGTTTATGCAAATAGACTCATGAATCTCATAATGTGTAAACATTACAAATTCAAACTTCTAAAATAAATTTCCCTTAATAAAATACTGCCATTGGCTATTTTATAATGATGAGGTTTTTTTTACATAGGATTTTGATTGAAGAATTTTTAAAGGGGTCTGCCATCTTTAGGAAAGCTTGAAAAAAGTCTCAATATACAGACTAAATTCCAGAGCACCAAGCCTTTTCCCTGAGTCTGCACTCAAGGAATGGGCATCAGGAGATAAACACTGATTTTCTGATCTGCATACAGAGCCCACACTACTTGTTCCACTTACTTTGCATGGTTGATATCAGTATCAAATGAAAAATGCAGGCGCAAGTCACAGATGCTTTGAACAAACAGGACCAGAGAGGCCACCTTTTAAATATACCAGCTCAATTATATCACAATCTGTGGGGATGTAGCGAGAGGACAATATTTAAAGTTCTTCAGGTAATTTTATTATGCAGCCATGATAAATACCCACAAGTCCATTAACATTTTTATTTTAAGAAAAATCTGAGGGACTTTTCTGGCGCTCCAGTGGTTAAGACTTCATGCTTCCAATGCAGGGGACATGGGTTAAATCCCTGGTTGGGGAACTAGGATCCCGTATGCCAAGCAGAGTTTTTGAATAAATAATAAATGAAAACTCTGAGTCCTAGATATCTCTCAGTGAATAGCAGAGCACAGCATAGAGCCCAAGCCACTTAATCTCAGTCTAAGCACTTCTCACCACAGCACATAGCTGTCCTGGCCTCAGCAGTCTTTGTGAGTATCAAACTTACTACACATATGTACATGGCACATCAAAAGTATCTGTGAGATGCAGGCCCTCAAGGCTCATTACTAGAAAAATATACAGTAAAATTCAAATATTGAATTGTTTATTTTCTTATTTTCTTTTCAAAAGATTTTCCACTCACCTGAGAGACTCCATGACACAGGAAACCATGGTCCTGGGTGTCCCAGGAAAAAGCAAGGGCTCCTCAGAGATGTTGCCAATTTTCTGCAGATGGGGGTGATGTTCAACTCCTACAGAAGAATAACAATGCTATTTTTAGTATCATCAGCTTACAAAGAGTCTAGAATCTAAGATTCTGCAGCTTAGGCCAGCCTGTTCAACAAGAAGTGAGCAAACGGAAGACATTAGGACAAAAATACCATTGCCCATTTATGCCCAGTTATGGTCACCAGATTGCCCAAATGAAAACTGATTATGTATGAAAGTGAGGTAACAAATTTACAGGACACTCAGCACAGTGACCCATAGGAAATGCTTAATAAGCTACCATCAGTAAGACTACTTCAGAGCCCAAGCTAACATCAGAGTTGTCACTAGGCAAGTGTACATTGGAAATCTTGTTCCATCCATTAAAGGCTACTTGACCCATTAGAAAGTCTTTTCACCTCTGTGTCCTGGTTACTCCACCTGTACAGTAGGGGTAAAAATACTGCCTAAACACAAAGAGAAATGGTGTCTGGATACTGACAAACCTTGACAACATCACACAAGTGAAATACAAAAGGCTACGTATTATATAGAAAGTGAAGTCGCTCAGATGTGTCCGACTCTTTGCGACCCCATGGACAGTAGCCTACCAGGCTCCGAGATCCATGGGATTTTCCAGGCAAGAATACTGGAGTCGGCTGCCATTTCCTTCTCCAGGGGATCTTCCCAACCCAGGGATCGAACCTGGGTCTTCTGCACAGCAGACAGATGCTTTACCGTCTGAGCCACTAGAGTGATCCTAGTGGACTTCCCTGGTGGCTCAGACAGTAAAGTGTCTGCCTACAATGCGGGAGAGCCAGGTTTGATCCCCTGGAGAAGGAAACAGCAACCCACTCCAGTACTCTTGCCTGGAAAATCCCATGGACGGAGGATCCTGGTCGGCTACCATCCACGGGGTCGAAAAGAGCCAGACAAGACTGAGCGACTTCACTTTCACTTTCATTTTCACATATTGTATGATTCCATTTACAGGAAGTGTTCAGAACAGGGAAATCTATAGAGACAAAAAAAAATACATTCGTGATTACCAAGGTGAGGAGGGTGGAGAGGGGCTACTTGGAGGGTGTGAGGATTCCGCCTGAGGTGACAAAAATGTGCTAAAGTTAGATCGTGATGATGGCTGTACAATTTTGTGAACACACTAAAAAAAAAAGTTTAATTCTACACGTTAAATCGGCAAAGTATATGGCATGTGAATTACATCTCAATAAAACTGTTCAGGACTTCCCTGGTGGTCCAGTGGTTAGGACTCCGTGCTTCCACACAGAGAGGGAGCGAGTTCACTCTCTGGTGGGGGAACTAAGATCCTACACACCATGTGCTACGGACAAAAACAACAAAACAGGAAAAAAAAATAAAACCTGTTCAAAAAATACATCCTAAAGAACCGAGGCAGGTTGTGAATAAACGAGTGGACACTGTTATATGCTTAGCCCAGTGCCTAGAACAGAGGATGCTCAATTAAAAGTAGCTGTGGGGAATTCCCCGGCACTCCAGTGGTTAGAACTCAGCGCTTTCATTGCACAGGGCCTGTTTTCAATCTCTGGTCAGGGACTCAGATCCTGTACATCATGGAAAAAAAAAAAAAAAAACCTGAAAAAAATAAAAGTATCTCTGAAGATACCGATGCAGGAAGAGGTCAAGTAACATCAAGTCTGTTGTCACAGTAACAACAGGAAGGTAAAACCCCTCACCTACAAACACTACTCCATTCAGAAAATTGCACTAAACACAATTCCTTAACATCGTCAAATGAGGCAATGGTTTCAAAGGCACATTATAAATAGCATCAGACAGCCTGGGATGGGAGGCTGGGTTGGAATGTAATGGAACTTGGGGAGAAAAATCGTGGTCCAGACTCCTCTCCTCACACACCTCCTCCCAGGGAAAGACAAAGAAATGAAGCAGGGTTTCAAGGTGTGCCCGGGAGTCCTCATTAATAAAGCCAGAGTTTTCCAAAATCATTGGTTTCCAAATTCTCCTCAGGACTTCACACTTCCTTTTCACTAGAAGGGCGAGGTGGGGGATAAATTACAAGGACTTATGAAAAGACTGAAGAATCAGAAAATTCCGTTTGCAGGGGAAAATAATCAAGATGTTTAAAGTCACCACCAGCCATTTCTGGGGGTTATTAAGACAGTCAAATCTCTTGACTGTAATCACCCCTAATTAGCCATCAGCAACTCATGAAATTACTCATGGTATTGAGGACCCTTAAATTCCTGGGCCTCAGCCAAAAGTTACACTGAGATCCACCAGGAAGAAGGCCAACAAGTGGGAATTGGAACAGTTAAAACTCCTCTGAATCCGAGGCATGGTCCTCTTACTCTTGGCTGGGAAGCGGATACGCACAAAGACGGGATTTAACTTGGGAGTCAGATGAAATCTCTGCCAAGCTCTTGATAATGATCAACTAATCAGTAATTATTTACTTAGTATTTGGGGCACTCAGGTTCTTTCCAAGGTGCTATGGAATTCAGGAGAAGATGAGGCAATGCAGAGTCTTACTTTCCAACTTAAAACGTGGATAAGTTTTAGAGACGTGAAAATGTGTGGGAAAAGGTCAGAGTCATCCAGAATAACTTAGGGTAAAGAGTGTGATGCAGATACCCTGAGCATAAATGGAGCTAGTTCAGGAGGAGAATCACTGGGGAGCTAGTATCAACAAAGAAGGTAGAACTGAAAATCAGTCCTTAGAGCCTGTGCGGGTTACAAAAGAACAATCCAGAGGGGTTGGCAAGAGTGTACACTACAGCCTGAAAGACCTGGATCGAGGGCCAACGTTCCCACTTATTAACCAGGTGACCTCAGGCAATTAACCTTTCAGACTTTCAACTTCCTCATCTGTAAAATGGGGGTGCTGCTGCTGCTGCTAAGTCGCTTCAGTAGTGTCCGACTCTGTGCGACCCCAGAGACGGCAGCCCACCAGGCTCCCCCATCCCTGGGATTCTCCAGGCAAGAACACTGGAGTGGGTTGCCATTTCTCCTCCAATGCAGAAAAGTGAAAAGTGAAAGTGAAGTTGCTCAGTCGTGTCCGAAGCTTAAGGACCTCATGGACTGCAGCCTACCAGGCTCCTCCGTCCATGGGATTTTCCAGGCAAGAGTACTGGAGTGGGGTGCCATTGCCTTCTCCGAAAATGGGGGTACTATCTGTAATACGGTTGTTTTGAGTATTAAATATTTATTGAGAGTCCATGATGTGGATGCTAAACACTCACTCTCTTTCTCTCTCTCACACACACACATCAGGCTTGGTCCCTGCCCTGAAGGAAATTACTGGGTTGGCCAAAAATTTTATTCGAGTTCTTCCATAAGATGTAACAGAAAAAAACCTGAATGAACTTTCTGGCCAACTCGATATAATCTAGATGCTAGAGGGCTGCACACCTGTAAGAAAGTGAAGCATAAATAAGTATAAAAATAAAACTGTGATAAGAGCCATGGAAGAAAGTGCAGGTGCCTCAGAAAGTATACTGGACAGTGGTCAGAGATGGTCCCTCTGAAGAAGGCCTTTATGCTGGGTTTTGAGGGGTGAGTAGGAGTCAGTCAGGTGAAAAGGGAGGGGGCACTCCCGGGAGAGGGAATCACACATGAAAGGTGTGTAAAGATCCGGGAGGAAGGAGGAGGCAGCACAGCAGGAACGTAGCAATTGAAGGAGAACACAGGGAGAGCCGATCCTCTGCTGAGTAATAAAGTCCCCAGAAGGTGGTAAATGGCTGGCTGAGGTGGGCAAGGGAAGGAGGTGTCAAAAGTGACTCCCCCCAGATTTCTGGTGGATGGAAGTAGCAAAGGAGATGTTAATGGAGCTTTTCGGGTTTTGTCAGGAAAGGAAGGGCAACAGTGAGGAAAGAGGGCGTGATACAAAGCAGTGGTTTCCAAATCTGACACGAAGTCAACCAGAAAAACATCTTAAATCATCAAAACAGTTTGAAAATAGATTTACAACTGCTGCTGATAACCACGAGCCTCGTTCTTTCTGTGTATTTTGCCTTTGGATATTTGCTGATAACAGAAGGAAGCCAACACGATTAGCATGTCATTTTAAAATACAGTTCCTTTCATCTTTATGCCACCCTTTTAAAATTTCCATTTTGAGTGCATGTTTTGTGTGGTCACATCATACACTGGTAGGTTAAAAAAATAACCAAACATAGACTAGTGCTATATGCTGAAACATTTTTTATGGATGGGGTGCAATCAAAAAAAATTTGTGGCGGCCACTACTCTTGAATGTTTTTTGACCAACTTTTTGTCAGATGTGACTGGTCACTTTTATCTCCTGAGATGGTTGGTGAGCGTGTCCTGGCATCCACTTGGGTTTCCATGACTATAATAGGGAATAACAAATCTGACTCCATGTTGGATCTTTCTCTCTTAACTTTTGCACTATATTGCTTTTGCTACAAGTTAACCACTCAAGGGATGTTGCCTATAGTTTAAAGTGTACATAATGGTCCATCTCAGGGAACCTTGCCTCCCACACCTGAGCATTAAGCTAAAATACCTTTGTTTAGCTCACAGGAAACCTCCTGAACAGGCCCACCTGTGAATAGCTACAGGAAGGAAGAAACTAACACATGCCCTCTGGAGTCTGGCTGGAACCAGGAAATCATTCCAACAACTTGTCACCCTTTTGGAAGGCTTCCCTAGTGGGTCGGTGGTAAAGAATCCGCCTGCAATGCAGGTTATGCGGGTTTGATCCCTGTGTCAGGAAGATCCCCTGGAGAAGGAAACGGCAACCCACTCCAACGTCTTTGCTTGAGAAATCCCATGGACAGAGAAGCCTGGCAGGTTATTGTCTGTGGGGTCACAAAAGAATCGGACACAACTCAGTGAGTAAACAACAGTGATAACCCTTTTTGCTTTACTCTTCACCTCCCCTTCTTTGTTCTATAAAAGAAACTAGCATCCAAACCTGGGCAAGATGCTTCTTTGGGATAATAGTCCACCATCCCCACGGCTTTCCAAATAAAGTCACTATTCCTTGCCCCCAAAACTCTCCATTGACTGGCCTGTGGCCTGTCCTGCGGCGAACAGTACAAGCTTGGACATGCTACCATGGTTAGTATGTGTGAAATCAGTTCTGCTTTTCAAACTGTGGGTCATGACCCATTAGTCTGTCATGAAATCAACTGCGTGAGTCACGACCTGCACCTTTTTAAATGAAAGAGAAAATAGCAGTGTTTATCACACACAGTGAGGCTAAGTGAGTATGTCTCACTGAGGCTCCTGGTCAGAAAAGTTTAGAAGCCCTGGCTCTGGTGGATCAGAAGGTACTGCGGGATTCTCACTGTGATGGGGGGAATAAAATCATGAAGATGGAGCCAAGACATGTTACCCAAGCCCTGGGAAATGCCAGGAGAATTCTGATGAGATGGATGAGAAAGAGCCCTTGTAGGTTCTGGAGTGGGGAGGGACCTGATGAAAGTGAAGTTTCCCAAAAACCCACTTGGCCACAGCTCCAGGACTGAGTAAACACGCTATCTGTGGAGTGAGTCGCCTTTGGGGGTTTGCTCCTGTTGATTTATAACCTTTCTTGACAGTGAACGAAAAATAATCAAACAATCTAGTTTCTGTTGGAACATATGCTCCCTGGGCGCTGGAAGCCCCACTGGCTCTCCTTTCCACAGAGAGCTTGCACGAAGGCTGGACCAGGCACGTGACATGGCTCAGGCCAAAGTCACAGGCCCCAACACCTCGAGGGTGGGAAGGATGTGGCAGCAGGTGCGAAGGCTGGGGACGAGAGGATGGAAAGAAGGCCAGGAGAGATGTGACTCAGGACGGGTCACCGTGCCCTAGGCACTGGCACAGCTGTGCTGCCCTTTCTGACAGTCCACCTCTGAGCATCCTTCCTGCCCCTTCTCCTCCTGGCCTGCAGAACCCCTGGAAGATCCCCGTCTCTGATTTCAGCGTATCCCAGAAAGAAGCATCTGCTCAGCCTCTCAGGTTTGGGTTCAGTGAGACCACCTTGTAGCCACATCCCAACCACAGACAAGCCAGTCCCCCTCCCATCCCCCTATAAGGGAATTCCCACAAGGGAAAGCCACCACCCAGACAAACAAAGGCCCTAGTCCCTGAGGAGAGGAAGTGACTCACCAGTGCAAGAATGAGAATCAGAGGTTTCAGAGAGAGGGGCCATTTAGACCCCAAGTCAGCACCCAGGAGGATCATGAGTGAGGACGAGTCTCAGAACCTACCTATTCCTCTGTGAAAGTTGCCCCCGAGGGTCCTGATATGCTGCAGCCTCCATCCTGCCCTGTCCTGTCTTCATCAAAAACGCCAACATCACCTTCTCCTGTCCTGCCTGTGTCTTCTAACAGAACTGTCCTCTCTTAGAAGTCTGGCCCGCTGTGTACTGCGCCCCTACCTGAGGCCCAGTTGTCCATGGACCAGAGTACCAGGTGTCAGCTCCCAACATCAGGGCATCCAACCCACCTCTGTCTTAAATTATCAGAAAAGTGGAAGAAAACTCAATGCCAGGAATCAACTTTTACTACGCATCAGATACACAACATAAGCATGTGATCTAATTCTCACAGCAAAACTGAGACTACGCGATGGGTAGAGGATAGGGCTTGAACTTGAAGACAGACCACCAACCACAGGGCTTCTCCTCTTTTCACTTTATTAAAATCACTGCCTCCCACGTGGCAGAGAATCATAGCTGGACACTCAATAAATGAATGAAGGGAAGGATAGATGCCACCCCAAGGGGACTGGGTGTATCTCACCTATTTTGCTAGGAGATGAAACATTTCAAGACATGACTTGACTGTGCCATGAACATCACTTAGAGCAAAGTGAGCCAAGATGAGCAATGTAATAACCTATTATTTCAGATAATAATAATATAGCTGGGAACTCTAACAAACACCTATTGAGTGGGTGCCATGTGTCATATGGTATTCTGAGAATTTCATATTCATTCATTCTTATAACAACCCCATGAAAGAGGTATTATGGAGAAATGGAGGTGCCATGAAGTCAAATAACTCTCCCAAAGTCACCCAGCTAGCAGGTGGGAGAGTCACAATACAACCCAGGCAGCCTGAGCCCAGAGTTTATGCACTTAACCATCATTTGATGCTGCTTGCTATCCACATACAAACAGTGCCAGCTTAAAGGAGCAAGACAGAGGTTGCATCTGCTGCTGTCTTCTCCCTGGTGTCATCTAGAGTTAAAGGAACATTCTAAGTCTCAATAGGTACGTTGGATTCCTCAAGTCCCAACACAGCAGAGTGGTCCCATGTCTTCTGTAGGGCTGGGACCAGTCATCCTGAGATCATCCTTGAGTATTTGTATGGGGGCGTATAGGTTACCAGCTAAAGAGCTTTCAATACCTCTTGGGTTAGGAAGCTTCATGTGAGAGAGTACATATGACAAGGGGTGGGGGATCCCTGCCCTTGAGGAGCTTAAACTTTTATCAAGGCAGCCAAATAAACACACAAAAGTGAAAGTGAAAGTCGCTCACTTGTGTCGGACTCTTTGCAACCCCATGGACTATACAGCCCATGGAATTCTCTAGGCCAGAATACTGGAGTGGGCAGCCTTTCCCTTCTCCACGGGATCTTCCCAATCCAGGGATCGAACCCAAGTCTCCTGCATTGCAGGCAGATTCTTTACCAGCTAAGCCACAAGGGAAACCCCAATACACAAATACATAAATAAATATTTCTTTCACAGTGACACATTACCCAAGACAGTGACCAATGGCTGGTACAGGCAAAAGGAATGCCAACAGTCCAAAAAAGTAAATATCACAGTGGACTTTTATTGTTAGCACTTACATTATTCTTTCAAGAGAGAAATATCCTTTGAAGAGTCACCATTAACAACCAGGTGGGCAAATTTGCCAGCCAACAATGGGAGGTACAGGACAGAAGCTAGAAGCTTGTAAGCTAGAAGCTTACAAGAGAATGGATTATCATCTCTTTTAACAGAGATGTTAGGCATGCTTGCTCTATGCTCTGTTTATGCTTCTCCCTCACTGGCCGGGGAGCTTCGCAAGGCCAGGGATAAGTTTATTCATCTTTACATCTTTGCTCATCTTTGCCTGGTACACAGTGGCTATGCAATAAAAGCTTGATGAATGAATGAAGGATGAATGGTGTGTGTCTCCAACAGACTTTTACTGAATTGCTAGGTGCTCAATGAATTGCTACAGACTGCCCTTGAGACAGAATGAAGGCACCAGGCCACTGCAGATGCATGCTGCCTCCACAGCGGGTCCAACCCTCCCAAGCCCTCTGCTGGCCATCATCATTCGCCACAGCCCTTTCAGGAAATCCTGCCCCAGGCTGCAGTGCTGTGCTCTGCTGTGCTTAGTCTCTCAGTTGTGTCTGACTCTTTGTGACCTCATGCAGTGTAGCCTGCCAGGCTCCTCTGTCCATGGGGATTCTCCAGGCAAGAATACTGGACTGGGTTGCCATGCTCTCCTCCAGGGGATCTTCCCAACCCAGGGATGGAACCCAGGTCTCCCACATTGCAGGTGGATTCTTTACCATCTGAGCCACCATGGAAGCCCAGGGTATTGAGGAAAATAGACCTTAGGGCCCCAGACCTGGTCACATTTCCAGTATCACCCTACTGGGCTGAGGCCAGCCAGAGAGATGGGCCCCAGACATTCCCTCTGCTCTCTGTCTTTGGTCTTTTCTCCTACCCCTTGCAAAGCCCATCCTTCTTCCACATCATATTGAAACTCAGCCACAGAACTCATGTCTTCCCACTGAACCTCCATTCTGCAAATCGTCTGGCTTGCCCAGAGCATCCTGAAAAGCCAGAGAATTGGAATTTAGAAAAAATGTTGAGAAGATCTTAAAACTCCCTGGATACTTTTAAGCAAACACATGACAGCAGGTTTTTGCTAACTCATTAAAGAAATCACCTTAGTTCTCCTTTCTTCCCTGGAGAAACTAGGTAATCAGCATGGATTAGTCAAGGATTTCAAGGCAAACTACATCATTTTCACGGTCATTGACATTAATGTGGTGTATATTTGTTTTCACTCCTAAAAAATGTTTCCCAGGTAACCCAGGAAAACAGTCTAGGGTAGAAATATCAGGCAGGCAAGATATTTTCAATAAATGAGCCATTTGTTCCTGCTTCTGTACAGAGTTGCTTTTTCAATTTCAGATGACATGACACTACAGATAAAAGGGAGAAATGTATTGGAGTAAGAGTGCTTTCTCTTGTCCAAATATTACTTACTTAGTCATTTGATTTACAGCACTTGATAAACCTGGTTGAATTTCTCTACTTCTGTGTAGGTATCACATTCAGAGCTCCAACCCAGCAATTGTCACAGTGTATCATTATGATTGGTGCTTTCCTTTCCTCCCCATAACAGGACACTACAGAAGAGTAAAGACTTTTCTCAAGGAATTATTTTTTATATTCTTGGTTCCTAGAACAGCACTTCGGGGCCCAGTAGGTGTTCTGTGACGACAGGAAGAACTTACATTCAATCTCACTTGGAGGGCCTTCTCTTCAGGCATGATTGTAATACATTCCAAACGTACTGATGCCCAGCCTACAGTCTGAATAGAGACTCTACTGCTTTGTAATAACTATAACTGTTTCTGAAATTAACACCATCAATGACATTCTCTGCTCTCTTCAGACACACATCGTAGTGAACTGTGAAGGGATGCAGGCCACTCTCACTAGGAATCAAAGATACCTACAGACAGACTCCATTTTTCCTCCCTGCTCAGAATTCAACCCCTCCCCAGCATCCTCTGCCAAGAATGATTTATAATCCCTGGGTTGTAGACATCGAAGGAAACAAGGTCAGACTTCCACAGCCTGAGCTCTGCACAAGAACCACAGATTTTCTGACGTGCTACCCAAGCCTTCTCCAAGATGATGAGCCATCTCATTGCAAAAAGCAATATATTTTCCAGCCACTTTTGATCGAACGCAGGTGGCCATGGGACTAAGGGCAGCTCTTGCTCAGGCTGAGCTACCCTTCTGGCCCACTTTCTCTCCTTTTGCTATAAGGTCCAGGTCCTGACATCCACAAATGGCCCTTGGCCCTCTGGCAATCACCTGTGTACATCTGTGTATGCACACACACACACACACACACACACACCAGGTAAGGCGGGTGTGCCAAGTGTACTAACAGAACAAACTCACAGACAACAAGTGTCATTTTTACCCATAAGGTGGGTCTAGGTGAGACTTAACGGCTGTTGAAAAAAGATGTTTATAAAATTGTACATGTTTACTGAAGAAAAATTGAAAACGACAGGGAAACATAAAGAGGAAAGTGATAATTACTCATAATAACCTCGCAATCCCAGTTAGCCACTCAATGTTTTTGGTGTTTTTCCTTCTGGCGTTTGTTTCTATGCTTAATAATTTTATATGAAGTGGAAGTGTTAGTCACTCAGTCACGTACGACTCTTTGTGACCCCATAGACTGTAGCCTGTCAGGCTCCTCTGTCCATGGAATTCTTCAAACAAGAACACTGGAGTGGGTAGCCATTGCCTTCTCCAGGGGATTTTTCTGACCCAGGGATCGAATCCAGGTGTCCCGTATTGCAGGCAGATTCTTTACCGTCTGAGTCCCCAGGGCTGGTGGATACACTCTTTGAAAACAACCCATAAGTAAGAAGGATCTTAAATAGTTATACCTTTTGGCTTAGTGATTCTGGCTTTAGGAATCTAGTATAAGGACCTAAGCAGAGAAACGGGTAAAGAATTTCCTACAAAGATATTCATCACAGATTCCAACAATAAAGGAATTCCTTACATATGTTATCTGGCTTCCATGGGGTTAACTATTACGCAGTGATTAAAATATTTATGAATGTTACTAATAAAATGCTTATGATTTAAAGTGAAAAATAAATGCAAAACTATTTAAGTGATTATATATAGAACATATAGATAACATACATAGTTCAGTTCAGTTCAGTCGCTCAGTTGTGTCCAGCTCATTGCGACCCCATGAATTGCAGCACGCCAGGCCTCCCTGTCCATCACCAACTCCCGGAGTTCACTCAGACTCACGACAGAGGATGAGATGGCTGGATGGCATCACTGACTCGATGGACGTGAGTTTGAGTGAACATACATAAGTAAATATTAATAAGTAATATAAAGATTATGCATAAGTATATATTAATAAGTGATATACAGACAACATATATAAGTATATATTCTGTATTTTAGTATAGAATATTAAAATATTTTAATCACTGTTTAATAGTTCATCCCATGGAAGCCAGATAACATTGTCTAAGGAATTCTTTTATTGTTGGAATCTGTGACAAATATCCTTATAGGAAATTCTTTACCTGTTTCTCTGTTTAGTTCCTTACAGTAGATTCTTACTTTAGATTCTACCTTACAGTAGATGCCCTCTCCAATGCATGAAAGTGAAAAGTGAAAGTGAAGTCGCTCAGTCGTGTCCGACTCTTAGCGACCCCATGGACTGCAGCCCACCAGGCTCCTCCGCCCATGGGATTTTCCAGGCAAGAGTACTGGAGTGGGGTGCCATTGCCTTCTCCGTGCCAATAATGTTAGCATTATAATAGTTTCCAATTTGATACATAGTTAGTTAGGATAAGCAAGTAGCTACAACAAGCCATCCCAGAGTTTCAAAGGTTTTGAAAAAAGGTTTGACAAAAAGTTTTTGCTCAATTCATTATCTGATGTGGGTTGGCAGGGGCATTCTGCTCCACACAGGCATGCAGGCATCCAAGGAGCCAGTCTCCTTTCACCTAAGGACGTCACCATTGTCTAGGGCCTCAGAATCCTCTACTGGTTTTCTTTTTTTTTTCCACTTTCCATTCAGTGAACAAACAAGGGAAAAGGGAAAGCATGCGAGACTGAGCTGACAGCTTCACAGAGGTAATTTAAGTCACCGCCACTCTCCTATTCCATTAGTCATATGGCCACACCTAACTGCAGAGCCTGTAGGAAGGTGGTCTGTCCACATTCCCAGGAGGAAACTTTTGGGTAAATGACTTTTCCTGGTACAGGATGGGCATCAATGTGTTAGTCACAATAGGTGAAAAAAAAAGTCATTTTAACTGTATTTCCTTTGATTATTAGTAAAGTTGGAACAGATTTTCATTTTTATTACCCATGTGCACTATCCTGTGCATTTTGCCAGTTTTTCTGTTGAGTTCATAATGTTTTCAGTTGAGCTTTAAGAAGCACTTTCTATATTAAGGACATTGACTCTTATTTTCTCAAGTTCTTTCAGTTTGATTTTTGTCTTTTAATTTTGCCTTTAAATTTTATGGAAATAAGTTTTCTTTTTTTTTTTTCCTGCCATACAGTAGATCCTTGTTAGTTCAGTTCAATCGCTCAGTCACGTCCAACTCTTTGCGACTCCAAGGACGGCAGCACGTCAGGCTTCCCTGTCCATCATCAACTCCCGGAGCTTAATCAAACTCAGGTCCATCGAGTCAGTGATGCCACCTAACCATCTCATCCTCTGTCGTCCCCTTCTCCTCCTGCCCTCAATCTTTCCCAGCATCAGCGTCTTTTCCAGTGAGTCAGTTCTTCGCATCAGATGGCCAAAGTATTGGAGTTTCAGCTTCAGCATGAGTCCTTCCAAAGAATATTCAGGACCGATTTCCTTTAGGATGGACTGGCTGGACCTCCTTGCAGTCCAAGGGACTCTCAAGAGTCTTCTCCAACACCACAGTTCAAAAGCATCAATTTTTCAGCAGTCAGCTTTCTTTATCGTCCAACTCTCACATCCATACATAACTACTGAAAAAATCATAGCTTTGACAAGGTGGACTTTTGTTGGCAAAGTGATGTCTCTGCTTTTTAATATGCTGTCTAGCTTGGTCATAGCTTTTCTTTCAAGGAGCAAGCGTGTTTTAATTTTATGGCTGCAGTCACCATCTGTAGTGATTTTGGAGCCTAAGAAAATAAACTCTCTTACTGTTTCCACTGTTTTCCCATCTATTTCCCATGAAGTGATGGGACCAGATGCCATGATCTTCATTTTCTGAATGTTGAGCTTTAAGCCAACAGTTTCACTCTCCTCTTTCACTTTCATCAAGAGGCTCTTTAGGTCTTCACTTTCTGCCATAAGGGTGATGTCATCTGCATATCTGATGTTATTGATATTTCTCCCGGCAATCTTGACCCCAGCTTGTGCTTCCTCCAGTCCAGTGTTTCTCATGATGTACTCTGCATATAAGTTAAATAAGCAGGGTGACAATATATAGCCTTGACGTACTCCTTTCCCAGTTTGGAACCAGTCTGTTGTTCCATGTCCGGTTCTAACTGTTGCTTCTTGACCTGCATACAGATATCTCAGGAGGCAGGTCAGGTGGTCTGGTATTCCCATCTCTTTAAGAATTTTCCACAGTTTGTTGTGATCCACACAGTCAAAAGCTTTGGCATAGTCAATAAGGCCTTTGGCAACTTGTTAGTTACCTATTTTATTTACTTTTTGTCACAATATTTATTTATGTGATTTCTTAACCCAGTGCAGACTTCTCTCCAGTATTAAGAGTCAAAACCTTGGGGGAGGGGATTTATGACAGTTGAATGCTGTGAGGAAGCATGGTTTTATTTATTTTTTAAATTTTTTATTTACTTTTTATTTTTGTTTCGAGGTACAAATGATTAACAGTGTCGTCACAATCTTTAAATCTATCAGTCATTTCCTTTGTGACTTTCTGATTGACATCTCCTCACAAAATCTCAAAGCACACAAAAACTGGGAGATTCTAACCCAACTCTCCAAATCCATTATTTTTTTAGTCATGATTCACAGATGAATAAACTGATGCTCAATGAAACCAGATAACTGTTACAAAGTATCACAGCTAATTAGACACAGAGCTCAGACTAGAGATTTTTGATTTTTAATGAGTGTGTAATACGTGACAGCTTGCACTGAACACTTTTCAAACATTATTTTATGAGGCAGGTGCTATCGATATGCCCATTTTACAGAGGAGGAAACTGAGGCTGCGAGCAGTGAAGCACTGTGCCCAAGGTCACCAGAAGCAATATGCCCCTAGTAAGGAGCAGAAGCGTGATGAAACCCAAGGCCACCTGGCTTGTCTCGGCACTCCACTAAGTTGCCTCTCAGGTCCCCTGACACACTGCGTCAGATACACATTTCCTGGAGAGCTGTTTGTGTTCACATTCACCAGGTACGCAACACAGGTTGCAGCCTGGGTCTGGCCAGGGGAGCTGGTATGCGTGAGGTTGTGCTCTGCGTGTTCACTCCACTACTGCTTTGGCCTTGAATCCAAAATGTCATCTCAGTGCCCCCACACACATGCCCGTCCAGAACACATCCTGGCTCCATGTGCCTCGACCGCCGTAAATCAGCCAGCCACACACTTTGCCCTTGGTGCTTCTGAACATCAGAGGAAAGGATTTGCCTTTTCCTGCTCGGCACATTTGAGTTATGTCATTATTTTTTTAAGCGATAGAAATCTAGTCAATGATTTGTAGCAATCACTGCTGTGCAATGTAGGCTGAAAGGCTCCATATATCCTTACGGAGGGAAACAGAAACCCAGCAAATTAGTCCTATTTCCTTGACACAATTCTGTGATAGGCTGGTATTAGGTAAAGCTGAAATCGGGTGCTGTGATTAAAAGATGATGATAATGCAAACCAGACGGCCATCTTGCGAATTAGGAAATGTTTTCAAGGAAACCAAGAGAGGCAAGTCATTGAAGTCAAAGGTCACCCAGAGGTCAAGGGGGACGATAAAAGGCAACTGGGTTTAGGAAGAATAAAACTGTTACTGTACCCTTTTTCTTGAACCCCATCATCAGAGGCCATGCAAGTCTATTCCCTGCCTGTCTCCTCTGTCTGCCTCACTGACTTTCCTTGTGACCCAAACAAGCATAGAAAAATATCAATCATAACCCACCCCCGACTAATGAGCTGTGTACACTGGGTAAGGACTCTTACACTCTGACCTCTTTGATAATTATCTCATGATGAGGTCTCGAAAACCCAACATGAGACCTACTCTCTCATTCAGATGCTTTCCTGAATTTCTAGTTTCCTCCTGCTGGTGGTGGCCCACCCAAGATGAATAATAAAAGGACTTGGACCTGGTCATCACTTCCACACCAAGCTCTCTTTCTGCCACCCTTTCCTGCTTTGGTGGTGGTATAACTATTCTTTTTTTTTAATATTAATTTTGTATTTGGCTGCACCTGGTCTTAGTTGTGGCACACAGGATCTTCAGAGTCATGTGGGATCTTTCGTTGCAGTGCACAGATTCTCTAGTTGAGAGGCACAGGCTCAGCTGCTCCACGGCATGTGGTATCTTAGTTCCCTGACCAGGGGTGGAACCCACATTTCCAGCATTTCAAGTCAGATTCTTAACCACCGGACCACCACCAGGGGAAATCCTGGTATCCCTATTCTTCCAATGAATAAAGCTCAAAGCCTGCCTGGGCTCCTGTGATTCCCCCTCCAGTGAGCCTCAGGCCCCATCTCTCACCAGCTCTCAATTCTGCATTTGTATTATCTCTCAGATAAACCTTCCCCTCTGCTCTCCATCTTCTACCGGCCTCTTCAAATCATCATCCAGATCACGGCAGTTAGTGTTTCTTCCACTTCCCCTATGCACCTTTACCAAAAATCAGATGGGCACACTTCTGGGTCCTCTATTTTGTCCTTTGCCAACACCACATGGTCTCGATTATTTTAGCGCTAAGTCTTGAAACCTAGAAGACTGATTCCTTCTACTATCTTTTTTTTTTTTTTTTTTTTTTTTTAGATTTATTTATTTACTTAATTTGTTTTTGACTGTGGTGGGTCTTTGTTGCTGCATGAAGGCTTTCTCTAGTTGCAACAAGCGGGGGCTACTCTGTTGTGGTGCACGGGCTTCTCATTTCGGTGACTTCTCTTGTGGACCACAGGCCCTAGGTGCATGGGCTTCAGGAGTGGCAGCACATGGGCTCAGTAGTTGTGGTACCTGGGCTTCATTGACCCATGGCGTGTGGAGTGTTCCCGGACCAGGGATTGAACCAATGTCCCTTGCATTGCAAGGCAGATACTTAACCACTGGACCACCAGGGAAGCCCCCTGATTCTTCCTACTTTCTTTCTTTTCAACATTATTTTCAGAAATTTGAGTATAGACATATTTTGGTATGGATTTCTTTGGGTTTATCCTGTTTGGAATTTACTAAGCTCCTTGAATCTAGAGACCTTCCTAACCTCAAGAAGTTTTCAGCAATAAGTTCATTGAGAACTTTTTCATTCCCATCCTCTTTCCTCTCTACTGGGATTTCAAAGACACAAAATGTTAGATCTTTTGTTAGTCCTACAGGTCCCTGAGAATCTGTTCTTCTTTTCTTCCACTCATCTATTTTTCTCTCTGTTGATCAGATTGGGGAATTTTATGGTTATATCTTCAAATTCACTGATTCATCTCCATTTTGCTGTTTAGCCCATCCAGTGAGATTTTTTTTCAGTTATTGTCTTCTTCAATTCTAAATTTTCATTTGGTTTTTCTTTATGCCTTTTGTTTCTTTGCTGAGACTTCCTTTTTTCTCATTTAAGCACGTTCGTATCTGCTCACTGAAGCATTTTCATGATGACTGCTTCAATATCTTTGTCAGAAAACTGCCACATCTCTGTCATTTCAGCTTTGGCATCAGTTGATTGTCTCTTCTCATTAGGTTTGAGACCCCCATGTATCTTGGTGTGACAAGTGGTTTTTAATTGAAACCTGGACATTTTAGGTATTCCCTTATGAGGCTCTAGAAATTACTTAAACATTCCATTTTAGCTGGCTTACTCTGACACTGCTTCAGCAGAGGAAGGGAAATCCTACCACATTACAGTCAGGTGGGGACAGAAGTTCAAGTTCCCCACTTGGCCTTCACGGACAGCTAGCTGAGTGGGCAGGGGACTCGTTATTACACTGAGCAGGTTAGGAGGTTCTAGCTTCCAAGCACGTCTCCACTGATACTTTCCTGGCTGGGAGGGGTAGGAGGGCCTTGTCACGGTGCCTCACATGGCCTCCACTGGCACACTGGGGCGGGGGCAGGAAGCAGGAGGGAATGCACGGCCTAGTTACTGCTGGGTGGTGGGAAGAGTCCTGACTCTCCACGAGGCCTCTACTGACCACCCAGTGGGGCGGGACCAGGCCATCTTACTGCTGCTGGGTGGGAGTGAAGGCCCAGGTTCCCCACGTATCTCAACTGAGAATTGAGTGCTCAGAAATGGCTATCATCATTCATTTAGGAGTGAGGAATGAGTGACCCCAGAGACAGAGTAGAATGGGATACTGGAGATTAAATGGCAAAGCAGTGGCAAAGTCAGGACTGAACACCCATGCCCCTGGCTCCAAGACCACCTGTCTACACACCAAAGAATTCCAAAAATACAGCAAGAATGCCAGCCCCCTGCCAATATAACAATGCAAAATCTCACCAGCCAAAGGGTAGCGGCTGCCTCTCTTCACATCCTGCCAGACCCCAGGCCAGAAAGCACACGTGGTTATGCACATCAGCCCCCTGAACAACACAAACACACGTCTACTCAAGACGGGCCTTCCATCCAACACACACAGCAAAAGCACACTCGCGAGCCAAGAACTACAGCATCACAGTCACCTTCGGGGCTGGTGGTCTCCCATCTGGAGAGGATCCTGGCTTTCCTACCGTTGGAATCTCTGAAACCAAGATACACCCAGGAGCTGTGGACCTCAGAGCAGCCAGCAGGCCAGGCGCCCCCCTCCTGGCTGGAGAGCCGAGTCTGCACCCAGCTGGAGGCGCCTGCCTCAAACCTGGGGCCTCTCTTCTGGCCCCAGCCGCAGTCTCAGCACAGCACTGCTTATTCTCCGGCAAGGGAAAGCTGGTGACCTGGGAGGGGAAGCTGCTTTCTAACAGCCTTTGTTTTTGTTTCCATTTAAAAAGGTTAGTGACTTTACTGGATGTGGAAAGAACCAAAGTAACAATTTCAAAGAGGCTCAGCATGTTTTGGAGCTGACCGAATATATAGAGCTTTTGGGTGGGGAGGAAAAGAAAGGGAAGTGAAGGAATAAAGTTTATCCCACATTCGCCACGCACCAGACATACCCCTTGGTGCTCCATCGTGCCTTCTCCTGGCTTCTGCAACAGCCATTCCAGCCAGAAGCAAGTTCCAAACCCCTTACCATAGGCCATCAGACTGTCCAGAGGCAGGCAGAGGTTGCAAGACCCCAGCATGGTACACAACCGTGAACAATGTTACAGGATGCAATTTGAATCATGAGATGGAGTGATGTAACTATTAAGAAACTGGTTGGATGCCTAAATTTCAAAACAATAAGATTTACATTTTAAAATTCACAAGAATAACTTGGCTACATTGGTATCACCCAGGCTCATAAATACCCACAATCATTTGATAGAATCTGTGAACTTAGCTATGCTGTTATGAGCACTGGAATGTCTATGAGTGATTTTGTTGACTACAGGGCTACTTTGACATTTACTCTTTTTATTTTTTTAACATTCACTCAGTTGAAGACAATTTTCACATATTATAGTCATCTAGGCCAGGGGTCAGCAAACTTTGGCCAGTGGGCCAAACCTGTCCCAGTGCCTGGTCTTGTCACATTTTCAAATGGCTCAACAAATATTGAAAGGATACTACTTTACGATGTGAAAATTATATGCAATTCAAATTGCAGTGTCCATAACTAAGGTTTTACTGCCTATTCATTTATGTATCAACTATGGCTGCTTTTGTGCTCAAAAGGCAGAGCTGATTAGTTGTAACAAAGACCCTACAGCCTGCAACTGGTCATTTACAAAAAGAGCTTGCTGGTCTCTGGTCTGGATGGTGCTGGACTGAAAACACGCTGAGATGATGAGGGTGACCACCACCAGCAGCAGCTGTTGAGGAAGCCAAACACCCATCCTGAGATACAAGCGGGCTGCTTGTGAGCAAGCCCTCTGCGCAGCACTGGTGATAAGCAGGGCACTGTGAAAAGCCACGTTCAAGCAAAATTATGCACCAAGCACCCGTGAACTCTCTGTACATTTATTTTACGGGAAAAAACATGGTCTGAATGATGAGAGATCTGAATTCCGTGAGGTTTTCAAGAACGCAGTCCTCCAGGTATGGAGCAAAAGGAACCCTCTTGCACTCTTGGTGGGAATGTAAATTGATTACAGCCACTATGGAGAACAGTATGGAGGTTCCCTAAAAAACTAAAACTAGAACTATCATATGACCCAGCAATCCCACTCCTGGGCATGTAGCAAGAGAAAACTATAATTCAAACAGATAAATGTATCCAGTGTTCACTACAGCACTATTTACAACAGCCAGGACATGGAAGCAACCCGAATGTCCATCCACAGAGGAGTGGATAAAGGAGATGTGATACATATATACAATGGAATATTACTCAGCCATAAAAAGAAACTGTGCCACTTGCAGAGATGTGAATGGAACTAGAGACTATCATACAGAGTAAAGTACGTCAGAAAGAGAAAAACAAATAGCATATATTAATGCATATACATGGAATCTAGAAAAATGGTACAGATGACCTTATTTGCAAAGCAGAAATAGAGACAGGCGTAGAGAAGACATATATGGATACCAAGGTGAGGGCGGGGAAGATGAACTGGGAGGTTGGGATTGACATATATACACTGTTGACACTATATATAAAATTGACAACTAATGAAAGCCTAGTGCACAGCACAGAGAACTCTACTCGATGCTCTGCAGTGACCTAAATGAGAGTCCAAAACAGAGAGGATATATGTAAAAAAAACAAAAGAATGCAGCCCTCCCATAAAACAGGCTTATGCATCTTCCTTCTCCCACACAGCCTCCCATTTGAGGGTGCAGCGCTTCAGTCTCTGTGGCTTCCCACCGCTGTCACGCTGATGCCTTTCTCCTGGGCTCCCCTGCCTTCCTCCTGCATATAACGTTGGCCACAGGGATCTCCTCACCTGCACCCTCCAAGGCTGTAAGGCAGGAACACCAGTTCCCTTCTCCTTAAGGAGGACAGATGCCCCAGGGCTGACAGCCTCGCGCAGGCCTCGGTTTCACGAGTGAATGAACGCTGCACACACCACCTCCTCTCTCACGGCAAGCACGGGGATCATCAGTCTGTGTCAGAGACGAGGAAGCTGGAGTTCGGAGAGGTTAAGCTGTTCACGGGCAGTAAGTGACAACGTCAGGACTGGCGTCCGCACCATTTTCAAACACAGGGTGCGACAACCGTGGGTGGTCAGGGCTCAGAAAGTACTGGAAGCAGGCTGAACGGAGGCATGGCCAGGCCCACACAGAACCAGCAAGGCGTAGTAACACAATCCCAGAGGCCTTCCCTATGCTTAGTGAAAGAGGCCAGTCACAAAAGACCACCTGTCACATGATGCCATTCACACGTGGGCAGCGAACGAACACTGACATAATTTCCCTGCATGGACTCGGAAAGTCCCAACCCACAGCACCTCTTATATCCCTGGTAGCAGTGAGGTGTTGAGTTCCTCCGACGTGAGCCTGAGGAAAGAACAGGGCCTCATAAGGAGAGGAAGAGGGAAGGCCAAAACAAGCACCCACTCTGTTTCTGGGTTCCCCCACCTGGGCCTCCCAGCTGCCTGTTCTCTGAGGGCCCCTCAGCAGCATGAGTGTTATTAGAACAGCTCCTGCTGTGGACCTAGTAAATTACACGACCAGGAACTGAACGTCCAAAACGGAGCCTGAGACCAGAACAGAACAGCACCCTAGGCATTCAGCTTGGTAAGCACTAACTCTTTGATGAGGAAGAAACTACAAACAACCTAGATCCGTAAAGGAAGATGGGGAACGGCGAAAGGAGACCATGATGGGGCAGAATGACGGAGCGGCCATAAGGCTTAAAAATGGGAACCCCGACTATGTCAAGAGAAACGTTACACAAAAATCATACTGTGTGCAAAAAGGCATGCTTCGATTAAAATACAGGCAAAGACTAAGGAGAAAACAATATGAGCAATTAGCGGACTATGCAGATATGTGGGCGGTGGGGGGGTTGTGCAAAGAAGAGAGAGGAGGAAGCAGGAGGAGGAGGAGAATGGAGGGATATTTGGCAGAGTTACATGAACAGTAAAACTCAAGTTAAAAAATAACACAGTTGTGGAATTAAACAGCCTTTCTGGAAGGCCAGTTTGATTATATGTACCAAATACCTTCAGAGTATTTATATCTTTTGTACCAAAAGCAGCACTATGCATTAACAGATGCACAAAAAATGCACAAAAGAAGCCATTTTATTTATAAACAATATTGATAAACTGAAAACAACCAACATGTCCAAAATAGGGGACTGCTTAAGTAAACATCAATATTTTTAAAAGTACACTACAACCATTGAAAAACATTTTAGTTTGGAAGAACACTGAATATTTAGTACACAAGGAAAATGTTTATGATGTATTATTAAGTGAAAGGAGGAGTGAACAAAACAATATGTTTAGTCTAATACCAATTTCATAAACTCTGTGTGTGTCTGTGTGTGTATGTGTGTATGTATGTGTGTGTGGAGAGAGAGAGAGAGACAGAGAGACTAGGAAGATACACATTCAAAATACTGGTCATTATTGGTTGGGGAATTATGGGTGATTTTTTCCTGTGTGTATATTTTCTGTATTTCCTAAGTTCTCTGTAATAAATATACCTTACCTACATAATCAGAAAAAAATAAAGTGTTATATCTAGTAACAGTTCCCTATTGGTTGGGGAATTATGGGTGATTTTTTTCTGTGTGTGTATTTTCTGTATTTCCTAAGTATTTCTGTATTTCCTCTGTATTTCCTAAGGGGCTTCCCTGGTGGTTAGTGGTAAAGAAGCTGCCTGCCAATGTAGGAAACGCGGGTTGGATCCCTGGTCCAGGAAGATCCCACATGCCTCGGGGCAACTAATCCCATGGGCCTCAACTACTGATGCCCATGAACTCTAGGGCCAGGTGCCACAACAACTGAGCTCACGTGTTGCAACTATTTGCAACTATTGAAGCCCATGAGCCTATAGCCCGTGATCTGTGAGGAGAAGCCACTACAATGAGAAGTCCGTGTACTGCAGCAGGAAAAGAGCCCCCACCCCTGCAACTAGAGAAAAGCCCACACAGCAATGAGCACCCAGCACAGCCTAAATAAATAAAATTATTTTTATAAAGCAAATCAGCAGTGCCATCATCAGCGCTTGACACTGGGGTCCAGTTCAGTTCAATTCAGTTCAGTCGCTCAGTTGTGCCCAACTCTTTGCGACCCCATGAATTGAAGCATGCCAGGCCTCCCTGCCCATCACCAACTCCCAGAGTTCACTCAAACTCACGTCCATCGAGTTGGTGATGCCATCCAGCCATCTCATTCTCTGTTGTCCCCTTCTCCTCCTGCCCCCAATCCCTCCCAACATCAGAGTCTTTTCCAATGAGTCAACTCTTTGCCTGAGGTGGCCAAAGTACTGGAGTTTCAGCTTTAGCATCATTCCTTCCAAAGAATACCCAGGGCTGATCTCCTTTAGAATGGACTGGTTTGATCTCCTTGCAGTCCAAGGGACTCTCAAGAGTCTTCTCCAACACCACAGTTCAAAAGCATCAATTCTTCGGCGTTCAGCCTTCTTCACAGTCCAACTCTTGCATCCATACATGACCACTGGAAAAACCATAGCCTTGACTAGATGGACCTTTGTTGGCAAAGTCATGTCTCTGCTTTTCAATATGCTATCTAGGTTGGTCCACCTGGAGTTAAAAGTAATCCAGCAGACTACAGCAGGGGCCAAAATGTCTCCACAGCACCAACATCAGGCAGACTGTGGTAAAGATAGCTCCAGAACCCTCTAGCCCACCTCTCCAAGGCAGGGGTCCATGGCACGCCCATGGCTACTTCGGGGTGCATCTCAGTAAGTTTGGCCAAAGACACAAGCCAAGGGCAGCATGAGTGCCTGGAGCAGGGAAGCTGGGCATCCCTGCATTTCCCAGACATGGGAACCCAGCCAAGCACTGACCCGCCTCCACCCCCCACTCTGTTCCTTCACACCTGCCCACAGTAAAAAATGAGCACCGCTTTGTGCTACACCTGCAATTGTAACCCCATCTCTTCTCTAAGCAAAATACCCTTACTTTTTATTTTAAGTGGGTCACACAGCAATAAAAAGGAATGGAGCACTGATACAAGCTTCAACACGGACAAACCCTGAAAACAGTCTTAGGGAAAGAAAGCAGTCACAGAAGACTGGGTTGGCCAAAAGGTTCCTCCACGTTTTTCCATAAGAGGGGATGGGAAAACCCAAACAAACTTTCTGGCCAACCCAATGTAAGATTCCATTTATATAAAATGTCCAGAATCCATGGAGACAGAAGGTAGATTCATGGTTTCCACGGGCTGGGAAAGGAAGGAGTGGGAAGTGACTTCTAATGAGTATGGACTTTCTTTGAGAGGTGCTGAAAATATTCTGGAATTAGATCGTGGTGATGGTGGCACAACTCTGTGAATAAACTAACGAGCACTGAACGTGTACTTTAAAATGGTGGATTTTACAGTATGGGAACTATATCTCAATGTTTAAAATTTTCAAGTGGGTTACAATTAGGCTTTCAAGTGGCTATACTTATATTTCTCAGCAGGTTATAATTACAGTGAGGTACTACCTGGCCCATTGGTTCTCCCCAGAGCTCATATTCTGGAGTCAGATGAGTTGGAATTCAAATATCATTCTGACGTTCATTTGTTGCATGAGCCCCTGTAATTTCCTTAATCTCTCTGAGCCTCAGTTTGCTAGGCTATCGAACAAGAAGAATAACATCTAGCTCATGTGGACTGTTGAGAGGATTAAATAAGTGCACGCAGGTAAATCCCTGACACGGAGATCCATAAACAGCAGTTCCTTCTCCCTTAGCTGGCCAGAAGATCCTTTAAACTTCAAGCAGAATAAAACCCTGGGCCTTGACTAAAACATCACCAAAGTCAAGCAGGACCTGAGTATGTGTCCGTTCTGGAGAAGACACTAAACGGAGCTAGAGGCGAGGATGCCAGTGTATACTCCGTAATAAGACTTCAAAACTTGAAGACACAGCTCCACCCTCAAGGCTCACCTACTGGGTTGGCAAAAAAGTTTGTTGGGTTTTCCTGTAAAATGCTATGGAAAAACCCAAACAAACTTTTTGGCCAACCCAATATTGTTGTTTTTTAGTAGTTAAGTCGTGTCTGACTTTTTGCCAACCCAATATAACCAGCAATAAATTCTCCCCCGCCAAAGGCTTCATGTCCACTGTCGGGTTGGACCCTCTCAACCATTAGATAAGCATTGCTATTCTTAGCATCAATCAAGGATGGGGTGACAGGAGCTCAGAGAAACCAGAAAATGGGCAGAGCTGTGATTTGCACCCAGATTAGACTGTCTCCACGGGTCCTAACTTTGCTTCCAAGGCAGCTTTTGTCTCTACTCTCAGCCAGTTTTCTCTGGGTTACAGGTGACAGCAAGGTGGCAGTGGGCAGCGCTGGTGTGGAAGGGCCGTGCCACCAGAGGATCGGGCAGGAGTCATCACCCGGTCCAGCAGCTCTGGCCGCTGAGCACGGAGGTGGGGCGGGGGCAGGGAGTAGAATGAAAGGGCGGCTGGAGGCCAGGGAGCCAGCGGCAAAGGGAGGGGGCACCAGAATTCAAGGCATGTGAGGGTCAGAGGTCAAGCAAGTGAGATCCATCACCCTAAGCGAATCTGAGAAGTGTGGAAGAGAAGCTGCTTACATCCTTCCCAGAAAGGCGAGGAAAAAAGTGATGGGTAACCTTCACATGGCAAGTCCACGTGCCTGAGACTGCTGTAAGCTTTCTACATTCTCATGAATCTCACCCATGTATGGACTTCTCTGGTGGTTCAGACAGTAAAGAATCCGCCTGCAATGTGGGAGACCTGGGTTCCATCCCTGGGTTGGGAAGATCCCCTGGAGGAAGGCATGGCAACCCACTCCAGTATTCCTGCCTGGAGAATCCCCATGGACAGAGGAGCCTGGCAGGCTACAATCCACGGGGTCCCACAGAGTCGGACACGACTGAGTGACTAAGCCCACAGCACAATCTTCACATGGCAGGTCCGCATGCCTAAGACTGCTGAAAGCTTTCTACATCCCCACGAATCTCACCCATGTTATGTATTATTATGATGCCCATTTTACAGCCCTACAGCACAAGAGGTTAAGGTTCAGGGCTCCCCAGCATGGCAGAGCCAAGGAACTCAGGGAGCTGGTTCCCACCCTCAGAGCCCCAGTGCTCCTTGCTGACCTGAGGAAGGAGGTGGGCCCACCGCCAACGACCAGACTCTCTCCTCCATCCTCCTCAAAACAACAGGAGATCAGGGACACTGCATTACAGAAGGAAAGGTCTGCTTGGCAACTACAAATTTGTAACGTGCTGATATGATTGAAAGGTTTCTGAGAAGGAAGCAGGTAGAGCAGCCTCCCTGCAGTCCACATACTCCATTTTCATAAGAAATTAATCTGAGCCTCCGAGAAAAATGGTTAAGTCAAAGCCGTCGCTTGTCACACCCTGCCCCCCTCCTGCCAGAGTCATGTGGCCACATCCCTGCCGTAAATCAAAGGCCAGGCTCCCCTTTCATCAGATGCCTACAGATAATTCCCCTGAGATTTCCCTGCTGGGGCTCAGAGGGCCACAGCGCAAAGGGTTAACATCTCATTTCCTCTCATCTTTCAAGCCTTAATCCCCATCCTGAGCTGGGTGCATTCCAAGCCCACCTGGAGCAGGTCATGACGAGCCCCAGCCCACGACTGGCCCTTCATTTCCCCTGGCAGGAGATTAGATGGGGCGCCCATTAATCACTCATTACTTGGGTCCTCGCTGCTGGCCAGCCCTCGGGCAGTCGGCCAGCTGGCTGGGAGGATTGCCCAGCCCAGGTCGTGGGCTGCTCGGTGCCACCCTTCTGGGACAACCGCCTTGTAAGCCGGCTTTCTGGACCACACCCGGGGAGTAGAGGGGCTAAGGTAGAAGGCTGCCAGGGTACCGCTCAGTGATCCGCTTAAGCAAGGCTCATAGGAGAAGACAGAAAACACAGTATGTTCAGGGAAGCGTTAGTCACTCAGTCGTGTCTGACTCTTTCTAATCCTTGGACTGTAGCCCGCCAGGCTCCTCTGTCCATGGGATTCTCCAGACAAGAATACTGGAGTGGGTTGCCATTTCCTTCTCCAATGTTCAGGGAAAGATTAGGGGAAAAGAAAGAGAGATAAGCAGAAAGACAGCACTCTCTCGGGACAAGTAACCAGCGATAAAGAAAACTGCTGCCTACCTTCCTCTTCTTAGAGGAAACCAAAGGGAAAATGGGAGGAGGGAAATGGAGAGGGGAGGGGATGCTGAATGGATAATTAATTCCTTATCATGTCCATCACCATCATCATTATTATTACTGCACAGCTGGGGGTGTTCATTTCCTGGATTTGAATATAAAGTTGTGATATTTAGCCCTTTAAACACAAACCCCCTGGACCTGAGGGGTCTGAGATTACATACTTTTTCTAGCGCACATACGTCCTGTCCCACATGCTCAGTCATGTACAACTTTTTGTGACCCCATGGACTATAGGTCGCCAGGCTCCTCTGTCCATGGGATTTTCCCAGGCAAGAATACTGGAGTGGGTTGCCATTTTCTTCTCCAGGGGCTATTCCCAACCCAGGAACCGAACCCAAGTCTCTGGCATTTCCTGTATTGGCAGGCAGATTCTTTCTGAGCACCAACTGCCTGCCAAGCACTGACAGTTTCAGAGCAGTTAAACAGGATGAGAAGCGACACTGGGCACCCACTGGGGGCTGGACTTCTGCTGAATGCCCTGTGTGCCTGTGCACCCGACCCCACACCCACCCTCTGGGTTGTGGCCATCCATCGTTACCGACAGACGACTGGAGGGCTGAGGGCACAAAACGAAGGCCTGTAGAATGAAGGAGAGGGGTCAGTGAGCAGACTCCACTCAGGTAAGGAAGAGGTTTGACTCACCACGCCCAGAGAGAGGGAGGGAGTGACTGGCCAGCATGCTCAGCTCTATTTGGGGAGTCCCAGTCCACTGTGATTCCAGGCAACTTGGGGCTGCAAACCAATCCTCTCTGGTCCTTCTCCCTCGGCACTTGCTCTGGCCCAGAAATAGTCAGAGTGAGCCATCATGATGGACGCTAGGCTCACCTGCAGAGAAGGCAATGGCAACCCACTCCAGTACTCTTGCCTGGAAAATCCCATGAATGGAGGAGCCTGGTAGGCTGCAGTCCATGGGGTCACACAGAGTTGGACACGACTGAGGTGACAGCAGCAGCAGCAGGCTCACCTGCCTTTATGGGGATGGGTAGGGAGCATGCTTTCAGGACTAAACTGAAGACCCCTTTGACCAAAAGAGGGCTCACTCCTTAAAGTCAAGGTCAAGGCCTGTTAAAAAGGACCATCCTATGTGGGATCCTGAGGCTTATTCGCCCACCCACCTGTCATTAGAACCTCCTTTGTAAAGGCAGCCTAGGGCAGTGATCCTTAAACCTGAGTGTGCAGAACTACCTAAGGCCACCTTTACAATGCCCATCCCAGGCCCTGCCTCCATTCTGGAATCTGAGTTTTTCCCACCAGATCTTAATTCTGATTCAGGTGTTCTGAAAGCAACCCTTTCAGGGAACAGTGATATAGCAGGAGGAGCACCAGACTGAGAAAGCTAGGTTCTAAGACTTAGATTCAAAACCTGAGTTGTTGACCTCAGGAAAGGAAGCGGAGTTTCCTCAAGTGTGGATGATACTGCTGCTGTCCTAGGTTGCTGGGGGGACGAAAGCATCAGGCCCAGCACACACAGGCTCATTAAACTTGACCTGAATGAGTTCATCAGGCCAGCAAGGCTCCAGAAACTGGAGAAGTCAGTTTTGACGGGTTGGGGAAAGAAGAGAAGGCAAATCAGACCCAAAGATGAGAAGTAGGCCTGCATCAGTTGCACAGGTCAGGCAGAGAGGGGTGAAGAGGGGGGATCCTGAAACAAGGCAAGTGTCAGCAATGCAATCTAAAGGCACAGCCTCACACTGCAGCTCCCCTCCCGGTGCCGGTCTGCACCATACGTTAGCTACCAGCGCAACACGTCTCATCCATTATCTTCAAAGAGAAGCCAATTAATAAACATATATGTAAATAAATATCACAACTCTGCAGACACACAAAAAGAAAGATCAAAGGTGGGGAAAGTGGAGAGAAGAAGAGAGAGGAGGGAAAAGTAGGATGGAAGGTCAAAGCGAGTCACATTCTCAAGTTCGCTAGTGCTGGCAGTGTGCTGGGACTGTGTCCCACAGCCTGGGAGAGGTCCTCAGAGCAGGAGCTGCTCTGGAGAAACTTCGAGGTGGCTGAGGAGATGAGGCATGCCCATTAGAACATGTCTAGGCTGAATACAGAGTCAGTGCAAAGAGTGTAAAGGAATACCTAAGACAGGCTGGGATCCACTTCCTGGAGAAATTTAGCCCAGCAGAGAGGAAATCTGAATTTCTGAGCTAGGGTTAGGAGGCATATGCTGCTGTTGCTGCTGCTACTAAGTCACTTCAGTCGTGTCCGACTCTGTGCGACCCCATAGACGGCAGCCCACCAGGCTCCATCATCCCTGGGATTCTCCAGGCAAGAATACTGGAGTGGGTTGCCATTTCCTTCTCCAATGCATGAAAGAGAAAAGTGAAAGTGAAGTCGCTCAGTCGTGTCCGACTCTCAGCGACCCCATGGACTGCAGCCTACCAGGCTCCTCTGTCCATGGATTTTCCAGGCAAGGGTACTGGAGTGGGGTGCCATTGCCTTCTCCGAGGAGGCATATAAGACCACAATAAAAAGACCAGGTAAATGGAATGAAGGACTTCAGGCAGGAAAGAGTTGAGCTGCTCTTGGATCAAAAATGTAGACTCAAATTAAGGCAGAAGTCCCTGGGTCAGGGAGATCCCCTGGAGAAGGGAATGCTACCCACCCCGGTATTCTTGCCTGGAGAATTCCATGAACAGAGGATACAGCCTATGTGTTGCAAAGATGCGACTGAGAGACTAACACTTTGAAATCCCTAGATGAAGAATGGCCATGACACCACCACGTCCATACCAGTGCTTTCACACTGGATCTTTGCTCAAACTCTTCCCTCTGCCTGGCATGCTTTCCCTCCTTTCAGTCTTTCCCATCTCCTTGAACTGCTCCCCATGTTTCAAAGCCCAGGTGAAATTTCCCCAGCTCTTCTCATACAGGAAAATACTTCTCCCTCATCTGTGTCTCCTTTATGTCTTGCACACCCCAATGATTAACTTTGGTTTGTGATTCTCTCTTTACATCTCTCTCTTGGGTGGCTGTATATTATCTGTTGGCCTGTTAACAATTCAAGGGCAAGGATATTGTCTTGTTATTAATTTAAGCCCCAGCACATAGTAACAGTCCCTGGCACACAGCAGATGCCCAAAAATATTGGCTGGAGAAGATTTAAAGTGAAGTGAATACTGGGAAGCCATTGTGATTTCTTGAAAGGAGTGATGTGGCGAAATCAGAATTTGAGAAATATTAATCTGTCAGCATGAAAGATGATGGATTAAAATGAAGAAAGGGACTCGTGGCCGGGAGTCAAGAGGGGAGACTATTACTGCAATGTGGACATGGTTTAAAGAGGAGGCAGAGGGAACAGACAGGAAAATTATTTCCTGGGATATCACAAAAGAATGTGGAAGGGACTTGGTAATGAATTACCTACAAGTGAGGGGGATGGAATGGGGAGTCTGGTGCTCTCAAAAATAGAGACTCCCAGCCAACTTGGAAAAAGGTGGTACCATGGAGAGAAATGTGGGGGGATGGGCAATCAATATCCAGGCACTCTTTAGGATAATGTGATTACAATCACAATAAGCACTTCTGGGTCAAAAACAACAACAACAACCCTTCAAGTCAAAATATCCAATCCTGATCTTATTCCCAAACTTTAGCTGTATTTTATTTTTACTTAACAATGAACTGGAACCACTTCTTCATGGGAGACTGAAATAAAGATAAGACCAAGCTGGCACCCTCATGGGTGCTGGGCACGGAGATCACACAAGTTCAGCTGACTAGCTTTGCCCACAAGAGGCCACACCAGCTGCTTGTCCAGTGGGGGCTCCAGTATCCTGATCACCCAAACTCACTTCCGGGACCTCTGGGAAATCCCTGTTCCAGCCCTGCATAAGTTTATAGGAAAGTCCCAGGACTCCCATTAGCTTCCTTACATTAATTTCAGGGCTAGATTTTGTTTTCCAAGTAATTCAACCATGGTGCTAACAGAAATCAATAGGAATTGAGTAGCGCTGTATTTAAATCACCTGTTAAAAATGTTTTCTTCTTTGTATTTTGAGACTCAATAAAATCCTTTTAAGCTCAATCACTTCATCACTTTTATCAATGACATAGAAGACATGAGCACGTTATACAAATTTTAAGATTTTAACATTTAGACTATGTGGTGCCTGGGTGCCTTTGGCTGTGAAAGGACAGTTGGACAAGATGATTCGTTAGCCCTCTCTTGGGTCTCTATTTCTCTTATTCTAAATTCCAACAGGCATCCCATGATCTCTTTGGCTACCCAGGTCCGAGGCTTCAGATTCGCTAACTGCCTGCCAAGGGACAAAGGGCTGCGTGATGGGGGTCACAAAGGAGACCGGAAGAGGCGCGAGCACGCACATTCAACAGGCTGTACTGGAGGCACCCCGGCGCGGGGCTGAGTGGGGACTGCTTAAGGAGATCCCAGACCCCACACATTCCAGATGCTAAGTGGGCTCGAGAACGACCTGAAAGCTTCTTCCCAAGTTAGGACTGATGTTATTTCAAAGAAAAACCAAACAACAAACCCCCAGTAACTTCGCGATCGCTAAAGTTCCAGTGCGGGCTAGTTCCGTGAAAGCTAATCCTACACGCGCGCCCAGGGACCGCAGGTACTTGGGCTGCACTCGAGGAAGTGTCCAGAGTTGGCGGAAGCAACCCATCCACTCCGGCTCCCCGTGGCGCTGGGTTGCAGCGGTTTAGATCAGACACATACACAGATCTGAGGCTTTCTAGAAAACGGTGTGGCCGAGGCCCCAGGATGGGGCTCGACGCGCGCCAACCAAGGCTCCATCAGTTCTCCCGCCCCGGCAAGGAGGTTGGCCAGGCTGCGGTTAGGGCTCGCGGGCTGGGTGTGCACTCACCGGTTCCCATCTACCCCGACCCAGAGAGCTGGGGGCCCAACTCCGGGCCGACCAAGGTTGACCGTCCCTAGAGTTTCCGAGTGGGAGGGTGGAGGGGTGAGTGCTGGCGCCCGGACAGGGCAAATCCCCCAGAAAGCGAAGAGGGGAGAAGGAGGCGCAGCCGTCGGGACGGACCAGACGCGCGCTGGCTTCCCCTGCCTGGTTCGGGAGCAGCCCCCCGGCGCCCCTGACACACCCACTGAGCCCGCCGCCCGCGCCAGCCCTCCTGGCCGTCCAGAGGGGGACCGAGAGGCGGGCAGCGGCCGGGCCGGATCCGGGCCCCCGGGGCAGGG
>NW_011494606.1:1012169-1017318 GCF_000754665.1 Bison bison bison
TTCCGCGTCCGGCTACGCGGGCGGCCAGCGGCTGGGGCGCGCGCGGAGAGCTCTGGCTCCGAGTTTGCGATCAGGAGAGCCGGGATACGCGCTCCCTCCGTCCTTCCCTCCCTCCCCCACTTACGGCCTCCTGCTGTCATCTGGAGTCGCTCCTGCCGCCCCCTGGCGGCCTCCTCAGGAAGCACCGGCCCTCAACCCACCCGCACGTCCCAGAGGGTCCCCTTACGAGTGCCACTGATCCCTGTGTACCCAGAGAACATCATTCCCTAGGAGGACAGTCTAGATCGAAGAAACCAGGGAGGAGCGTGGCGAGAGGGGAAGGAAGAGTGGCCCGGGCTCGCCAAGTAAGAGGAAAAAGGGGTGAGACCAGGAGGTGAGTAAGCTAGAGACAGATGGTGGGAAGCTTTGAACTTCGAGCTAATCATATTTATCCTGAGGTTTGTGAGAGCCCCTGAAGGGCCGAGGCACAGGAGGGATGCGGGCATCTTTGCGTTTCAGAACAACCATTCTGGCTGCAACAGGGTGAGGCTGAGGCTGAAGGAGGGAGCCAGCAAGGAAACTTGATGTAAACAAGAGGAGAGAATGCAGTGACTCTAAGACAGGAAAGGGGACCCCTAGTCTAAAGGGCATATGTAGTCACACGTGAGCACTCACACAAGAGAAAAGCCTCACTGGCTCCTTCTGAAGGCAAGGGACAACGGACAACAGCCCTCCGAATTCTAACTAGGATTGGGCAGCTTGAGGGAGCGAGAAAACACGCTTCCGACAGCCAGAGACATCTGGTACTTTTCTGGTCTTAGGGTAATACTGTTTCCCCACCCCTCGCCACACACACACACACAAACCCCACATACACACACAGGGGGGAAAAAATCCTGCTGCAAAGCAATAATAACCAAAATCAAAGTTTGATTCATATGTCTGAGCCCTTCTTTTTACTCATTGGCAAATATCATCCCAAAGAGGTCATGACCAAAGTTACCTATATAGCTAATGGCAGCAAAATGAGTAGAGCCGTTTCTTGGGTTCCTAATGCAGTGCTACGTTCCTTAAATTCAAATGAAGCCCTTTAGAGCTAGTGAGGTAGGAAAGAGTGACTGGGAGAAAATGCCCCACCTCTACCAGAAGGTGTAAAGTGAAAGTGAAAAGTGAAGTCGCTCAGTCGTGCGACCCCATGGACTGTATAGCCTATCAGGCTCCTCCATCCATGGGATTTTCCAGGCAAGGGTGCTGGAGTGGATTGCCATTTCCTTCTCCAGGGGATCTTCCCCACCCAGGAATCGAACTTCCTGACCCAGGAATCGAACCCAGGTATCCCTCATTGCAGGCAGAGGCTTTATCGTCTGAGCCACCAGGGAAGCCCCAAAAGGGTGTGTTGCCTCCTCGTCGGGGAATCGAACCTCGGTCTCCCGCGTGACAGGCCGGGATACTCACCACTACATTAACGAGGACGGCAGGAGGAGGTGGAGGTGACCTTAAAAATTGGAAGAGATTGTCCAGATACTGGTAGTCTGACTAAATGAGTCGGCCTGTTTGTTGGTGACTGCGTCGGAAGCCCGCCTGCAGGAGCTGTTTTGAGAGCGCAGGTGCAGGGGCGGGACAATGAGGTGGCAGCAGAACGGGAGCTCCCTGCCCCGGAGCCAGGTCGAACAGCGCTGGGTGTGGTGTGTGGGAGCAGTTAGGAGAGCAGCAGGGCGGGTAGCCCCCCAGAGGAAAAACACACACAAAAGAGAGTGACAACCCCGAGATTAGGACAAAGAAAAGGCTCTGGCTTTGAGTGCCGACTACTGGCCTGGAGCCTGGGCGGAACCCGTTCTCCCTGATTCAACTTGGTCCAAATGGGGTGAAATAATTCCACTTAGGGCCAAACAGATTTTGATTGGACCAGGTGGCTCCTGGTGCAAGTGTCATGAGTCCCTTGAAAATCAAAGTGTTAGTCCCTCAGTTGTGTCCCACTCTTTCTGACTCCATGGCTGTCGCCCACTAGGTTCCTCTGTCCACAGAATTCTCCAGGCAAGAATACTGGAGTGGGTTGCCATTTCCTTCTCCAGGGGATCTTCCCGACCCAGGGATCGCACTTGGTCTTCAGCATTGCACGCAGATTCTCTACTGTTTGAGTCACCAGGGAAGCCCCACGAGTCCCTTGGGTCCAGATTAAGTGGCTCTAACAGCTCTGATCAGTTTAAACCATTTAAAATGAGAGAGAAATTATGGAACACTGGGATATACTGAATGCCAATGCACTGGACACTTAAAATGGGGAAAATGGTCAATTTTATGTCATGTATATTTTACCACAGTTTTTTTTTAAAAAGAGGAAACCTAATAAAACTTGTTCAAATTGGATTGATTTATTAACTCATTGAAGAGATATATACAGAGTGCTCAGTAAGGTCTTGGTACTGAGAGGGAAAGATGAAATGAAGAAAACATTTGAGTCCAAAGAAGCTCCAGAAGCTTCAAGTCAGGCAAGAAAGGTACAAAACAAAAAATCATACTGGTCAGTGGTGGGTATAATTGGGACATCTGTAGAACTCATGGGAGGGGATCGGAAATCTGGAATGTTCTGCCTGAGCTGAGTCTACAGGATAGGGGAAGTTCATCAGGCAGAGCACAGTATGAGCAGGGCTTAGGAGCCAAGGATATGGGGTTTTTTTTAAACTAATTTTAGACATACAGACAAGTCGCAAAAATAGTACAAAGAATTCCCTCCTATTCCCACCCTTCTTCCCTTGATGTGAGCAGCTTACATAACCAGAGAGCAATTATTATTGACCTAACTTGATCCAAGTGACCTAGGCTGGCTTTCCAGAACTGATTTTGAACCACTTCAAACTTGTTCAGAGTTGTGACCATATTCTGCTAACATGTCCCAGAGTGTTCTCTTAAAGTCAAGACTATACTGTGAAATCCAGTCTCATTTTAAACAGAGTTGTTTACATTATGTATATCAGAAGAGAATATTAATTAACTATATAAAACCAGCAAGTTTTCTATCTTTCAGTCCTGTTGCATTTCTACTTTATCCGTGTGTGTGTGTGTGTGTGTGTGTATACACTCGCATGAATCAGATTGGCAGGATTTTGTCCTCATGAATGAAATAAACGGATTTCCCAGGTGGCGCTAGTGGTAAAGAACCTGTCTGCCAACGCAGGAAATGTAGAAAACACAGGTTAGGTCCCTGGTCAAGAAGATCCCCTGGAGGAGGGCATGGCAGCCCACTCCAGTATTCTTGCCTGGTGAATCTTATGGACAGAGGAGCCCGGCAAGCTATGGTCCATGGGGTCACAAAGACTTGGACATGACTGAAGCAACTTAGCAAATGCACGTATGAGATAAACAACTAACCCTCAGCAGCAGAGAGGGCCAAGTAGAATGGGTGCCTCAGAGCCCAATCAAAGACTACCCCATAGCCCTGGCATCTCCCTGGTATGTCAGTGTCTTCTAAACACAGCATCTTGGAAGGCAGCTGTCGAATACCCTCGTGCATAGCTGCAGAGCGAGGTACTCACGACTCATAAAGTAGCCCGTACTGTTGTTGGGCACGTTCTGTTACAAAGCCTCTTTTCATTGTTAACTGAAACCTTTTCCCTGTGACTACTGCCCACTGGCCTTAGAAGTGGCTCCTAGAATAAGAAACAAAATTCAACCCCTCTGTCAGCTCCGTGTACACAAGGCAGCCCTGGTTTCCACCTTCTTCCCAGTACAGTGTTTGTCGCTCATTCGTGTCCAACTCTTGGTGACCCCATGGACTGTAGATTGCCAGGACACTCTGCCCATGGTATTTCCCAGGCAAGAATACTGTAGTGTGGAGCCATTCTCTTCTCCAGGGGAATCTTCCTGACCCAGGGATCAAACTCGGATCTCCTGCATTGCAGGCAGATTCTTTACTGTCGGAGCCACCAGGGAAGCTTAGTATAATTATGGATTGTTAATGCCCCCTTCACTCCCTTGTCCAAGTTGCTGGTCATCCTGCACAAGATGGCCAACCATCTTGCTTCTTTAAGTCTGTTGTCTGCCTCCATTCCTTCTGGGGGTCCTCAGCCTGGAGCACAGTGTCAGCACCAGTGAAGGCTCCCAAATGTTGGAGGACCAATGGTGTACTGCTGAGAGCGGCTTCCTGGGATTTCAGAGCATATGGGACTGGAATAAGAGCCAAGTATGAACAGACTGCAGGAAGACAACTTGGGACAACCAGACCTTTGTGGGGGAACATATGAGTAACACAGCTTCTGCACTTCACTCACAAGCACTTGACCAGGAATCCTTTTACTAGCAGAATATTTCTTGGGGCTAGTGTTCCAAAAATTACACTTTGAAAAAATACTGCTCTCTACTCTTGACAAACACTAGTGTTTTCATCTTAATGGCATTTCGGGGGTTGTGTCCCAGCGGGGAAGAAAAGCCCTCCATTATCCCTACTTTGTTAACATTTGAAGGTGGAAGGGAAGCAGACTTTCAGTCAAACCCCTAATTTCAGGCTCCAGTGAGGTACTTTTAGGATCCATCACAAGGCTTGCAAAATTGTCCTTTTCATTTTCTTGGTTGTAAACTTTTGTAGACTGTAAAGTCAAGACAAGCTTGTGCCCAGTGAATAATAAGGAAATAAGGAAAGCGTGATTTAAGCAAAACAATGCGACACGACACAGCCCCTTGCGAACGGGTAAACATGTAGTTTTAAGCTGCTTCTAAGTACCTTGGGTGAGTGTTAAGAAGCCTTCTCTCCCCTGCTTGCCTCCTCAACTTACTTCTTTCTCTTCCTCCTCTAGGGCATCTGGGACAAAGACCTAAAAATCGAGTTCCTCCTGAGGACCTGCCTGGGGCTGCCCCCACGTGACCTGTGGTCTACAACCACACGAGAAGAGCTTCAGCCTCAAGCTCAGAGGACAGGAGCAAAAGGACTTCTCAGTGGAACATGGGTTTCCAATGAAGTGTTGGGGAGTCTTCAGGCTGTGTTCAATTTGTCTAATTCCTCTTTCCTCTCTTGCCTCATGGCCAGAAAGAGGAGATAGGAAGCCTGAAGAGTTACCTGGTACAAGACAACTTCTGGAATCCCAAATATTCCAATTATTCCTCTTTTTCCTCTTTGAAAGCAGTAATACTCTCAGCTAAGGAGCATCACTCAGGCTGAAGTGGCTTCTCTCCCGGA